>NC_092858.1:54973396-55050090 GCF_032062135.1 Pyxicephalus adspersus
GCTATATGTTCTCTCAAGTTGCTAGATATGACTATTTCTGTAAAATTGTATGCCTTTTCACGCTTTTATTTGCTTTTGCCATCTGTATACACTGGTTTGAGTTCTGTAATTGTCTGTTTTTATTGGTTGCTAATAAAAAATAAATTAAAAAAAAAAAAAAGAATTATTTGTTTAAAATGGTTAAATACAGTATCCCCCTAGTTTTTTATTCCAATGAATACCATATATATACAAAGGTTAAACACAGAAAGTTTAAAAATGTAAGACCCTGATGTATTAATGTATGTGATGTATAGCAAAAAGAATAAAAACAGATACAATGATGTATTATGTTATAACGGCCTACTACATATACAGAGTAGAGTATGAAACTACTGTCAGGTGAAAAAAATACCATTAATTATCTCTTTACAATGGCACCTGTCAGGGCATGCAATTTATTAGGCAGCAAATGAACCGTCAGTTCTTGAAGGAGATGTTGGAAGCGGAAAAGATGAGCATAGGTATCTGATTGATGCCAAATTCTGAAGGTTAGACAACTGGGTCAGACTGTATACAAAATGGCGGGTGGTTTGGGGCAATTGTTGCATGAAGAGGTTAGTGGTCTGAGGAAAGACAATTGGTGAGAGGGTTATGGGTGCCTGAGGCTCTCTGATATGAGTGAGGCAGATAATTCATCGGATCTGATATCACATAAAAGCTACTGTAGCAAAATTGACTGACAGATTTGATGCTGGCCATTGGAGAAAAATGTCAGAACACACCTTACTGTATATGGCCCAAGTTGACCACCATTGAAAGGACCTGCAATGAGCATGTGAGTGTTAGAACTTGACCATAAAGTAATAATGAAGGTAGCCTGCCCTGGTGAATCACAATTTTGTTTTTAGACTGTGTGGATGGCTGGGAGTGTGCAGTTTACCTGGAGAAGATGACGACAGCAAGATGCACCTTTGAGTGAAGGCAGGCCATTGCCACATGTCTTATTAAACGATCGGCTGCAAACAATTTGGGACCCAGGCCACAGGACAGAAGAAAGGCCCTGCAGAACCCATGCCCTAAGTCTTGTCAGAGTTGTTTTCATGGTACAGGGGGAACTAATAGGTATCAACTGTTCAAGCTGATCTGGCTTATCTATGAATATCTACAAAGCTAAAGTGGAACTTTAGGAAAATTGCTAAATCAATAACATAATTATTTCTGTAAATTCCCTGCAAACAACACTGCATTTAGGAAATACAGCATAGACAAGGACTTGTCTCAGCCTGTCACTGGACAATGAAGAAGCAGCAGAACATTGATGAGATCATACATGCTTTTCCATTTATGAGATGTTTTTAGGTGATTGACAACATTCTTTAAAGACACAAAATGTTGAATTGTTCCTCTCATCCTAGTGCCACTATGTAGGGAATTACATAAGGTTTGTTAGAATGCCAATTTTTTTCGAAAATATATAACTGGATAAAATTGTCTATTTATATCTGCCTGGAGATCAAATTTAATAAAATGTATTTAAAAGGTAAAAGAAACCAAAAAGTACCAATAATAGGCAACTTAAGTGCTTGTTTTGATTAATTGGGGAAAACTAGTGCAGTTTACAACTGGCCGAATAAGCTACTAAAAGATCTTCCGAGGTTCCCTGATTTGGGAATGTATTTAGTATGGTCTGCACAACAGGCCTTTCTCATTTTTTGAGCTGTGATACAAGAAGTGATAAAGATACCAAACAGACACGTGAATCTTGAAGTATAGCTGTTAGGGAGTAAAAATGATGGCTGCCGTTGCTGATCTGAATATGTGAATACTTGCCTGGCTATGTCTTGGTTTAATGCTTCATCAATAACCTAGAATAAACAGATCTGTCCTGTGTTCTATGCAAATTTCCTGCGTTCTCTCTTCCTAGTTCTTATGTTGGACTACAGAATAAAAAGCCATTATGTTGAGGAGGTCTGTGAGTAATTTAGTAAAAGACAATGGGCAGGGTTGACAACATTCAGTTTACACCAAAATGGCACTGACAAGTTTCTAAACAGAAATCATGGAATCTGTACCTACTTTTAGTATTTAGTTTGGCTACTTAAATTGCCAGGCTGCTGTAATTGGAAAGCATGCACTGCATATTTTTATTTGCCAGTAATGATATACAGTATAGTAATGGGTCAATAGGAATATGCAGCAAGCGACAGTGATTGACACTACCATTTCAAAATGTACTTTACATCAGTAGGGATTCAAAAGTCAGAAGTTTTAGATTGTGTCTAAAGAGTGCAGGTACCATGTTACCTGCCTTGTAAAGCTGGAGCCTCTCTAAACTGGCAGGTGACTTCTCTATCTGTATCAGTGTAAGTTATATACACTGTCTAGTTGTGGCACCAGCGAGACAACAGTATAGTATGTCTGTTTGGGAGTACATTAAACGATGTGCATAGAAGATTGTTTTCAAGCCGAATGACCCTTAACTAATAAACTGCAGGAAATATTGCTTAAGACCTTGCAATCATATAACACATTTAGGAAATAATGAGCACTTGATGAGGCATATACAGGATAACATGTGTTTATGTAGCCTAAACCAGGATCCTTTTGTATTTTTGCAACAAGGGTTTTAACAGTGGCAGAACTTCAGTGCAGTATCTATTCTGACTTGAAATGCTAAGATTTTTAGTTCTATAACAGCAAAACAGAAAGGTCAATTAAGCCTGATGTCTTCAAAAAAGGTTTATTGCTTATGGCTGACTTTCACTTGGCACACCCCAATGCTGTTAAACATGACTTTGAGAAATAACCTCAACACTGTGTGCATTTCATCATACTAAAGTGAAATCCAAAAGAAATACGAACAAACTTTAAAATGCCCAAAGGGGAGAATGTAATATAACACTGCACAGCTAAAAAAAAAAAAAAAGGGGGGCAAGAGGAAGCTCCTGAATAAAAGCGGCATACCCCTCAGCTCAGTCTATTTCCTGACTAGAGGAGACTTTCTTGCTAATCCCTGTCAGATGAAGTTTCCGAAGTTCCGGATGCAGCGGAATAGTCTAATGCTGGCACATCTAGGTCACTTCAAAGGCTCCTGCAGTTGGTGCACTAGTTTTTTATTTGACCTTTAGTAAATAGAATTATAGTACTACACCATCTCCTTAGTTAATAGGCAGCTCTAATATTGCACTTACTATCAGTTACTGCAAAAAGCTTGCTGAACACAAAGAAAACTAGAAAAAATTAACAAAAAATGATATCACAATTAAAAAGGATTTAATTTATTTTAATTCAATTTCTTAAATTCTGCTGAATATTTACTGCTATGTGTACCATGAATAAAACAACTAAAACAATGTGTATTTCTGGATTGTTTTTCATAGATTCTTTATTTGAGTCTAGAATTCTTTATAATCTTATTACTGAGGCTAGCAATAGTGCCTTGCATATATGGTATTAATGGTTGAAGAAGAAACCTTCATAAAACAGATTTAAAAAATGCCAATGTGGGTTTAAACATGTCAACATGACAATCTAGATACAAAATTATTAGACTGAATATTAAATAGATTAGCACTACAAACTACAAATGCAAACCTACTCTACGAATCATGAGAAATGGTGCTTTCATGCTCAAACACTAGCCATAGACGAACAACAGGCCACAATGTGATTTATAGGTATGGATGCAATCAGCAAGGTACTCAAGCACCAAACAAGTATGGAGGATCTCAATATACTTTGGTGATGTCATTCCTAGTCTAAGAAAAAAGTGAATTATGTATTTGACTACAAGTCACATATTAGCATATAAATATAAATTCTTTCTGACAGTCTCAGCAGTAATCTAGATAGCTGTACTTTATATTCTAGGGCATGCTCACATCAATCCAACTTTTGCTGTGAGTTGGGAAGACAAAGGGACAAACAAAAGGTGTGTCCTTGATGTGTCAGAGTTGCTCCCAAACTTTCTTGGCATTTGGATGACTCAAAGCAACAGCTTCCTTTCGTTGCACTGAAAATATTTAGCCCACTTGCAACTAAACTTGCCACATTTTAAGGCCAGTTCATATTTGTCTTTCTCCAGTAAAATCCTTAAACCTAATGAACCTAAGTAGACATGTAAGGTAAAATGTGGGTGAAAAGTTTACAGATAAAAAAAATTAAAAACACTTGATTGAGTTTATGAAAAGAAAAAACACTTAAAAAAAGTGTGAACACTTAAAAAAGCATATTTGAGGGAATATGAGTCTAGCTTGTTGTTTCATGATCTGGATGGCCAGCAGTCACTAACTGACCTCTGCATTTTATGCTGTATTGTGGAATTGCACAGCAGAATGTTATGGCGTGGGTCTATGATCTCAAATCAAAATATAAAAATGAATGCAAAGGATCAATGATCCAAACAAAAAAAAACATTTTTCAGAATGGTAAAGCAAGAGAAATCTTTTAATCCAATATAAATGCAGTGGTATGATCTAAAGCAGGCCATTTAAGCATGATATCTCAAAGTAAACACATACTGAAACAGCTTTTTATACACAAATGAAACAAAATATCAACTACCTGCCACATAGGCCTGATCATAGTCAATAAAGTGAGTCACTAGTTACCAAATTTAGGTATTTGCAACCATATAAAATACAAAGATTTTGAACTAGAATTGCCTTTATTAGACCCATGACTGGTAAATAAAGCAACCAATGTTACACATCCTTTATGATTACCTGTTAATGAAATGTAAGATGGTGGTAACATGATCTTTAGGCAGCTGACAACATTGTTATTGAACAGAAATTCTCCTTGAAAGATTCTTTATAGCAGAGTGAAGTATGAAAAGCATTGCCTGCACATTGGGTGATGCTAGTGGCAGGTCCCCATGCTCTTATCAATCATGCAGGACCTTCAGCTCCCCTCCCATACTTCTTGGGAATTTTTATACAGAAAATAAAAAGATTGTTTACACAAGTTAAACATTTTATTCCATTAAAGTTCGGGAAACAAACACACAGAAACAGAAAAGCAAATGAAGTGCCACAAAAACAAAATTATATTTTCGATGTAAATGATGAACCTCCCAATCCACCATATAATAGAGAGATGAACAAAGGCAGGCATGTTTAAGGTTCAGCCTCCTTGGCAACCATGGCCTCTTCACATAGATACAATGGAGCGGTGAACATAGCTTACCAAGGACAGGAAGTTTCCTTGCGAAAACAAAGGGAAAAAAGCATAAAAAAGAACAAATACAGGCACCTTGTAGAAAGCCTGCTATTGGTTATTTTGGGATTGGATATGCTTTAAGTACAGTAATTGTTTTACTAGATATGCAACAACAGCTGATCAATGAACAATAGGAAACGGTAGGTTTCTTGAAGAAAAAAAAGTACTTTTATTATTGCTAAAAAGGTAATAAATCCAGCAACAAACTGTAGTTTTTAAATCATCCAGCACAGTAAACAAAGGTAAAAATAATTATTTTCATTAGACAAATAAAGAAATCTAATGCTGAAATGACAATCATTTAACGGTATTGTGAACAATGTTTTCTACAGCTGCTGGTAAATGTTAAACCAATAAAATAATAACCCTCAACCGCCAGAAAGATAGGATAGGAGACAATACAGCTACCCCCCAGCTGTGTGGACTTTGTATCACAGGATATGGCATATTTCTGTATTTATGACCGAAAACCATGAGCTATTCAGAACGAAAGCAGCCATGGAATTTTTGCTGGTTTTCGTTGAGACTGTGGTTATATGACTTCTTGTAAACAAAGCAACTTCCTGTCCCTATATTCTCATTGCTAAATCAGTTTTAATCATGACATGGCTTCATGACCTCTGATTGCACCCATGTGCTCCCAGCCTGTAACACTGTCTAGAAGTGATAAGTCTTCTACAGTAATGAGACAGCATACAACCCCCTCCGCCACCAAATAAATGTAATTCTAACCTGACACGCTTCATCTTTAGCGCTGGCTGGTGTAACACTCATTTTTTCAACAGCTCTTAGACTATTGTCTTGTTACTTGGTTTCTAATATAAAGTCTCCCCCTATTAAAGGTATGCATGTAACACAATTACTTAGTTTTCTGATATTTTTGTATGATTGTGCTGCAGTTCCAATTTTCTAGATTTTATCAGTTCCCCTCTTGAAAGTAGCCAACTAAATGAAATGCAGTGACTAACAACTAACAAAAAACTGGTTTAGAGGAAATAAAGGGGCAGACACAACTAGCTGAAGGTGTTAGGGATTTACAACTATATATTAGCTGTCCGCAGGGAATGGGCTGATGCCACACAAAAATAAATAGACAGTTTGACATTTTTTATTCTCACTTTAAGATTAGTGTCGACCTTTACAACTTAACACATATTGAGAAAATGTAGATATATCATATACAGTAAACCACACACTAAACAGCTGATTGTAGACAACAATTTCAAACATTCTGCTTTTAACTTATCCAAAAAAATAAATAAATATATAAAGCCAGAGTATATTTCCTCTCTTCAGCTGATAGGTACAAGGCATGTCAATCTTCATTTATCAGCTGTTTGAAGGGTGCTTTAAAGCAATGCCAAGGCTGCCACATCTCACAGCCATTTCCTTTTTTATTGTTCAAAAGGATTTCAGATAAAATCATGGTATGTATGTACCTAGTACATCCCACAATGTCCGAAATGCAGGTTAAAACAAATGGGACTCAAAACATATCTCTCATCGAATTCCACTTTTGCCATAGTATGGGGAGTTTCTCTATGTTCTGCTAGATATTATATTCATCTCACACTGCAGATAATGTTGAAAATAAAAAGGGCCCTTGATAATGCTTTAGCTTTAAAAAGCATTTGCATTCACATATAAACCAATCGAAATGCAAAATTTACTAGGAGGTTAAATGCAAGGTGTCAATGAGTTTTAAATGATCATAGAAACATCCCAAACTGATGTTGAACAGATGCCATTTACACAAATCCAAACCCTTTCACTGAGGCCCTTGGACCAGTGGTCGCTAACCTTTTGGACCTCGCAGACCACAAAATTTTTGGACTCTGGACCGCGCATGCGTG
The DNA here is from genome assembly GCF_032062135.1 of Pyxicephalus adspersus. NCBI lineage: Eukaryota > Metazoa > Chordata > Amphibia > Anura > Pyxicephalidae > Pyxicephalus > Pyxicephalus adspersus. The sequence goes on from NC_092858.1 coordinate 54,980,452, forward strand.
GGGAGCCATGTGTCACTCAAAGAGGAAGACACTTCCCCCCAGAGTGACGTCATGATGTCAGAACCTGCCCACTCTTCCATCGCAGGTCTGAGCCCAACGGGGTCTTTCGCTGACCCCATTACGGGGGGCCAGTGGCCAACCTTAGGCTGTTTCAGGGGTGAAACTTTTTCTAGTAGGTTGAAATTTAAACAACCTTAAAATTCAGTTTTGGTCTGACCTTTTCAGAACATTGACATTTAAAAAGTGTTCATATTTGAAAACTCCACCTAAACACAAACATCCTTTTTAATGGTATATTTGCCATGGGAGGCATTGAAAACTTTATACTATCCTGTTAACATCCACACCATTTAAGCACCATTAGAACCAAGGTATTACTGAGTTAATTCTAGCTAAAATGAACTATTTGATGCGCTATAAGTAGAAACTGCTGATTTAGTTTTATTATTTCCAGGAAAAGATCCAAGGAAACATCTAATTTTCAACACATCCCTTTATAAACAATAAGACTTCCACCTTTTTAATCAATATGGTGTCAAGCCATGAGATAAATTATACCCAATGATATTCGACAACTGTGAACAAAGCAGGGTATTTCATTTAGATATCCTTCATGCTCATCCATTGGGACACCTGACCTAAGACAAATGCTACTGTTTTTCAGATATATAGTGTGTACCTTTGGTGTCCTCTTTGTACATACATGAGCCATTAAACCAATCCAAATAAAACCAACATTTAAAATCCAAGGGCAAATTTACTGTTCTCCCATCCAAAATTCAGTTTACAAATCACATTGGAAAGGATTTCATAGGCCCACTAAAGACTTGTCTGTTCTAAAGGTCCTTTTTTGACATTTGGAAATTCCCTTCTGTCATATCCTCTAGATAAGGCTCTAAAGTGTTTATGAAAAAAAAGCTGATAAACAGACCTTCAATTTTCTGATAACCAGGAAGGTACAAAGATTATATAATCTTATCTTTAATGATGAATGTATATCTTGAGAGCCTGTAGGCACAGCCATCAGTTTTACCAATCAAAAAGCCACATTTTTGTATCATTGTAGTATAAAGCAATATAGTGTAAGAACAATAGTAGCACAACTATATTTAAAAGCAAATGGGCGCTAATTAAAATACATGATAATGCAAATGTAACAAGTGTGAATGTGTGTTTTAATGTTCTTCCATAAATTTTATTAGAAAATGCATAAGAATATTTACACCAGTGAGGCACATTTCCAAATTGAAACTTTTGTTTGGTTTGGTCATGTACATCTGTTAATATTGAAACATAAGTCAATCACAAAATGTAGGGTGCTTACACTTCATTATCATATTCTATGCATCATGAATCTGTGAATGATACGGAAATTGTTCAGTCCAGAGTTCTGTTATTTGTTTATATACTCGTCCTAAACAACAACAAGATTCAATGTCCTAATATCTAAGCCTCTAATTAGATTAGGTGACACCCAGATTATTTTACCAGCAGAGGCATATCACTGGTCAAATCAGATCCCCATTTAGGTTATATGGCACATTTTAAACACAATACAAAGTACTCATCCACTACTAAGTGCATGCACACAGACATTTTTCTTCCTTTAAAAACAGGCACAGAGGGTAAAGAAGCAGTACTTCTTTTATCTGTTTTTTTCATATCATTGAGAGAAATGCCAGTAGTCATTGTATTTTGAAAACAGGATTGAAAATATAACAAATGTTCATGTAGAATCAAGCTAATGGTGGAAGCCGCCAATTGTGCTGCAGATTCATTCGTGGTATGAGTGGTAAGTAAAGACGGATTAAAACAGATCAAAGACTGAGAAAGATGTCCTTGTACATATATCCCCAGAGCTCATCTGGGAAAAACAAACCCTCTCCCAACCTCTCTTACCTATTTAGAATTGTTTTTAATACCTTCTAAAGCAATTCAGCTATCCAAGCCCCTTGTAGGTGTTATTTTTCATTGCAAGGGAGCGGTAAACCAGCGCTGCAGATGTGTCAATGCAGATGTTATCAGCCATGCTCCAGAAAGGATCCTGCCCCTGGACAGCCAATGGAAAGGAGCACACGTGGTAACTTGGACACACAAAGAAGGGCCCAGTTGTTTTTTTTAACAGTTTATACCATATAAGTATTATTACCACATTGTAAGTTATAATTATTATTTGTCCATTGAAGGTAAAACAATTGAGAGCCAATTATAGGGATATGAGTGATAAAAAACAAATGTTAATTAAACAATTTATAGAAGTTTATTTTGGATATTGACTGTTTCTGAACCTGGCTATATAGTTTTTTTTCCATGGACCACAACAACTTATACATAAAGTGAGATAAGGAGAGAAAGTGAGAGAAGTATAGGAGATTAAACACAAAAGAAAAGGGACAAAGGGATAAAGAAATTGTAAAGTAAAAATAAAGGCAAAGAGATAAACACAGTAGAGACCTAATTACATCATAATGCAATGTACTTCATTGCTAAAAAATACTGCAATTTGGAGGCATGTTAGGATGCCATTTACAGGGGAGCCAGGAAAACCCCACTGATAAATCCACTCGTCAAGCAACAATTTGACAACCTAAAGAAGGACCTCCCCCCAAAACTCTGCTGTAAAGAAGCAAGAAGACTTGGTAACTACCAAAACATCTGGGGCATTTACCTTCACTTTTTTCAAGGGGTCAATAAGCTAAATGGGTCAATATTGGGTCAATAAGCTAAATGGGAATGGCGATTCCTTAGCCAGGTTTCAGTTTCAATATTCTGGTACCCTTTAGTGCTTAGACTCTCTCTACCTTCTTTTATCTCAATTAGATTCCATCAACAAATAATTCCTGCTATACTTCCCAAATCTATCACCATTCACTTTAAGTCTTTAGGTGTTTCTCTCGATTTGAGGGCGTTACCACTTGCCTCATTGTATTTATTATATTTACAGAATATATTAAACATAATGTAAATACTGTAGGACCCCATCATACTTATTCATGGCATATATATGGAGTGGATACCCCTGAGCCAGCGGATTGTTGGTGGGCTGACCCCTTAAAATTATCAATATTCCAGGGTTTTTCAACTCTAACTAGGGCACTGGCATGTGCTTTCAGAATTAGACATTTTAGGTGAGCACAACTATCTGAGCCAACAATATAGATGTCACTTTATTCATACATACAACGGCCTACTCAATTTCACTGTTGTATTGTGTAGATCTGTAATGATATAAATTTATGTAATCCACTACTTAATAGCATAAGGTATGGAAATAGAAACAAAAATACCAACTACAAATAATGGAATAGCCTAACAAACCACAGTTTTGTCAGCTGCCATTTTGATTACCTGCAGAAAGCTATATAGTTCCATCTGCAGTTTCTGTAACTTCACTCACCCATGTGTAAAGCGTTCTGGCTCAGTGGTTTAGATTATCTATTAAAACTGCTCCATTTCAACCTTTGTTCCAATGTGCTGTCACACTTTCCTGGACATGTCAGCACATCAGCAGATTGCTGATAGTGATAAAAGGTAAATATGCTGGCACTTTAAAACCGCACATAACGGCTCAAATTAATTTTCATTTTATTTCACCAACTGGCTCCAGGGTCATCAGTTTAGAAAAGGAACATCATAAAAAGTGTGACTTTGTACGATGGAATAAAAGTGTACCAATACTAAAAGCTTTCATACTATCCCATTAGGAAAGTGGTGACTAGCGAAAGATCAGTTTTTTCTATTGAAAAGATGGTGATTGCCGGATGTATTAAATGGTGTTCAGCTTGACTGCCAGTTTATGATCACCAGTTAGAACTCTCAACTTTTGAAATGACAATCAGAAAAGAGTGAAGAAAAAAAGTGGTGATCGATATAGGTTGGAATTAATTTGTATGAAAGTACAACATCCTCTCACACATTTTTTAGTGGATACATAAGATACGTACGTGTTACACATACTTTACTATCTGAGATATACTGGGATCACAGCTATGCAGTCTTCTCAGCACCATCTCTTATCAGAATCTTTTGTGCACCGCAATTTCCATTTAATCCTACAAAACCTTTGTACACCAGTATTCTCCCCAGTCCCTTTTAGTTGGGCGCACCACCCGGCACTTTTTAGTAACCACCCAGCTGTTTTTGGGTGGTTACTAATACATGTGCTGCCACCCACCTACAATTTCTTCCCACCCAACTTAAAAAAATGTCCAGTGCAGAATGCTATCTCTCCAGGGAAATAAAAAGAAATTGTTGCATCCATGTACAGGACTGATGTAAGATTCCAATTGGAAACTATGCATTGCAGAAAAGAGTACACTGGTGAGATAAAATACAGTAAGTGAATCACAGGCAGGGAAGTAGAAGACTGGAGGGAGTTAGTAAAATATGTAGAAAGAAAACCATATATATTAGAATCCAATTGTAAAATCTTGTTTTAAAAAACGTGCTTAAATGGTTATAAATTTAATTCCCTGATTGGTATGCCCTAACACTATATGTTCTGGTTCTAGTAAACCAAATACATTAAATAATCTTATTGTAATATGTATGGAAGGCTTTACTGCACTAGGTCTACACTGATGTTACTTTGTTTATAAACGCCCATACAGCTTTTGTAGAGCTTTCATGCATTTATAAATGGTTTCGAACTAAGCTATGTGGCAGAAAAGTAGAATCAGAGAAAATGTCCCCAAAAAACTCCACAAATGTTTCTAAACTCATTTCAGTAGGGGCGTCTTAAGTGTTCATGATTATTTATAGGCGTTTCCAAGCACTTTGGAATGTTTGCAAGCGCTTATGGGCTTTTTAACACTGTCCAAATGATGCAGGCTCCATTCTCTTTGCAGTCCATTAGGAAAACACCCAAAAGTGCTTTGGGGTGAACTGGCCCATGTTAGGCCCATTTCAAATATGGGTGTTTAAACATTAGGGAAACAGTCTTTGATGACCTAGTCTTAAAGCAAACACACTTTCTTTAAGCATGTTTCGCTACACAGCACTAATTATAGTAATGTGTTGCTTGATTCTTCCTGCAAACATGTCAGCACCCAGTTCAGTGATACAATGTACAGCACATTCTGCATAACAGTATCTTACTATAATGAAATATTCTGTAAATAGGTGTGAGCTGGGATTCTTGTATATTGCAGCAACTAATTGGATGGGTGTAGCATTAGTCTGTATTAGGTACACACCCTTAGTAACAGCAACTATGATTACCCTGGGGAATGCAAATCTAGAAACACGACTATTTCACCTGTCAGATGACAACATTTTGTGAAATGTATAAAACAATAGCGATAGTCCTGTAAAACTCCCAAATAGAGAAATGCAGTGGCAAGGTTATTAATGTAGCTATAAAGCTAGCGAATTGCAAAGTAAGGGTCATTTTAGACTCCTGATAAGTTGAACCATGGCCTTACCAAACCATGAATGGTGGAAGTTGGGAACAAATTTTTGAGTAAGTCTGCACGCAGCTGGCCACACTACTGTTTTTTAAATATATGTACCATGGTTACAGCCACAGGTGCATGAAAATTTTGTTCCCCCTGGTGTATTTGTCTCTGCTGGACATAAAGCAACAGCACTTAAAACAGTTAAAAAAAAAATTGAACAGCATCAAAATATAGAAAGTAGCTTTCCAAACATCTGTGACCCTAAAACAAAACAAAGGTTTATCCTTTTGAAATCTGATGCAACCCAAATATTGGGTTGCTAGAGACAGTTACATATTGTAAGTCCGTGCATGGGCTAATTATTTAAAACTCTCAGTATTTTTAAAAGAAATTTAAACTGAAAACTTGTGATAAAAAACACGAAGAGCATGACATTTTTAGACAGAACATACTACAGTAAAATGTTCACCCTAGGCAAACAAAACCAAAAAAAATACTAGTACTAAAAAGATTCTCACTGTAGCCAATCATGTTTAAACCCCAGTTGAAAATTTGATTGTAATTGGAAAGCATAGTGGATATGCATGTTTCAAACTTACAATCAAGTACTAGATATATGTGGCCAATATGCATTTATTTGAAGAAAAAAAAAACAATGTCAACCAGGGTTTAGGTTTCAAAAAAATGTTCTTGCTAAAAAACTCATCTTCTTTCAGTTCTCTAGCGTTGTCTTCTTCCAGACTGAATGACAACCCACTTCCTGAGAGATTTGGGTTTAAAGTTAAATTAAGTCAAGTATCTGATTATAAAAGAAAACACTATTTTAGCACTAAGAGTTTTTTTTCTAATGGTATTAGCATGGCTATTTAAAAACTAGAACAAAAAAACTAGAGATGTCATTCATTCACTCATAGATCAACCTTCACTGCTTTTCAGGAGGAATAAATAAAAGTAAAATCTGACTGCAGTATATTTCTGTTTTACTGCCAGGTGTCTTGGTTCCATATTAATAGCTATAACATAGAAATAAGGCTGTATGTATTTTGTCAGATATCATTTCTGATACATTAACTTAATAGGAGAATTCCAAGGTTTTGTATTTAAGAGAACTTGCAGTTTTCCCTATTGGAAGGCCATGCAGAGCATGGACAGGACCACCATTAGAAATGTCTGGGCCTCATACTAGGTAAACTTCCTGGGCCCCTCTCCCTCATATTTAACAGTTCAAGCTTTGACAATGTCAAGTTTTCAGTACAGTATGCCAGATTTTTCGAAAATTACGGATTTTTTTTACGGTTATATATGATAAATAAATATATATATATATAACAGAAAATGACTACCTGTACAGTCCTTTAAATGGATGCTAAATCCATAATGGGGCTATATAGCAGCAAATAAATGAGAAGGAATGAGAAGGAAAGTAGTACAAGCAAGACCCAACAGCTGATTCTGGAGTACAGGGCCATCAAAACGTAAATGCCTCCTCCAGAAAACTGTAAATTTGAAAATGCGCTCCGAAATCCATGCCGGAAATCTGAAGGAAATGGATTATCGATGGCCAGATTTTTGAATGTCAACCTGTACAACTATGTTTCCAACACATTACCTGGCCCACAAAATACATTCAGCCCAATGCATGCACTTCAAACCACTGATCTGCTCTAATGCATGCAGTTTAGACCTCAGATCAGCCTCAATTTATGAACTTTTCAAATTAAGCCCACCTCCTTTACCATTACAAACAAAAAGACGGAGGTGGGGTGGCAGGCTTTGTAACCTGACAGAAAAAGTGAGTTGTCAAGTACAGCCAATGGTAGTTAGAAATAGTGAAAACAGTATACTATTTTCTGAACCATCATTGGGTAATCATTGCAAAGTGGATTTTTCCTGAATTTACTAAGCATTGTGACTCATCACTTGCAGGGAAATTATTCACTTTACTAAGCCTGAACTCTTAGTAGGTGCTACTCAACCTCAGTTGAGTAAATCAACCTCAGTGATCTATATATAGATATAGACCTGTTTCATATCATCCTTTTTTGCATTTCTATTACATGCTGCAAAGTATCACTTTGAGGATATTATCATGCTGATTTTTATTTTGTGCCATGTTTATGTTATTTGTGCTCAAGCTGACATTCTGGAAGTGAAGTCATCTTATCAGGGTGTATTTTCCTCTGTTCTTTCTCCCGTCATTCCTCTTGATGTTTCTCTTCCACTCTTACTTCCAACATACAGCACAAGCTGTCTCTATGCACTGAGCTAGTGTACGAAAATAGAGCAGAGCAATGACCTCACTCACACATGCTGCCATTTGGATTATTGGATTTGGAATATTGTCTCCTGGATTGAAATTAAAGTTTTGATACATTTTCACATTGTTTACCGACAATAAAATTATAAATATATAGTTTAATGATGACAACATAATAAAAAGATTTTTAATGTACCCCATAAAGAACCTAGTTACTTAACACATATGAAAAATGGAAATTCCTACAAGCTAAATTTACAAATTTTAATTGGAACCTTTAAAATAAATCACCCGGGTTCACTCATGATAGTTTATTTTTTCCAGTCTTGGAGAGCTTTTACACATGAAGCTCAATATCTCTCTCTATATATATATTCCAGCAATTCACTAAATTTAAATAGTGGGTGTTTGTTTGCTTTTTACTCAGATAACTAGGGTTTTTCTTTGGGGGGGGGGGAGTTCTCCTGTAGTACACTGGGGTGGGATGCAGCTCTCTGAAAACAGGATGATGTGTAACATTGACAAAGGTTTATTATTTAATACTTATAAGTATTTACTAGTACTTAGTATGTACCTAGGAGTTAGGGATAGGGGAAAGGGGGGTGAGAAAGGTTACAAACAGGGTAGTAATAATATAGATTAACTTTTGTGCAAACTAACCCCCAATCCTGGGACATGTTAAAGCTATAACAACTAAACACAACTCCTGCCAAATACATTTTGCAATGCAATTGTGGTGTTGTACCACTTAAATACCCGGTCAGCCAGTCTATAAAAGCAGAGCAATTTATTAATGTAAAACAAACAAGAGATTTTTAACAGAACATACATTTTAAGATGCAACTGGGATTTTGGGGAATTTGCCATTTGCAATGTTTTTAAAGAAAATATCCCTGAAGGGATTGCTTTTTTAAGCATTCCTGGGCATGTTTTTTATCTGCACATGCTGCAAAGCAAATTACTCTGAAATTAGAATATGTTGTTTCAACTGTGACCACACAGAAGCTCTACTCACTGTGTATAAAGACAACATAAGTGCTAGTAATGCCAGCAGACATAACCACACAGGCCAGTGTTTTACAACGCACTTTGCATATTTGCACAGTTTACATCACTCAGAGAAAACACAATTTTTAAAAACAACTGGAAAACCTATAGTTAGGGTTTTAAATAGGAGACTGCACATAACTTCTACTTATTATATATTTTTTTTCTTTCTACAGCAACACAGTCTGCACCTTTATCTGAACCAGCATGATCAGTAGCTAAGCAGTGACAGTGTACCATTACAAGTTGATATCATTGAACCCAGCAAGGCAATCAGATGATTCAGATCAGATGATTTAGAGTTTCTGATATGCATAACACAGTATTTTTATGACCCCAACATACCAAAGTACAACTCTGTGTGGCTCTAAACAGCAATACTATACTACGTTAAACCTTGGGAGACATTAGAGAGTCTAAAGATAAACAGCTTGTGTTGTGCTCTCTTTGGAAAACCCACAATGCCTCATAAATCCTTTCTCATAGAGGGATTACATAACTTTTTTTTTACAAGGCTTTATGATAATGCATAATTTTAACGAAGAAAAATGCAACTCAATGGGCTTGATTTATTAAACCTCTCCAAGGTTAGAGAGGATACACTTCCAACAGTGTGTCTGGGTAATCTAACAAACCTGGAATGGATTTCAGGTTTGCTTGATCACCCAGGCTCACTGAAGAAAGTGTCTCCTCTCCAGCCTTGGAGAGCTCTATGTAATCCAAATGGACATGTGTAATTATTTTTAAAAAATGTGCTGTGCAATTTTTCGCTTTGTGCTTCATGTAACACAAACATAATATTCATATGTTAGTAAAGTAGGAGGTTCAGAAAGAGAATCAAGCAGAATCTTGCACCGCCAAAGAGGACTTATCAACCAAGGTCTAAATGATAATTTTCTCTTTTTTTTTTTCTTGGGGGGGTGCAGGGAATCATTTTTTAATATTGGAGTAGGAAGGTATAGCTTAGCTTGATAGCTCCATCTAACATGATTAGGTATAATGTACTTCAAATCACACACCTACCAAAAAAACGATGGGCTGCAGTTATAGATTAGTGATTATCCAAGAAGATAAAAGGGCACGGTTCATTGCTTGAGACAGTTCAGTAGCAAGGAATCACTGGATCTATTAAACATGCACATTAGCAGAGTAATCATCTCTGAAGTAGAGGAAATAATAAGAAAAAGTTTAGCCAATTGAAGGATGAATGAGAATTCTATTGATGGAACAAAGAAAATTATACAGTAACTACATGCACAGAAATATTCTGTGATCGGTATCAAGCAAAGATTTAGTTTCAGTATACTGGTAATGTTGGTTACAAATACTTTATACTTGATGAAAAAACTGCATGTATGGGCAATTAGACTACAAAAGGAAAATGTAGAACAAAGACTTGTTAGTCACAGGTGTAAAGCATGTCTTTATTTAGATTTTTCTCATGTATATTGTTCCTCCCCAAGAAGGATTATTTTGATCTGTACTTTTTCCCCATTACACAAAAATTATAGTCATTATAATTAAAAATCTGTGTATTGGCCTCTTCTTCCACAGCAAAAAATATATTTACTAATGATGTAAATGAAGACAAAATATAGGCATGAATTGGATTTTCCTGTGAAGTTGCAGAAATACATGATCAAGGATAGGTAAGAGAAAAAGTTTGGGGTGACGGTGGGGGAGGAATTATTAAAACTACGCACGCCCCTATCTGGGTACAGAAAAGGTGGAGAGGTGGATGAAATTATGTTATATAACATTCAGTTTTGTGTGTAAATAAGCACTGGAGCTATTAAACGTTATGATTAGTTCTTTTCTCAACTAAGCAGCTAAGAAGACAACAGAAAGGTACACATGTGAAATAGATGCCATGTTTCTCCCAGTTGTCTGCAAATGTAACATATTACATATCATGTAGAATCATCAGGTATGTAAGGCCAAATGTAGTGGGTATCTGGCAGAATCTTCCTCTATTTTACCTGGGGAAAGAAATAAAGGACTTTGACATGGCTGTGGTTATTGATAGAACTGTGGTTTTACAGATCTTTATTTGGAATAAAGGTCCAGAGTGTATTGGATGGAATGGGTGGACCAAACAACTTCATCCTTTTCCCAGGACAGGATTTGGTGATGGTCGTGCAGCACCTGCCCAATACCAATAAAAGGAAATTTCCATTTCAGACTAATGGATAGAGTTGGAGCCTAAGGCGATGAGTGGATGAGAATGCTCAGAGAACAGACGCAGGACCAGGCTACAAAGACTGAATTTGAGGCAGGTATCATGTACTTTCACCAGGCTGGCACTTTGTTTTGCTATCTATCTATGTTTTGTTGTCTTTCCTACTGAAGAAAAAACAAGTTTTATTTTCCTGTACACTGGAAGAAGCTATTTTGTGTTCAATAAACAACACTGTACTGGATTGAAAGGCTGTGTTCTGTGTGGTGATGAATTGATTCCTGTTCTCATATATCACAGCATACATAAACTATATATTGCCTTTAGGTTATATAAATATATAGCCTCCCACAGTTAGATTCAGGTAATCCAACTTGCCACATCCCAGGATAAACACATGTTTAAAAAAGAATGAATAACTGGACTTTACCAGCAATATATACAATACATTTCCAATAAAAAAAAAATGACAATTTATTTTATAAAAAAACATTCTTTTTAATATAAACTTTAAAAACACGATTCCAAGAGACCGTATCAAACACGTAAGATATAGAACACCCTCTACGCGTTTCGTGGAACAGGTCCACCTCTTCAGGAGGAATCAGTAATCCATATAGTTGGAGACTCCCCTCATATGCACAGGTAAGGGGACAAGCGGAGGGAGACACAGGAGGAAACAGACACCACCATCCAATTTGGGGCTTTCACAATATTCCAAAAGGAATTGATATCACCTGAGTTTATATCCAATTTAATGTCCAATCTTCTCAATATTCAGATAAATGATCATGTTTATATGTGAGTATACAAAGTTTCCACCTTATCAATGGTAAACCAACACTAAGTATTGACAGCCTCGCTTTTTACTGTCCCAATGGCATTAATTCTGGCCTACTTTACCAATTTTGGATATTAAAGAATTTGAGAAGACATAATCTCTATGTAGAAGTAGTAAAATTGCTGCACAATTCAAAAGAAGGAGCCTGCCTAAAAACTAAAAAAATAAAAACAGCCACAGCTTCTTTAATCTGTCCCTTTTCCATTATTTGCTCTAAAGCAGGGTTATCAAACTCAAATACACAGTGGGCCAAAATTAAAAAATATAGACAAAGTCGCAGGACAAACTTAAAACTGAAATGGCACCACTACTACAATTCTTTTGCAAAGACACTTTTGCAGTTATTTATTAACATGCTTCTTGCTTCTCTTGCATCAAACTAAGCTACTGAGAACTCACCAAGGGTAGAAAGCATTAGTAGGTGATCTGATCCAACAGCGTCTATGCAGTCTGAAATTACGGCTTTGAATGGATTGGCCCTTTAAAGGAAATCTGTCTTGACACAAAATACCCATCTTTGAAGCCAATGATGAAAGCAGCAATCATCTGATTTCCAGTCCGCATGCTGGAATTTGGGCAGTGGCGTCAATTGCAAGTAAGGATGAACTTGTTCAACTTCACTGACCCACAATGAACAGGTACAGTCTGGAAGCCAGAAAATGTTTGTTTTTGTCAGGTGATTCTCAGTTAACCATTTGTGGCTTTTATCAGTTTTTATTTAACAAGTGACTACCAATAAGTAATCATGAACATGAGTTTATACTTAGATATAACTAATTAGTGTAATGACATTTTAATAAAAAAATAAACAGAGAAAAACAGTATGTTAAAATAAAACTAAAGGCTCCTATAATGTTCAGTTCATATACACCTATATTAAGTTCCAAGGACAATTTTTTTTTTTTTAATGAAGGGCCATAGCTGTACCTTAAAAAATACTGTCTATCAGATGCACTTGACTTGGAAAGTGATATTAGCCAACTGAATGGTAAATGGCACAAGAAAATCCAGCAACATGGCCCATGCGGCTTATAATCAGCACGACACATTGTACTATAAGCTCCTTTTCATTTAACTTTTTTGATATATTACTGTTTCTATTCATTAAAGTCAAAGAAATGCTATTTTCAACTAATTAAATAAGACATCACACAATGTAAAACATAATTAGGCATTAGCATACTCCTACTCTCATTAAAAGTACAGTTTATTGTCGACTTGTCATTAGTACAAATGCCCAAATTTCACAGAGTTAGAAAACTGGTCATTTACAGTAGGGGTAATACAACTGTAATTGCTGCCTGCATGAAGGTAATGTGAGTGAAAGGATTTCTGCACAAACAGGAGCAGTATATGCTAACACAACAGTATGTAGGAGCAACAACTCCATCAACCAAAAGCAGAACGAGTCATATATATTGAGAAAAATGCAAATACAACTGCAATTATAATGGCCAACCATAGCTGCAAAACCTTTCCTAATCCAGAGACTCATTTAGCTACATCTAAGCCCGCCAGTCTTTAGTTCATGTTGCATATGCATTTCAGTCCAAATTATATCTGTAACAAACATTACCAATGCAAATGAGCCTATGATGAAAAATGCATACTCTGCAGTTACATTGAGAGACAAAAATGCATGTCAAAGTGATCAGATCCAGGGATATCAGGAGCCCATGCTTTCCTGTACAGATCAGCTTGGGCACTGCCCACTGATACTCCCAAAACCCCCCTATTGTTCTTTAAGGTGGAGAGTAGCTTCAGTGACCAACTGGAAGACTAATAGGGGCAGAGGAGATGAATCAACCTAGTCAGAAAAATTCAGGGTTTGTATTACCTGAAAAACACAATTAGGAAATTGCTTTGAAAGGTAAACCACCAGCTAGGAGACTGGTGTTCCCATGCCAACCACTTTCATGTTCGCTTCCTGTGAATGTGCATTACATTAGTTCACAAACTTGGTAAATGGCAAACACCCAACGTTTGCTTACAAACTATAATTCAAACAAACTCCAACCTCTTTCCCTCTGTACACAAAGGTGGTACAGGCAGTAAATTCCCCCCATTTTTTGGCTTTTTGTTCCCTTACAGAGGAGGCAGGATACTGAGAGATACTGAGATACTGAGATAAAGAGCCAAGGGTCAGCATGTGCATGTTTGGTAATGAGCATTCCAGGGTCCAGGGCCCTGGAATAACAGGGAAAGCTGGGTGGACCTTTTTTTTCATTCAACCCCGGAACCTGACAAAGAGAAAGCCTTAGTTTGCCCAAACTTGGGGTAAGGGTTAACTGAGGTGGCAGGTAGATGTTATATTCCCAGGGAGTTCTAGGTGTGTGTCCTGAGTTCAGAGGAAGGCTCAAGTGTGGAAACCAATCTTCAGAGTTGGGAATCTTTGTCTGCGTTTGATATGAACTGCAGCAAGAAGCTAAAATAAGTTGGGCCTAAAGTGAGTAGGCCAAGAAATCATTTTCGATGACCTATAGTAGGAATATTGTTCAACTAAACAATGTAACTAGTATCCTCAGATATTAATTAATTGTTTAAAGAATGATTGTAGATTTGGACCATATACTATACACTAGAAATGAAAGTTGTCATTCTTCTTATCTTCTTTTACTACACATAAAGCCAAGGCCATGTCTACATAGTCATCAAAGAATTTGAATGTTTGTCATTTATCCAAAATGGGCTTTATGTTCTGCAATACTTCCGTACAAATCCCCTTCAATACTAGCTACATCTGACTTAAAAAGAACTACAATAAAATATATTGCCAAGGTTTTCATAGACATGGCCTGAACAGACCATGCAGCAGCATTTTCTCCTGAAAATGTCTTTTAACAACAGGTAAAGCAAAAATGGTTGGTATTAAAATAAAGGCACACAGAGACATACAAACATACATACCATTAGGCATACAATCAATACCTGTACACTGTCTATAACATTATGTATGTATATTTGGTATGTTACATTGATTCATGGAGAAAACTATTAAAGTTGTACTTATAAAAGTAAATATAACACATAAAAAATATATTTATTGCATAATTCTAAAGAATGGTAATATACAATAGGACGCATATAAAACAATGCAAAGTGTATTAACAATGTAAAACTTTGGCAAGTAAACAACCAGTCTTGAAATTCTCAAACAATACAAAACAATGGTAGTTAAAAGTCTTTACAAGAAAACTGTATAGCATTCATAACTGGTTGGCACAAAAAAGATGTTGTAGAAGATAAAGGAATAAAGGAATGTATATGCTGCTTAAGATAGGGGCATTATCATGAGCCTGCATAGGCAAAACAAAAAAGCAGTACCCCTGCTGTTGCCCTAAATAAAAGATATTTTGCTGAATCCTGGATAGTAACATTTATTCACTGTATTGATTACTTGATTACTGCGTTAGACACATCGTTCTTCGCCCTATTATTAGAAAACCACATTACTATCTCTATCTGTTCTGTGATGATTATAACATAAGAGATCATATTGATATGAACTGGTTAAATATTGGATATTATACTGAAAGCCTACTTTCATCAACCCCCCTAGCAGATGATCACATGCCAGCACAAAAAAAATATGGATGGACATTATTCTATAGACATTTAAATGACTATCTAGAAGGTTTCAGTAATCCGCTGGTTTGTAGATGATTACCCTACATATTTAGTACACACAAGACGAACAGTTTAAGCATCTTTTGTAATAGTCAGGCAGCTCGTTATTCCAAACTGAGATCAGTTGCAAAGTCTCAAAAAGGCCCAATACTGTACTTTCATCCATGTAAAAGGGGAAAGAAGATAAAGTCAAAATGTGGGCTGCTATGGTCAGATGAGTACATCAACAGTGTTTGAGAGACTTGTTTGAGGAGTGGCCAATATCTCTATAACACAAAACTTTGCATCTCGCCCTCCATGGCAGTCCAAGAGTGAATTAACTTCTCTGCATTTTTCCAAATAGATTTTCCAATTAAAGCTATGGAAATGCATCAAAACATCAGGTTATTTTACATTGTAATTTATAGTATTACACATCATCATGCACATCAGAGTATATCAACATAATGATGCCTGTCAATCTGCAAGGTTATGGACAATAAACCTAATTGTCATGTTGTGTAAGTGCATAAAAACACAACTCCAACTGATGATTCTCTGTTCCAGAAAACATAGCAAGTAAAAACACTCCAAGGGCACATTAACATCTATTCATCTTGTGCAGGCTAACAACGCACCACAACAAACCTAAACACAGACATACACAAACTTTCTCAACATAAATTTGTTTTGTTGGAGCATTGTAGTGTTCAGGATTTAACATGTACAGTAAATAATTAGATTAGATTCCCCAAAAAAACATCCAAAGCTTTCTATTAGATCCCAAGCCTGCCTGGCTACTGTACACATTTACTATAAAATGGCACATTTCAAACAACTCATTACAGGGGAATTACTTGACAAGTATATATCAGTCATAGCACTACAACAACCTTCATTGTGAAACCTAAGTTTATAATGAGATAAAAGGCACTTGATATGCTATGTCCTCATGCACTAGATAGGAACTAGAAACAGAATGTTTCCTTTGATTTAGAAAGTTTTTCCTTAATGACCCTTGTAGTTGGTCACTTGCCAACACAGACAGAGAGCGAACATAATTTAATGATTCCACAACTGTCTGATAATCTGGCACATTGTAGAAAATAATCCTTTAAAAATGAATCAGATAAATTCCATTCACAATTGTGGTTTGAGCAAAAGACTGATCAGAAATTAGGCAATTTTACAATCAATATTTCAATTTAATATAATAGTAAAATTGATTGCAATTCAGATCAATTATCAAACAAGAGGATAGTTTATCAAACTAGTTTCACATAGTTTCATTTAAATCAATTGTAATTACAACAGAAATATTCACTGAAAATAACAAAGAGGAAGTCAGAAAATGTTTGCTCATTTGTCCTCCACAGATATATAAATTTGTAGCTAATAAAAGTGGTCTGTTTACAAGCGTCTTATTAATTCCAACACTGGAAATCTACTCTCTCACAACTGATTGCTGACTGTGTGACTAATTTAGGTAAACAGGCCTGGAGTCATGGGGTCTCACAATCTGCTGGAGAAGAACATTTGTATTTGCTTTATTATGTTTGGAACTAAAAGTGGAAAAAATTAGGCAATGATAAAAATATTGCATATCAATAATTGGTGTAGTTAGGTCAGCACAAGTAAAATATTTTACACAAGCAATCACGAAATACAAAACCTTATTTCTCTAAAAATCCCTTTCCCAACCCAAACTAAAATGCCTTACTTCACTTAAATCATTGGTTAATCAATATCAATACTACCTAGTCTGATAAAAAATGTGACCGGTCACACTTTGAAATCATCATTCTGAGACTGTATTGTAACTAATTGTATATATACACACGCACACATACAGAGTAGAGTCACTCAGGAGAATAGTAATAAAATAACTGATGAATTGTGACATGTCCTCTTCAACACCCCTGCAGTCTTCAGTTCCACCCCTATATAATTAAGGTCTATAGCTCACACAAACCCTAGTATTGCTTTTAATAATTCTAAGCCATATACAGGAAAGCACAAAAAAAGCAGACAGGTAAAAGAATAAAGGCACACGTTAGAGTACATAGGTTGTTCTATCTAAAAATAGATGTATTTCCAGTGACTGAATACAGATGAAAAAGTGAAACGTACACCCTTGGAAGAATAGCATCAGGAAATATAACACGGGGGATCTCCTCACTTTCTCTTCTTACAGCCTTACCATCTCATTATGTCTGCTATCCCTCCACTGTACTTGAATAGAACACACATATACAAAGATGCCAACAAAAGGAAATACAGCTTAATCAGGGAATTATTTCCACAAACATATTAAAAATGACAGAGCTAATGTACATTTTAGGACCAGTTTTATACAAATGATTCCTATCCAGGCACATCCATATCATAGCAGAATTATAAGTCAACATTTAGTAGGATACTGGAGATAATGCTGGCCACAATTAAGCTGTGTGCAGACATACAATTACACTCTCTGGAAACAAACATTAGTGATTGCTGTACATCCCTATTTGTTCTATGAATGTGGAAAGGTAGATGGGTGAGTATGCATCTCCCTGCTGTGTCCTTACCAGGGGTGCCACCAGGGAGGGCCAAGGGGTACTTCTATACCAGGCCCCAATCAAAAGAGATTGGCTTTTGCAATGCTGAAACTTTCAGAAACCTAGTAAGGGACCCAGAAACTTCTGATGGCAGTCCTGCATCATGCATGTTCAAAAACAGAATTTTTCTTAGTCATTTATTGATTTGGTAGGACAAATCTCTAATCATTATAAGGGGACAGTTCTACAGATGCTAGATTTTTTGCCTGTGATTATCTTAAACAAAAAAATCTATTGTCTGGTCTTTGGGAATGCCAAATTCCACTAACTATAGAGGTTTTAAAGCCAAGACAGACAGCAAGACATTAACTCTAAACTCATTACACATCTGCTTGAGATAGTAAGTGCACAGTTACTCATAAAGAATTGGCAAAATAATCCTAATTTACGGTATTCTATAATTTCCACTATTATACACAAGAAACATAGCCTTTTATCTCATTAGTAATAAACCTAAATGACCCAAATAAGGTATACAGCAAGTGAAGGGGTGTCTGATCTATGTCCTTGTACCATGTCAATGGCCCACCAAGCAGTAATGCCAAACTGGTGTGGCCAGGTCTGGGCAGACCCATATATCAATCAATGGCCAGCTCTCATGTCACCAAGTCTCTTCTGGCACAGGAATGATAAAGGCTGCTGGCAGATCTGGTTTAAGCATTTAGAGTTGTGTTACAGGGTATTTGTATTGTTCTACCTCCTTAATCCCTTTTACTAGATACATCTTATCAAACTCAAATTGCTAGCAAAAACAGGCAATGTGTCAAAAGTAAAAATGTCAACTTTTAACTTTACTTATTTTACTGGACAAGAGTTTTTATGCATTTAGATTTTAGTTCTGCTATAATACACCACAACAAACACATAACTGAGCTGCATATAAAGGCAAACTGTGGGGGTTCAGGGTCAATGGTTCACAGGACTGAAGCATCAGGGTCAGGTTGACAATCAGGTAACTATCATTTTCAGCAGAAAGACTTAGTTATGACAGGTTTACATTCCTCCATGAATACTGTAGGGTTAATTGACTCACAGGCCTGTATATGGTAATGCACATGTACTTGTGATCAGATCCTTTTAAGCTTCCCTTTGGAACACAAAACTGCAACTCTAAGATATATTTCAGCCACAGCTTGTTTATAATCTGAATTTCTAATCCTAATAAGAGCTCTGTATACAAAACAAAATAATCCCTTCATAAAAATGTAACATATTTTTAGGACTGAACATATATCAATTAAAAAAATAAAAAAAACAATTTTGGATTTTGAAACTTCCTGTGTTGCAAACAGAATGCAATAGATACACATCATAATATCATAACAATTACAAAGTTAATTATGATTTGCTCCTCTAATTGCTAAACACCACTATGGGGAAATCCAGCTATCAAAAGCTAGTGCAAACTATAAACAGTCAGCAAGTAATGTAACAACTAAAAGTGGACTGAACTAATTTTGTTCCATTAATTCTTTGTCCCTGGATTATTCTATATTTCTATTACAAGGACTCCATTCAGTAACTTCTTAATTTTCTCTGTACAGAAATGTTGTCAGTTTTCTGGAACATAAATAGGATTGGCCTTGAAAGTAAATTTTTTTGCTGCACAGTTGTAACCATGTTTTATTTAAACCACGTTTTATTTATTTTTTTAAGTTTTAACCATGTTTTTTATTTTATTATTCATTTTTATTTATTATTATTATTAATATTATTATTTTGTTATTATTTATATTTATTTATTATTATTATTTTATTTTATGTTATTTTATGTTGTAACCATGTTTTATTTTAACCATGTTTTATTTATTTATTGTTTTATTTAAACTCATTTATACATTATATATTTATTATTCTAGGGCAGAATCTAAAACTAAATCTTTATTTGTAAAGGTTAAAGCCAATTAATGATTACATTTAAATATTTGCTAAAAGAAGTAAAAAATACATCCTTGTACTATTTTTTTTTGTATATTGATTAACAAAAATTCTTGGAAAAAAAGGTATGAATAGTTCTAAAAGGCCAATTTCAGATAACATACACACCTCCTTTTAAAAAGGCCAGATAGCAGATTGTAATGCTCACCACCACCTAACCCCGAAGTAATAGGCGGACCCAGAGTAGGGATATTATTGACAAACAGTGGTGTGTTTATTATGAAAAGCTAGGCAAAATGTAAAATCCTTTGGTGGGTAAAACCCTGCACATATATGAATTGTTACTGTGTATTAAGTGTTTTTCCTGGAGCTCCATGTAAATTAAGAGAAATCATATAAATGTGCAGTTCTTGCATCAGCTGCCCCCACTGACTACAAGATAATGTAACATTTTCCAACTGGAAGACTTTCTTTTGAAGACTATAATGCTATATCAGGCAATTATAATAAAGCACAGGCAGATTAAAAAATAGAGAAGATCAAGGCAGAATGTCACAAAAGTGACTATTCACAATAGGACAACACAGGGAAGCATACAATAATACAGCAGGTGTCCTAGTCACCCTCCAGCTACAACTAAAGGAAGGGATTTTGCAGGGAATCATCTTTGAGCACCTATAGCCATGCAAGAACAGATAACAGAATATAAATAATTGTAGCTGTGCATTACAGATGTGATTATTCTACTCAAAAGCATTAAATGCAATTTATTTGCATCAGTTATTTACTTTCCCTGTTTTTTTTCCTTTAGGAAAGATCTCAAATCATGTGTCTCAGGTCAATAAAATTTTAGTTACATGTAATTCTTTCTTTACTGGCACGGGAAATGATTGCCATTTGTCTGAAATTCTTTTCAGTGTGTACAGTGCAGAGTCAATTTTCTAGGTTGTTTGTACACAGTGTAATAAAAATAAACGTCAATTTGCTGGAATATTATCCATAACTGATAGTGTGCACAGAGTAGAACAACACCCCCGGCAACATTAGTAGGGAATCAAATGTGAAATAAAACTAATTGTGGATGTCATGTGTCAAGAATCACAGACAGGATTTTATAATGGAGTTATTTTAAAGGAGAAGCATTGTTCCTTGGATTTGCAAGTATTACATTGCGTACATACCATTGCAGATTTCATCTGTATTATGAACATACGCACACAGGTTTAACAAAATTAACCTGCACTGTATGTACCATTAAATGGACATTTACGGTGTGCTGTGGATGCAGCTTAAAGTTTTAAATCAGCAATTTCCGCATAAGCACAAAATAGCACCACCACAGACAATGGAGATGATGCTGGACTACTGACGCTGGATGGGACCATGGCTACAAACAACAAAGTCATAAAAATAGAATCTGATGACCAGTGCTTCAAATTGGGGTCAAAAGAAGTCTCCATATGCACAAATAAATGGAGACTTCCAACAAGTATAAAAGTCTACTAAACATTTAATGGTGCGGTCAGTGTACTGTTGTATGTCAAGGCCTGACCCACCAAAAACAGGTATAAGGAAGGCTGACGTTACTTTCAAGAGGCTTTGATGGCCCTTAAATATATTTTACAGGAATATTATTGAAATAAAGGAGAGTAGTACAACTCTGGGCTCACTCAAACTCCTTTCCTTACTGGATCACCCCAACACCAGTATTTTGCGTTGATTCTTGGTGCAGTCATATCATAAGCCCTCTTCAACCAGTTTTTGGTCTGGCAATGAGTGGATCTCACAATAAAATCCATGATGGACTTTGGTTTTAAGGATGCGAGTCCCACCTGCTTAATACTTTATCTTTGCCTCTAAGCATTACTGCAGTGAATAAGGCTACCCTAGTCCCTTGTCTGTATTCTGGAGATCAGAAAAAGGAACCGGCTCATAACATAGCCACCATAGGCTCCCTATTAGCTCATATAGTGATGTGGAAAAAATATCAGCACTATGAAGTTTCTTGCAGATTCAGATTTAAGGCTTCATTGCGATTGGTGATGCAGAGGAGAGAGAAAGTTAAACAGCACAGAAACAAGAAGTATGCTCCTAATGACTCCTTAGGGAGCAGTATGTGCTTATTCCACAAGGAAGTAAACAGAGCTCAGATAAAGACCAGCAGATAACATTCTGATTTTAGCACAGTTGCTCTGTTTACTGGAAGGCATTAAAAAGGCACTGTATACTTCAATTGTTGTTTAGCATTGCTATAAATTGTTAATAAATCCCAGTCATAAAGAGATCAGTGAAATACAAAATACACAGTAGCACTGCCAATGAAAATAAAGCTGTACAGGAAGTAAATGTCTAAGACATGAACACATGCATTGCATGGATAAAAATACAATATGCTTTTACTTGCAACACTAGAGCT
The DNA here is from genome assembly GCF_032062135.1 of Pyxicephalus adspersus. Lineage (NCBI taxonomy): Eukaryota > Metazoa > Chordata > Amphibia > Anura > Pyxicephalidae > Pyxicephalus > Pyxicephalus adspersus. The sequence goes on from NC_092858.1 coordinate 55,002,669, forward strand.
AGTTATGAACCAAGGGCAACCCAAAATAATTAATCATTGCTAAGGAATATTTCTATTCTTCTGCTCATTTGTTCCTGTCCCCCTATGAATACAGTTACAAAAATATGTAAACTCTAGTCCAATGTGAGGTTATTGGCTGGACAATATATATATGATACATATAGATAAACTAAACAGTAGTCATGCAGCTCCCAATAATTTTGTGTTTTGAGCAGTTCATTATGGCTAGATCAGTATTTTGGCAATACTGGAAAATGCCAGAAAAATTGTTACAGATAACAGCAGTTAAGGGCTAATTTAAACTCACGTGAAATATTCTTTCTCAAAAAACAGCTGAATTGGCACCCCTCACATATACTGCATATTGGGCCCACACACGCAATGCTGCAGCTTGTTGCATGTTTAGGTCTTCATTAGACTTACAAAACATGCAAGTGGTGCAATCTATTCCCAGTTAAAGAACTGCAGTCTTCATCTTATGAGAATCTGATGAAGATCAAAGGTGAATTATGTGTTATAAACTAAATGTAGCCTTTTGGGAAATAGAGGGCACCACCAGGTCAGGTGAGGTTTATGTGGGGTGACACAAGTTGACCTTAATATCTCGAACCCTGAAAGGCAGCAAGCTCTCTTTGCTGAGCTGCATTTTCAAAACTGTCAAATCAAGTCTCTTTATAATATGAGTATGGAATTATGCAAGTACATTATTATTCAATAGGAGTACAGCGTTAGTATATTATTAACTGATATGCCTGACAAAGTGGTCTAGTGTTCTGAAAGCGTACATTAGTCAGATGATTAAAGGTATGATTTTTTTAGTGCAAGTTCCTTTTTAACTCATATTTTCATAGCTAAGACTGTACAACTTGCCTGTCCTGTTTCATTTTTTTCAGAGAAATGAAATTAATTGAATAAGCTGCTTGTGCTGTGTTGATGACAATTTACCCACACACACTCCATGCCCGTGACAAATTGTAATCCTCAATACTAGAATAAAGGACAAGCACATCCCCAATCCCCCAGTGCCGACATCCATTTTCAGTTCACATTTTCCCTTTAGTGAACGATTGACATCCAGTGATTCCCCTCTCCCAATGCAGACCCCTCCTCAGTGTAAGTAACACACACACACATACACACATACACACACACACACACATACTGCAAACTTTACCCCCAGTTGAGGACCCTCCTCAGTGCAGAACCCCCCCCAGCCCCAATGACAGACTTCCACTCAATGCGGACACCAACACAATCCCCTATACTGGTGCAGGCCACTCCTAAGTATGGACCCCTTTCCCACAGTGACATACCCACCATTTTTTCAGCCCCCCCCCCCCCCAATGACAGAACAATGACAGTGCCCCATATACCCCCTAGAGAGAGGGTAGTGGATGTACCAGTAACAGCACAGTGTCACACAATGACACTTGCAGGTTGACAGCTGGTAGAGGATCCTTGTGATATAATTACCTGACCTGTAAAAGCCCCACAGGGGCAGCTGCTGGGAGCTCAGATTTTATTGGTGTAGTCATTTCCCCAGAACTACATCACACTAGAGCCTGCACCTATGTACAGTGTTGGGGAAGCTCTTAGGAGTCACGGTAATATTTATTTGCTGTGTGAGAAATAAATGTATGGGGATAAAGTGGGGCAATGAGGGGTGTGAGAAAGGTGGAGTTCTAGAGCAGGGCTGACAACACCGACTGGTAATTCAATTCAGCAAAGGCTCTATGTTTTCATCCCAAACATGAAGTTAGGAAAATAATCAATTCCTGCCAAATCAACAGTAATTTTTATACTTGCAGCATTTTTAAAAGGGATAAAACAAAGATAAATGTTCAGACATTACATACATGTCCTAATATGGCAAACAACTAAAAGCCAAAGAAGCCATAAAATCTTAAACTCTAGTAGGGATATCCCACAAATGGACTGCTGAAGAGTAAGACTCAGGTGGCAGGGCTTCGGGTTGTCAGATCCACCCATATCTAAACAAAAACAGAATAATTGAATCTATATATATTAAAAATCATCATTCTTTTGTTTCTTTAATTGCTGGTAGGATGAATTACACATTGGCTTCTATACCACCCAAGGATTTCCATGGAGGGATATGTTTTAGCAGAATTAAACAACTGCTGCAGTCATTACAAAGCCAAAAATCGCAATTTGCCCACAGGATGAATTCTGTATATTGTACCATAAACACATATTTGGAGGGATCACACCTTTATGATGATCTTACTGAACAGTATGCAAGTACAAACAATTGTGGTCACATCTCACCAAAATAAACACAACAATCCAACAACAATTTATTCCACTAGTATTCATTCAACAATAAAAATATTAGAACATAATTGAGTCCGCTCTAATTGCTTCAAAACGCATCAACTTCTGCATAGCACAACTCCTCATATAATTCAAATGTGCTGCCCTGACACAGAGGTGATCGATAATGACAGTGTCAGTTCTGAAATTCTGTATCTGTCAATCACGTACACTGAATTCAAAAGTGTGTGCTTCCTGTCAGCTGTCATCATATTTGTGACTGTAAATGAATAACCAAAGGCTTCCAGCAGGAATCCTCAGTGCTGATCCATATTGCATGGATGATGCAAAACTGGGAACACCATGCTCTGAACTAAATTCTTTTACTGTCAACAAAAACTGAATCGCTTTATTTAGAATATTACTAGCTACAATGCATTACTAGTTGCAATGGTTTTGCAGAGAATACAGACATAATCACAAATAAATGATGAAACAGACTGGTGTTCTAAACAGAAGGATAGAAGAATGCGCAAGTCATAATGGATTAGCTGGGTGACGTCTCAAGAGTGACAGCTGTCTGCGCCGAGACTAGCATTGCCCATGCTTGTGTTTTAGATGGGGTCGTCTTTGCTCCATGAGACAAGCAAGCGTTTAGGATGAAACCATTGTAAATTAAATGGATAGCCATTCCAGCATAACATTAGTCCAGGCTACTAAATATTCTCCAAGATTTAGGCAGCCTTACCATATCCTACAACAGTTACAAAACAGATAACAAGCAAACCGCTATGCTAAACGTCCATTTAGCCAGATTAGAGATTTCCGTGTGTACTAATGCCTGAAACAGAACACGGCTTTTAGCAGCTGAATATAAGCAGCTAACACTAAGGTGCTCAGCTGTCTACTGCAGCTATGTACCAAGCTGCATCTGTGTATGGATGGCACTCCATGGGCTCTTTGTAGTGCCTATACAATGTATGAATTAAGTCACTCCCCATTTGTACATCATGTTTTTTTTTTTCTCTTTGGCATTACGTCAACAATTACAAAGCAACAAGAACCCAAACAACTTCACGCATGCTGGAAAACACATCTACAGAGAAATATTATTAATGATATTCATGATGTAATCAGCTGACGGATTGTGGGAGCCTTGCAGAATGAAGCTGTAGTCATTGATATACCGCTCTCCATGGCTATTATTATAGGTGCATTCAGCTGGCCGTATTCTCAACACCTGAAAATATACATCAGTCATTTTTATGCTTCTTTCAATAATGGAAATATTTTTTGCATTTTTACAACTGCTTCTATTTTCGGTGTTGCATATAAAGTTACAGCATTACGTCATTAAAAAAAAAATTGTATTTAATTTCAGGTTAAGAGAAGCAGCAAGCGCGGTTCCTGTTTTGACGTCAAACTGAAAGAATTAAGGCATGACATTTACGGTTCCTATTTCTGTACTAGGGGACATCCAGTGTGAGTATATGACGTTATCATTGGGTATATGGATGGGTGCACACAAAGGATGATCACAGCTAAGGCGCACAGATCCTATTGCCTTCCATCAGCAAATCTACATTGCCACCAAGTAATGTCACAGGGTCAGCGCTTCCATTACCAGCAATGGTAAGCAGCTGCAGATTGTTCTTCAGAAGACTACAGCAAATCAACATGCAAACTTATACACTGTCAACTAAAGTCCATCTTGATTGAAAATGACTGCCATAGGCCAGCCCTCTGACTACTTTTATGATGTAAGTGACAGTTCTACATCATTACCATGCAGACAATGATGAATGGAGAAGGGGGGGTGGTAGGTGAGGAGGGGGGGGGGGATCTGGTTATGACAAGCAGGTCATCAGCACTTCCAGCTCTTACTTTCTCCAAAACACAGATCACTAGTGAAACAAGACCCCCAAGTGCTCTCCAATAAACACTGACACATTGCATCCCATCAGCTCACTTCTATGCACACACAACTTACAATACAGTATGGAAAAATCAGCACTTTTATACAATCACACAACTGATCAATGATGAAGAACATAAATAAAAGCAATGTGACATGATCTAGGCAGATCTGATTAATACAAGTATGACTGTTTGGGACCATGTCAGATGGAAATGCATGTTTTATAAGAAATGGAATAGTCACAGACCTGAGTAGAAGCTGCAGAGCAGTAGGAAGGGTTTCGTGGGCCTTATAGAGAATCCCCTGTCTGTGCCTTTCTCATACACACATACACAGACTCCCTCAGCTGCTCAATGCAGTTCTCAGGAAATGAATGGGGGCACACAGAGAACTGTTGTACTTGCAAATGACTTACCGGGATCACATGATCAGCTAAATCTAGGGTGGGCCAGTGGGTGGAAGCTTTCATAAACAAGAGAGGACAATATACTGGGAGTCTTAGCAGCGTGCATCGAGTTACACCAGGGCCCCTGCAAGGGGGGTGCGGACGGACGGCGGAGATGGCACCCTCGCTTTCATTGGCTTCTCCACTCGCCGGACGCTGGAATTGAAGTCTGATTAATGCCAATAATCCGGGGCGAGCAGGGGATGAGTCGCTGTGTTGTATTCCGATGACAGATGTAGATTAGAATATATGAAGATGGAGGCGCTGCTGCTGTGTGAAATCCCCTTTCTTGTCAGTGAACCCCTCCCTGCTCCCACCCTGAGGAGTAGGAGGCTACACCCACAGACTGGCTGTGTATATCTGCCTGGAGATGTCAGGCAGCCTGCAATATCTCCCCTACCTCTGCCATGTCACAAGCTGGCCAGGACATTTCAAGCTACCTCATTTATTACTGGCCACTTAGTCATATGCAGAAGATGGCTTCTGTTCTATACTAAAGATTTACTAAAGTGTAATTAGCAGGCAATCATATGATCAGCATCCTTTACAACAAGAAACATAGAAAAGAATTCTGGTTGCTATAGGTTACCTTCGGTCAGAGATTATTACAGAACAGGTTTTAGGCAAGCTAGCAGCCTTGGCCCCCATGTGATAAATTGGCAAAGATTGCTACTGGCACAGAGTATAACCAGCAATATAACGATTTAACCCTTTAATAAATAGAGCAGACACTGAACTGGCCACAGCCTTTATTTTATATATACGAGTTACCATTCAAAAATCTGGCAACCTCTGGACCTGATGAATGCCGGATTTTTGAAAACTCCGGATTTTTTATAGGTATATATGCTGTAAATATTTTACAGAAAATGACTACCTGTACAGTCCTTTAAATGGATGCTGAATCCATAATGGGGCTATACAGCAGCAAATAAATGAGAAGGAATGAGCAGGAAAGCAGTACAAGCAAGACCCAACAGCTGATTCTGGAGTACAGCGCCATCAAAACATAAACGGCGCCTCCAGTAAACTGTAAATTTGAAAATTCGCTCCAAAATCCATGCTGGAAATCTGAAGGAATCAGATTATAGATGGCCGGATTTTTGAATGTCAACCTGTATAAATAACATGAAAACCATGGGGGAGGCTGCTGCTTGGTTTACTATGCAACAGTTAATTCTTTATCTTTTTAAATTACTGAGAGTGTGAGCCAAGATTATTGGAGGCATGAGACAAGTGTCAACCTAGCACCCAACATAGCACCCATCATGAAGATGATTCTCTCCTCCTCCTAATTAAATAAGAAAAGTAAGGGGGAGCACGGCAACATCTATCCCCTGCTGGCATAATCCAATAATGGGAGCTTTGCAGTTGCTTCTGCTTCCCCATCAATCATTCTCATTCTGTATTGGCATAGTCCCATAACACACCCACTGCACCACCTACAAATGCACTGCACATGCAGACATACACATCTCTGGTTGTTGATGTGGCCCCTGGACATCCCTGCCCGGTATTGCTTTGTGGATGTCCCAGCGCTGTCTATTCCATGTTACATAAATATTATTCTCAGAAATAGCAGCTTGATCCCTGCCCTGGGATATTGGGCAGAGCGTAAAGGAGTACTCTCCTGCTCTGCATTTGCAAAAAGGCTACACTTACCCATTCAAAATTAAGCTAATGTTTGGTAAAATATTAAGTTAAACAAAAAGAATTAAAGAAAAAAAATCTTTCTCTCTAAATGAAAAATTAATGCTCCAGTGTATGTATAAAACCTAATGTATCCCTTCTATGGTTTACTGGTATCTAGTGCCATATGAACATTGAAAAAGAAAACAATCTGGTCATGCGATATAAATATATTGCAATGCGCAATGACATACAAAATAACACACGTGCAGTAAAGCATCACAACCATCTGAATGTGGCCTTTAAACCTTCAAAGCTTTAGCCAGAGAAAACATACATAGAGAATGAATGCAACTTATTGATATCCTGGGAACCGTGGCAGATGAGACCAAATAAGTAAATATGGGCCCCACACAGGAAAGTTCCACTTATATTTGTTGACAGTTGATAGAGATCTGCATTCCACATATTTGCACTTTGGCCGTGGTACCCAGATCTATTTCCTGCAGGCCTTTTGGGGCTACGCTCATTACCATTCAAATCCTCCATTCACTCTCTGGTGTCCTAACTTGGGAGCCTGCAAATATCTGACCCAGTTGGGGCCCTGACATTCCTAACACAATATTGGCTTTCCGCCCAGAACTACCAAGGAAACGGGCAGGCAGGAATCATTTGAGATATCCCTAGCTATTGCAAACACAGGGCCATAACACTGTGTTTATAGCTAGAAATATAAAGAAATGGGTGTAGATCGCTATATATTACATAATGATTTTGGGAAGCTGCCATTGCTCCTTCTGCAGCCAGTTCTGCACTATTTATCATGCAGCAAGACACGGGCTAATATTGATGTAATGTAAGTGCTAAATACACATATTTGCATTTCAGTAAAGACGCAGAGATAAGATGAAGCAGCTTCGATTTTTATTTTTTTTTTCTTTGCTTTACTATATACGAGGCTCTAGTTGATGCTGTTTAAAAATTAGCATATTTTTCACAACACAGCCAGTTAATATATGTCCCCCTGGGTTTAGTTAACTGACAACAGAGCATCTTTTTAACATAGTGAGGTGATGTGTCTAATGAATTCCAAAATTAGAAGGCCTATAATACTGTTCAGTGTTTCCCTAGAGGCACTTTCCATTCCAGGGAAGACTAATGGTTGCTTCATGAGAGGCCAGTGCAGCATTAGGAACTGAGAAAAGCCCAGTGTGCTGCACTTCACATATTCTGCAGCTGCAGAGGAGTATGTCAGAGAGACAGCCGTTGCTATGGGAACTCAGGATGCTGAGCACAGTAGCACACACTCACCATGTTCCTTCCCAGCCCTGCAATGGTTTAACCCTGTGTGTATCACAATTACTACATAATCAGGGAGAAGAACACGCAGGGGATGTGCTACACAAATATTAAAAAAAAAAAAGTTTGCAAATTTTAACCTAAATGACTAAAAATGTAATTAGAAAAAGATGCATTTCCATCATCATACCTACTAACAACTTTCACTACACATTGTACTTTTTTTGGTAGTTTATAGTCAGCTGGGAAAATAAAATTATTTAAAACTCAATTCTAGTAAATCTTTTTATAAAATAGGGAATCTGATATTCCCTCAAACATTCCCTGGTGGGAATCAGTTACTGCAATTGAAACACTTAGGGCCTGATTTATTAAAGCTCTCCAAGACTGGAGAAGACACACTTTCATCAGTGAACCTGGGTTATCCTGCAAACCTGAAATAGATCTGGTCCAGGATTGAAAACATTTGCTTAGGAAATGACTTTAAAGAAAATAATTCCAGGTTTGCTGGATCACCCAGGTTCATTTATGAAAGTGTATCTTCTTCAACCTTGGAGAGCTTTATTAAATTAGGCCAATAGACCTAGAAGATTCCTATGAGCGAATATTTAGATATTAGGCTTGATATCTCTGTCTCCCAAGTGAACTAAATATGAATCCGAATACAAAAGAGTAGATGTTATTGTGCATTACAGGAATGGCAGAATCATTTTTTTCACATGTTCAATTTCTCTTGGAAATTTTATTGACTGCTGGTTGGTAAAATGGATTCAATATGCATACATACAAACACATCACATTCACCACTTAACCAATGCTCAGGAGCTACCGTAATATTATAGTATAAAGGAAAACTATATAAAATTGCCACAATGCACAGCCAGGTGGGTGATACCCCAATTTCTTGTTGCAGCTTTGCATTTTTATCTTACCTCACTTTCAGGGCCATGAATACCCATCACCGCACCACTAATTCATTCTGTGTGAGCAAGTAGTAGACAGTAGTAACTGCAACATGTTAGTGTCGCCCTACTGGTATTACAATGTAGTAAAGGGTTTTAAATAACTGTCCAAATTACAACTCCTATTCGTAATTCCTATTCGTAAAACCAATTCATTTATATGCATTTTGTCTCTGTATTTGGTGGTTTTCTTGGAATTTTATTTTAATCTTTGACCCTGGTAAATCTATTGTGTTACATGTTCTAAGTCTACCTTGAGTCTGTAACTATGACATCTCAAATCCTAAAAATTAGGACAGAAACCTTGCAGATTTATACAGTGTTTCAAGTTAAAGGCTTCCCTTTGTCCTCTTATGAAATACAATACATACAAAAAGTTACCTACAATCCAGTTTTGCCCTCTTTGTAAAAAATCTGTATTAACATTTTAGTATCAGACTACACTTGTTCATAGTCTCAGATACTAAAAAGGAGATTTCCACATATATTTGCAACAGAATGCAACATCATCTGCTTTACTATTATTAGTTCCAAGCAGGATTTAAATGAGGTCTTTTGTGCTGACTGGCAAAATTTGACAAGGAATAAACAAGGCGTAAAGTAAGGAAAGTCTCTACTCTGCATGTACAACAAAACCTTACCAGATCTGTTACTTTCTAGAATACAAGCTCTAATGAGATTTCAGACATACTCTACTATGGAATGTGACCACAGCTTTTTTTTTTAAAGAAGAACTGCAATGAATAAGAGTCAAACTTAAAACAAGCACATACAGTGCAGTTAGATGTCAAAGTACATTTAATAGGCATATTTTAGACATGTATTACGTGTTTATTTTGCACTAGCTGTTCACTTTTCAAAATGCATTTTGAATTTAGTAAATGGTGAAGTGAATTAGGTAAAGCTGTCGTCATTTTGAAAAGAATCCTATTACTTTCCCATATATCTTTTCTTGGCTCACTTATTAAAGTGAATTATTATTCTGTAGATAAGATTTACACTTTATGCTTACAGTAAAACTACTTTTTTTGCAAATACATTTTCATTTTTCACCTTTTTTATACAGTGTAAATAAAAAAATACAAAACAATATTGCCGAAAGAAATAATAGTTTGTGTCCCCCAAAACCAACATATGTACTTTATTACCTTAAAGCGTAACTATACTAAAAACAAATAAAATTACACTTACCATTAATCCTGCAGGTCCCTCAATGGTGCTGGTCCTTCCGACCATCTGGTCCCAGGTTGTCCTAGAATTACCCTTCATTCCGGCGCCGTGGAAGTGCCGGGCGCCGCTATCTTCTCTTCTGGTATTCTTTCTTCATCACCCATTCTCGCACTGCGCAGATGCGAGATCGGGTGACATAGCCGCTGTGAAGGGGGAAAAAAAGAGTGCATGTGTGACATTGGCATCTCTTACTCTAGGAGGAAAAATGCCCCTTCTGCACATGCCCGAGATAAGGGATTGCATAGAAGGAGCAGCCAGAGCCTTCCGAGATGCGTGCCATAGGTATCCCGGGTGTTCCGCGGTTCCATTAGGTCTTGATTGCTGTGTCAATCAAGACTTAAAGGGGTGGTGCTGCATCCTATTTTTTTTTTTTTTTTTAAAGGTGTTGGCCTTAAAAAAAAAAACACCAACATTTTTACTGTATATATAAGGGCTGTCTACCCTTCTATGTGAAGTAAAAATGTTGAGTTTAGGTACGCTTTAAGTAATGACAAAGTTATCACCAAATAAACAAACCTATAGTGAAAATGTAAAAATTGCTCTGGTCCAAAAAGACAAGAGTTAGCACCAATGACTTCTGTTCAATCCCTGATCCACTGGCATCAGCTGGTTGAGTAAATAAAGGTTAAGAGACTATTCCCCAAAAAGACTGAATGTTTACTCAGCTTAGTAAATCATGTACAAAATATAATAAAAAATAATTTCTTGCAGGTCTGGATGGGTGTTTTTTAATAATACCAATTGTGATTATGGTATAGAACACTTTGAAACATTAAACAATATTGTCATACTATTTCAAAAAGTAAATGTGGAAATAGGTCAGCCCAATAAAATCTGGTGCATAAGAAATAGAACTGTGCCATAATAGGGTATGAAGAAGGTTGGTTGGGTAGGGGTAAAGGAAAGGGGATGGACAGGAAGAAGATGTTGACTGTATTTTAAAAGGAATGCAAATATCCACCCATTAAAACAAATCTTAGTATACAATATTTACTCATCAGTAATGCTCATTCATTTAGATATAATGGTCTGTGAGCATCAGTTGAATGACACAGATGGGTAGATGCCTCAGTGAGATTCATTGGTGGTGAAAAGATTTCTGTCCGTGCCTTTATCACTCAAGCTGAAAAAGTGGTTGACTTCAGCTTAAGTAATTTCAGAATAGAAAGTGAGTTTGTTTATTGGAAGCCAAGATCTAGCACACACACTCCTATGATAACATGTGAAGTAATCATTTTTATAATAAACACAGTCAGAACAATAATAAGTGCACAACAATAGTTTCAAAAATTCAATAGTAGCAATTTATCACTGCAATATCTTGTCTTTGGCTTTTGAGACTTATGCCAAAAATGATTTTATCTAATTATTTTTATGCTGGTAAATAATCAAACTAATTATATTTTTTAATATTTAAATTCTATTATAAAATACACTTCACTTTTTATTTAATATGAGTACCCTTGTTAAATATTCAGCTCAGATTAAATCAGGGAGCATAATGATTTGATTAGCTACTTGCTTAGCTTACTTAGAGGAGATGTTTAACTGCATTGATATTATTCATCATAATACATGTCATACTAAATAGTGCTTGCATTTTAAAGATGTCCTCAAGAGTGAGTTTGGAACATGAAATTAAATTGCTTGGAATGAATGTGAGGGAATTTCAAAGATACATTATACTATAAAACATTTAAATACATACACATCTTAGTTATGCTGAATGCTTCACAAATCAGTAGAATACTAAATTCCCTACCCCAATGTCCTGGAGTAAAAATTACTATTTTTATTATTATCATTACTGTTGTTTTTTTTTTTAATATTAGAGCCAGTCTGATGTGTAAACAGATTAGCTGCTATTCTTTCAATACATTTGACTAAGTTTCCACATATACAGTGGAACTACACTCACTTTACAAAATTAAAGATTGGGCAGCTGGTTATTGCAGAAGGGGTAGCACCAGTTGAGTTTCCTTGTATCTCATTAGTTGTCCATCACTGCAGTGCATGTTGTCATACGAAAAATGTCTGCATGTACAGGTTTTTATCAATTATTAATGTATGCGGACTGGTTTACAAAGACCCAAGTTTATATACTACAATGACCTTCTGTATACAGTTCACTGTTCCTTTAAAAATGTACATTTAAAATCTATACAGTTCACTGTTCACTAGTCACCTAATTGCCTTTGGTACTTTGAGTCACTAACCCAGAAGTATGCAGATAAGGATTCATAGCATTACTCTTTTTTTTTATGCATACTTGTTCTATGTAAGTGATTTAGAAGTATTGAAGTCAGTGGGTCAGCAGAGTAGTCAGTCAACTAAAACTTTCAATCAGCAATAGCAGTCCGCTTTTTTTTTCTCAGGAAAGATTAACTTTAATACTTTCAAAACAACAGAGAGTAATTCAGGCATTTGTAACAGGTGGATAACTTATTCCAGCCTTTACTTTTTGATGGTGCTTGCTGCCAGTTTTTATTAGATTTCCCCACATTACATCCTTTTTATTCGCCATGTAAATCAATAGAAGCACTCTTTCTGGATTATTAAAAAGAATCAAAACCCACAAATGCAAAAATCAATAGTGCAGAACAATGGAACTAAACATGAGCATCATAATAAAATGTAAATAAGTATGATCAAGTGGAAATGAAAGGTAACAAGATGCAGTAGGCAGTAGCAATCACGGTGTACATTTGTCTCTTTTATTTCAGCAAGTGCCTAATAAATGGTAACATGCTTGATGTGTGTTAGATATGCAATAAATCTGAAGGCAGTCATTTAAAACCTTGAAATATATACACATTGAAATCCAGGAGAAAAAAAAAGTGCCAGTCGTAAATACAAATGCAAGTCTCTCAATCTCCTGTTGAAATAGAGGCCCTATTAGCATTTTAGCTGTCAGTTTATATTGAATTAAATAAGAAAACACTTCAAAGGTAATGAATATTTCTATTTACATTTACTCCCAGAACAAAACAACGAGTTGCTTTTGTGCAAGAAGACAAATGTGAGTTATTATTTCTTGTGTGGAATAAGCCAGTCTACTATTCACGCACAACAATATAAATAAATTGATTAAAAAATGATAATAATAACAATGTCCTTTCCTTGTAGCCTGTGCTTGCAATTTATCATTTGCTTGGTTGCTGAAAGTTTGCACTTAAATCAATTGATAGGGTTTCCTGTCACATCAAAATGTGAATGTCACATTAATGTAAAAGCAGTAATGCATGTATCTTTTTACTTCATACAAAAAAAAAAGGAAAAGGAATTGAAGGGAAAAGGGACATAAAGTCAATATATTGGCATACCTCATATATATTTTTAACTCCAGCTAAAAACAGCTTAGTTCAGGACCAACCTTAGCTTGTGATTGGACAATGAAAGAGCTGCAGCGCATCTAAATAATTGTTCCTCTGCTTCCTCCTCTTCTATTTCCACAGACAGCACTATGTAAACCTATTTGGTTTACAGTACCACACCTACCAATCCCAGTCTCAGATCAGTTATGCAGGAAATTGCAGGCTGATTTTAAAACAGATTCAAGTACTTATGGTAATTCTATATAAGAAACGGGTGGGGCCAGCTATTTTGAGGGCATGCTGTGCTAGTGGTATACAGGGAGTAACTTCCCAGTCCTGAAATATAAGTACATATACTAAATATTATATACTATAGTACATATACTAAAAAAAATTTGAATTTCTATAACCTGATATTATCTTATAATTTTAATTCTATGCTCCTTTTCCACTGTCTGTTTTATTATTGAAGAAAGTAAAGAAGTAAGAAGAAAATTGTATTAGTGTTCTAGTAAAGGAAATTGTTAGGATTGTAAAAGATCAAGGGTATCCTGGGTGGAGCAACCCTGCTGCAGCGAATGGTTAGCGTGACTTAAAGGAGGGGCTTAAAGGAGTACTGGTAAGTTACTTACCTAACCCCACAGTGATCTAGGACAGGAGTTCGTAACACAGAATGCAATAGTGCCAAGAGTGTACACAGAGTGCAGAAGAAAGTCATGTACAGGGTTCAGAAGGAATGAGAAATTAATCCACAGCATGAAGGGTTGATGACTAAGTAACGTACAGGTTGTATGGAAAAGAGTAAGCACAGAATGATTCCCAAGCAATAATCTCCCCCAACACCCTTATGGGAAACCACATCAAGCGCAAATTATCTTTACCTGATTTGTTTTTATATGGCCTTGGCAGTGCCCTCTCTATCCAAAACTAAATAAAAAGCTTGACATACATGGTAACTATCAGATAAATAACTTTTGTTTATTTTTCTGTGAAATAGCAGACAACATGAGCTTGAGGACTGTAATTACTCCAGAGACTCTGATAAAGAAATTAATTTTTATATATGTTTTATTCAATATTCACAAAGTTGTGATTACCCAATTTTACATTGCAGCAAAATGTAGGGTAATGAAAATCCAATGCACTGAAATTGGAGCACGTGCTCATAATGTATATGTGTATAATACTGCATTGCAGCACACTATGTAAAGATCCACCTTGCTGCATTTATGGATGTCTTGCCCTATAGGTTCCTTTCAAGTTATTGAAATGGGAAATCTCCAAATGCAACACATAAATTGATACATACAGTGTGCAGTATATTAGTACAAATTGTTATGGGGTTATACTGTGAACAAATCATTACTTTGCAGAAGACAAGAGTGACAAGGAAAGTTATATGTTTTCAATGAGCTCAGCTTTAAGAATTAGCACACAGGAGTGAGAAATCTTCCTTCAAATATTCCAAGTTTTTTTTTACCACTGTAGCCTACATAGGTATTTGTGTTTGGAAAGAGCAGGAGGATCAGTGAATGCCATCTGTGGTTATGTGGTGATGGAATACTGCAGTCTTTTTCAACCTAAGATCTATATCTTGAACTCATGGTTCATTAGTATAAAGTATTATAAAGTAGTATGAAGTATTAGTATTCATTAGTATGAACAATAAGTTGATCTATAAAAAAAATAAAATAATGCGGCATACTGAACATTTTTGAAAAACAGGACTGCAGAACTGCAATATACAACAATTTTTTTCAGTATAAATGAAAATTAAACAGTAAAAGAACCCACATCAGTGGTCATTGGGAGAAACACCACTACATTTTTGTCATTAGGTATAAGAACCCATAAAATTGGTGATTAATGGGAGAAGGGTGTCCATTGATGCCCAGTGTAAGAAGAAATCCCTTATACGAGGGGGTGCTGAGAAGTTCCTGGCTTTGCCCAAAAAGAAGAGGGCCAGAATTATAAAATATCACATTTATTCAACATATTCCCCCAACAGTTTTAAGAATCACAAAGACCTGATACTTGTCGTATGCCCCCACACTCATTTTTAAATTTCATCTAGAAAGGGGGCAATACCAGGGACTTCCCAGCACCCTCCCATATTGATGGTCAGTGTGAGATAAACCCTGTTGCATTGGTGGTTAGAGGTAGAAGAACCCTCTAACATTGGTGGACTAAGGACCCCGGTACATTAGTAGTCAGTGAAAGGATGACATTACCTTGATTATCAGTAGAAGAAGGACCCCTTTTGTGGTGTTTATTGAAAAGAATGTCATCGTAAAAGTAGCTCAGAGATCATTGGTAAAAAATGGTTACTTTTCAAGAGGCAGAAACTATTATTAGTTTGAAAAACTCCTAGATATTTCTTTGGTACATTTTCTGACAGCTTCCAGTAATCAATATTATTGTACAGCAGATCCCATGTCTTATCCCTGCCTATTACCATTAATTATTTATTGTGCATTTATACTATTACTACTGAACGGCAACAACTATACTGTGTTATTCTTGCTTCTAGATTGTTGTAGTTTGTTAACAAAAACTTTTTTTTTGTCAAGCAGATTATATGCCCAGCATATGATTTCATATTGTGCATTTTCTTTATATCTAATAGCTTAAAGTAAACCTCCCACTACATTGTGGACACTCAAATATTTTAAAACAAACCATTGACCTCTGTAGATTCAAGCAATATGAAGCAATTCATCCTTAAAATTCCTGAATTTTGCCTGAATTTTCCTTGGACTGTACATGTTTTGTATGACAGTATAAGGCATAACACAATTCCAACCAATTTTGTGGCAAGAGCTCATATGACTAGCTGTACTCTGTGAGGTGTTGTGTCGCAATTTTAAACTATATAAATGGGACAATAAAGAAGTATATTGTTTCATTACTTTGTTTTAAAGTTACATTTTTTGTACACATCTAATTATATGGTATACATTCTTAACTTTTGCTGTGCACGGACAAATTAAACACTAAAGATCCATTGATTGTTATCTTTAGGCTGTGGCTGGGACCTTGCAGGCCAGCATTTAATTTGGCCCTGAGATTTAGGATCATGGTATGCACGGTGTAATGAAGAAGTGAGGTTTTTGTGTTGTTTGTTAAGTAAGATAATCTTGTCAGAGTGTACAGGAAATGCACATATCATTGCTAAGTTTAGTTATGTGTAAGCATGTTGGTGGCTTAGGCAGCAGAGGTGTAAGTGGGTTTGCATATTAACGAAGTGCAGAATAACCTTTGTTTAGGTCCGCACAGACCTACATCCTACACCCAGCCTCGGGAATCAATGGCATTGCTCAGTATAATATGCATTGAGAAAACTGGCAGCAGGTTTCCATGGTAACTATCCTGCTTTCAGCAGCAACTTTTCTGGCTTGGGAAAATAGGACTATATTATGGGGGCTTATTATAACCTTATACTTCCTCAGGAGATAAAGTAATGGTTCAAACGAGGATACCTGAGATAGAAAGGAGAAAACTTAAATTAAGTATGGTTCAGACCACATTGCTGAGCCTTTTAACTCGTTTATGTTATGAAGTGAATATGTAGAAATTCTAAACCGAGATAAGAATCTAATCAACACAATATTAATAGGAAATAGCTAACTGCTGCCTAATATTAACTCCAGGCTTAATGTATATAGACCATGAGCTGGTGAGAAGTGGAGCAAATACCACTACAATAGAAAGGAACATATATCAGAATATAGTCTCACTGTTTGATATACCAAGGGAAAAATAAACATTTCTTTTTTTGTAAATGCTTAGTGCATTTATGTGTTATATATGTAACCAAACCACTGGCCAGTGAATAAAAACTCATTACGCGAACATTGGGGGAATTGAAGCATTCGTGCTTCTTAAAACTGTATTAAACTCTAAATCTCATTAAAGCGGGCCTATTATAACATTTTTAATATTATAGAAAAGGATAGCTAATGGCAGTAAAGACTGAATGGGAAACCTGCGGCCTCCTTGGATACATACGTCATGGGATCAGGCATGTGCAAAGGGGGCTTTCTTAAATATGAAAAAAGTGCCAGTTTTTGCATTGGCTGCGCCGGACTCACTGGAATCAGATTGCAAGGAAATCTTCGAAAGTAAAGAGAAGTGATTTTTTTTAATGAAAGTCCTGCTTAAATTGTCTCCGGACTTGTATCCGAAGAACGTGTCAAGTGAGCTAACAGGAACTTTTCTTGACATCCATAACTAAGGCCATATTTAAACATCATGTTGTCCCAGGTAATACCTCAGCTCAGCACTAGTCCATAAGTACCGATACATTAAATTAGCCCATGTCTATAGCAACCAATCTGCATCCAAGTTTTTGTTTCTGCAGTATGGCAAATGAAACTGAGATTTTGCTTTATTTGCTATGAACAACAAAATCATTCCCCAGTGGAGATTGTGACTTTTGGTCATGATGGCTAGTATTTGTTTAAGTTTGGGTCAATAAATTAATTACCTACACCTGCAGAAGTGCTGGAGTCTTTATTTTATTATATACAATTTAGTCCAGCCTTAGCCTGTCTATGACAATAGGAAAATAGATGAGGTTGAAATCTATGAAGTAAATCATTGCTGGCCAGAGTCCATATTGTTGTAATAAAAGGGCATAGGCAAAGTTGAAAATTTTACTAATGAACTATATTTTTCCATCAAAGGGCCTGACTTCATAAATCTGTAAAAGACTGGAGAAGATACACTATTATCAGTGAAGCTGGGTGACACAGTAAAGCTGGAATGGATCTGGTCCAGGACTGAAAACATTTGCTTACAAATAACAAATTACTTTTAAGAAATCCATTCCAGTTGGCCTGAAGTTAGCGAAGGGCCGCATGACAGGGTAAGAAGGGAAGGCAGGAAAAGCCGGGGTTAAGGTTAAAAAGTCCAAAAAAAAAGAAGAGCTGGGAAAAAGAAAAGTGTGGGAAATTAGGAAAAAAACAAAAAAGAGTGCAGGAAAGGAAAACCTTCCGTGATTGGGGGCTTGCTGCTGAAGGGAGGAGTAGTGGGCAAGCTTTATAAAGGGGGGACAAGGGTGAGGGGGCAGCAATTTTTCCTGGAACAAGCAACACCCACCCCCCCTCCCTGTTAGATGGCAGTCTTGGGGTGTAATTGTCATGGCAGCCAGGGGTGTTTTTTTCCTAGGTCCATGAGGATGTTAAGATTTGGGAAGCAAGGAAACGAGGGGGTAGGACCCATCAGGGTATGGGTTCTTTTTTCGTTATTGGTGGTCCTGCACGACACTTGGTTGTTGTGGGGGGTAGGTGATAAATGGGCTTATCTGATAATTGTCCCCGAGGCGGTGTGCTAGCGGCTGGGGGCCTGGTTAGTGAGCAGAGGTATTTGGTTAAAAGGGATAGGATGGGAGGAATTTTTAATGGACCTGAAAATGTTGATGTACAATGAACCATATGTTGATGTATATTAAAAAAAATGTTATATAAATATAATGGTTAATAAAAATGAGCTGGTGTGGCAAATTTAATCCAAGGAAGGTTTTGTGTTTTTTTAAATGGGAGAGTTGGGGTGAATTTGGGGAGGGTTCAGTTCATGGCTTCCTCTGCTGTGCCCTAGTCACAGTTTTCCAACACCCAGCTTCATTCATGAAAGTGTATGTTCTCCAGCCTTGGAGAGCTTTATTAAATCAGGCCCAAAATGTCATTGGAACTGTGGTAGGCATGTTTTTTATGTACACAAGATTTTAGGTTACCAATATATGTCCTAAAGTAGAACATACAGTAAATTACTGTTGGGGTATCCTCTCCCTGTTAAATCCCTTGCCTTATGCACAAAAGACTGTGTAATGAAGTTTTTTTATAAAAGTGTGATGGAATTCTTTCCAGCTGATTTCTGGGGAATACAGAGCAGCTGAAATGCGTTGATGATGCTCTGTAAGCAAACCAGACTGCAAAATTTGAAAATTTGAAGTTGATCACACCCAGCAATGTGAGTGATACAGGTAAGATATGTAAACATATAACCTATTACTTTATAGATAATGTTTACACCTACTAAAAGCAGAATATTTTTGCAAGGGTAGTAGACAGTATTTGTGGGCTGTTCACTGTACTGCAAGGTCTGATTTAGTGCCTGCTTCGATAACAAGTTGTTGTTTGACAGGCAGAGTATGTGCTTTTTTGTGTTTGACATTTCTTTTATTATCCTAGCAGGGTAGCATCAATTATTGATTCCTATGTAAAGACTAGCATTATCATCCAGACATAGATATAAATGTTTTGAGCATTAAAACAAATACATTTTTTTTTCTATGTATATCGATTGACTTTTTCATTGTAGCTGCCAATCTCTTTTATTCCTGTTGGAAAATCATAGCGTTAAGCTGGATCACATGATATTCTCAGTGGATTAAATCTTTCATATAAGGTTGATCTCTATAGTAATGTTTGCTTCTTAGATGAAATTGTGGTTTGTTTTGTATTCTATGAATCATATTGACTTTTCTGATCTTATGCTTACATTTTTAGGGTATATTTAATCTATATTTGTTTAAAGCATGCATTTTCAGAAGTGAGGGCCTTTAAAATCAAAGGTATATATTGATGTAAGATTTACCTAAAATGCAGTCACAACCGCGCAACAATCACACTACCCTATAGTGTGAATGTGCTTCAAGCAAATGTGAAGCTAGTGAAGTCATTGAATATCAGAACAAATTTGTAGCTTGCAGGCAAAGTTTTAGCACTAGAAGGGCTAACTGTATTTTTTTTAAAGCAGCCTTTCCCCTCATGGCAGTATCCCTATAGCACAGGATTAGTGACTGTGCAGACCCTGATATGCTGATACCAGTCTGCATGCCCTTCAGCATTAGGTTAATGCAAGAGGCAGGGTGGTTCTGTGCCTCCTACCTTAAATGGTTTTATTGGTTCACCAGATTGTGGAGGAGATGAGTTGTAAAACAAATAAGCACACATCTTATTAAATAAAATACTTAATAAATCTAATGTTTACTTATATTTACCTTCCAGGTGTTTAATACTTTAGAAGTTGTACAGAGGGGGCAGCCCAGCCTCTTTCCTTTCAGTGCTCCACTTTCAGATTGAACAGTAAGGGGGTGACCCCTTACTGCTTTAAAGTGTGCAGGGAAATCAAGGGAAGCTGAAAATGCAATGTTTTGTAAATGTATGGGGACAGGAGAGTGTGTGGGTAAATGCCTCAGTCACCTTTTCCTACATGGGGCAAATATTAGTCTTTCTGCTATTGAATTGCAAGGTGTAGGAATGAAACCTCAATGAAAACTATTGTAAATTTCGCTTAATTAAGACAACATTTTCACAATTGAATGCCTAAAACACAGGGATTCTAAAGAGGAAGAACTTGTTGAGCTGAATGAGATTGTTCTCTTGATCTCACGATGGTATTGACTCACCTAAACAAAATACCACACCATCATCACACCTGATAACACTGATCACTCCTTCCTGCTATACTAAATCATTACAGAACACCTTACTGTGCACTGTATTTATGTAGCTACCTGCAGGTGGAACCACAGATTGGGGATACTCTATCTGGCACGAAAGCATACCTCCTATGTCTTTGTGGAACAGATAAGTATTAAACTTTATTTTTTAACAAAATTTTGTGCTCAGGGGGTTCTATTTATAAAACAGGCTTCTGACATTTTCTCAAAAGTTCCATGGTGGGAATCAATTACTGCCTTTGAAGCACATGGGCCTACCCATGAGGGAATGTTTGATTCCCTTTTTTCTAAATAGAACCCAAGATGTTTATCATAGAGTCATTTAATGACCTACCTTTATCTAATATATACTGAGCCAGCCACACTGTAGTACTCAATAAATTAGAGAATATACATAGAATGAACTGCATGTCAAGTCAAACTTCCCCAGATCACATGCTGGGACTCACAGTTTAGGAACTATTACAGAAAAGAAAGGAATGTCTGGTGTATGACAGTGATGCATAAAATAAAAACTGATTTTGCAGCATTATTATAGTCTATTAAAAAATGTTTTCCCCAAGAAAGTCTAGAATTTCCTTTACAAAAGAAAATGACCCATCTTGCAATGCAAGGCAGATTTAAGTATCATTAGTTCTAAATGTCTTGTGGCTTTCTTTTAAAGACCCCAAAAACTGAAGTTTAAAGGCAAGCCTTTGTGTAGTTTCTTTGTTATATTACTTGGTAATTGTTTGATGATGAGCATACTATGGGTTATTTCTAATGCAGATAAAAAATGGGATAAGAGTCTGCATACTTAATGTAAATAGTATGATTCAGAATCAAAAAACCTTGTTTGTATATTTTTTGTTCAACTCTTTTGGTCAGATATCCATTAGTTAGTTTTAACTTAGCATTATTCTCTTATTATCATGACTTTGTTTTGATCTGCATGACTATATTGTATCTGTAACTTTTGCCCATCTGACTGATTAAGCTTATTAAGCTACAAAGGCTGTCCAGTAATGGGGTGTGACATTCACTAAAAGTGAAGTTTTTTTGGTTAATTTTTTTAATCATGAAAAAATTCTATTTTCTCCAATCGTGTGCATTAACTCTTTAGTGAGTAGTGTATATGACCTTAGTAATTGGTCCCCAAAGAATGAGTAATGACTGTCAGTAACTGGTGTCCAGTGTATATATACTAAAACCTTGGGGATAAGTCTTCATTATGTAGCCATTGGCTCACTCAGCGACCAGTCTCCAGTGAATGTGCATAAAATGACCCTGTTACAAAAAACAAATAAATTAATACACAAAAAAAAACAGCTTGCAAAAGAAAATGCAAACGTCATAATGCTACTAGTGAATGTGAATCTTTCTTGCTAACATAACTAGAGTTGCTGCTTTTATCTTCACTGTACAGTAAGTCTTCCTTTTTTTTTTTTTTTTTTTTTTTTGTTCAGCTTAAACCTTTTAGTTACAAATATCTAGAATGTACACAGTAACCTTTTCAAAATATGTAGCCTAATATATGTGTCAATAGGCTTTAGGCTTGTGACAATGGATATGTTTCACACTAGTCACTAGTCTAGCTGGCCTCCTCCTGACCTGCATTTGACCTGCTTTAAACAGGCTTGCATCCCTATAGAATTGAATGGGAAGGCAAAACCTGCTTGTAGAATACAAAACTCATTTGACATTGAGGCCCTCAATGCTTTGGGTTTTTTGGTTTATTTTACGCTTTTTTTAAAATCTATTTTCAAAAAAATATGGTTACAACTTCCTTATATGAAATTATATCTTCAACCTATTTTTATTACGATTTAACTTGAGAATTTACAGCATCACATTCAACACAGGCCCAGTCTAATATTTGTTTCAGGAACTATAAATATCATAGTGAATCCATGTCATGTACAGTACTGGTTGTAAATAAATAAGCTGGTTCAAACTAATTTTAAAGTTGGAATGTTTACATCTAGTAATAGAGATTACTTTACTAATCACTAACACAAATTGTCAGGAAAGCAAATATAAATAGATCATGTGGATACTCTGCTCAAAATGTATCATTTTACTGAAGAGAGCCCTTAGAAGTTTCTCATGCAGAAGCAATGGCCTTCTAGAACAAGGCCCCTGATATTTAACAGCTATCCAGGCCAGTCCATTAAACAATCACATCAGGGATATGTTGGACTGCTAAATATCCATAACTACACATATCAATATCTGTAACAATTCCAAATGAGCATATTATCAACAGCTGGCAGAGATTATGACAAGACACACAAACAGAAAGGTTTTAGGAATAAAGTCCCTATAAATAAAGGCTGGGACTGACCAGCAGATATGTTCAAATCGTCTGAGCAAAAGTAGAAAAGCATAAAAAAATTAGACCCATCACCATACCAGACAATTAGATATAGCAGTCAGCTCAAAAGGTAAAAAATATGTGCGAGAAAGAAAAATTCATCTACACCAGAATTATCACCTTTGCCATTAAATACTCTCTATCTAACCATAATTTGACTGGTATGATACCCAAATACCAAGGAATGTACTGAACATCAAAACTAGCTCATAAATAATTCTGTCAATTATAAATCAGGAGAAAACTATATTGTAAAAATATTACTAATATTCCGTCTAGAGTTTTCAGGGAGAAATCCACAGGAACTGGTTGCTATTTAAATATCAAAGTACAGCAGTATTCAGGGTTCCCCAGGCACTCTACAGGTAATCATAAAATGATGTACATGTACCTGAAGGTGACTTATGTGCCCATTGTCAGTTTTTATACATATTTTGGTGCCACTCACACTTTGTGCACAAATAAATTATTTTCATAGCAATAAAATAGAGCAGGTATATGGTAAAGTTCTTCCTAATTGTTTGTATACCTGAATATATTTTAATGCAACCTCTCAGTTCTTCATTCAGTTTGGGTAAATTATAAACCTGGCAGAGATTCTAAGGCTTTCCCCTCTATCCAAAACTAAAAAAAAATATTGATGGGTAAAACTTCAATCATTGTTAGTGTGTCACTGGCCCATTAAATGAAATAAGTAAGTTTAAAAAGGGAATATAGAAGAAACAATACAACACCATATTCCATGTTTATTTATCTTGATGTGTTTAATACCTAATAATTACTGAATTTTCAATCAAATATTCCTTTTGTGGTACTTATGCTAAATTTATGTAAAATGTGTGCATGATAAACATGAAGACATTTGTACAGATATAACTTTAGTGTTAGAAAAGCAAGCCTGCTTTGAAAACAAACTTACAAAGACACCAGAGAAAAGAAATAGCCTACGGTAATGACAACCCTAAGGAGTTCCAGTGACATTGCTAAATTAGGTCAGCGCTGGGACTGGGTTATGTATAAAATCTGATTTAAATTCACGTACTCCAAACCTAAGATAGATACATATGTACATAATGAAGATATATAACTGCTCCTGTAAAACATAATAAATAGTGAAAAATTATTCCTTTTAGATTACAAGACACTCTTCATTATCATTATTATTACTTAAATTATCTGTTTAGTTTACATGAAATGCTTTAAAAACCTTCATAAATAAAGATATACAAACATTGTTAAAATAATATCTGATGCGTTGTTTGCCCTCAATTTCTTGTGTATAGTTCTAGTATATATTTTATTACTATTTTACTTTATTTTACTAACAATTATACAAAATTAGCAAAGGCTGCAGAATTTTCCCATATGTAAAATATGTATGCCTGTAGCAGGCCATACTAGGAAGGCATTGCTGTAGTAAAGTAGTGGTAAGTTAGTGGTGGTGAAGGTAAAGTACTACAGCTTGAATACTCTTTAAGTAAGATGGCTTTAACCTAATCAAAACCTTATCAAACCTTTAACCTAATCAAAAAACAATCATCACCATGAAGAGGTTTCTTTTTCGTTATTACCATATGGTAATTTACTATTCTTTTTTAGATCTCCTTTTCCTCATCATCTTTAAATATACATTTGTTCCATACGCTCTATTATGCAATGGGTATTTCCGGTTATCACTAGAATAAATAGTAACATCATCAAGAAGAATAGTCTGAATGTTAGATCCTAAAAATGCACCAATTGGGAATAAAATGTTTACATATTGTTAACACACAGTATATAATTTTTAAAACAAACCCTCACTGACCTCTGCAGCCTGCAGGGACTGTGGAGTAACTCATCTTTAAATATTTCAAAGGGGACTCAGATGTCAAATAATGGATATTGTTTGCTTACATGAGAAGGCTAGCAGGCTATCAAATCTCCAAAGGGGAAAGGAGCTGTAAGTCCAGTGTCTCTGATGTGCTCTTGGAAGGTAAGCTGCCTACTTGCAACCACAAAGGTCAAACATGGTTTGCTTTAAAACTATTTATATAATATAAGGTTTATATCAAGGATTTTTGTTTGAATAGTTTGAATAGAATAGGGAAGGGTACAAACCCTAGTTGAGTTTTACTGCTACCTGGAGCTTTGTTGCAGGGATTTCCCATTTTTATCATGTGACCAGATCTAGGTAATGGAGAAAAGAATGCTACAGTCCCTGCATCTCTTTAGAAGATAACAGAACTGAGAGAGTGTGTGCCAAAAATTATTATTTTGTTCCAGGAGATGCTTTAAAATGTATCTCAGTGCAAACTTAGATACATTATTAACAATAAACTGATTAGCTGATTGGCTGAAATAGAGATTGCTTTGAATATCCTGTACAATTTATTGCTATTCTGAGAGGAAGCAACAGTTAAGGTTCAGAAAATTACAGAGGATGAAGAAAGGTACATTTTAATAACACGAAATTAAAACATGACTCATGTTGCAATTAAATTAATTTTATAATTAAAGTTGAGTTAACAATATTCTAAAAACTTAGTGGTGTAAAGTTTTGGTGACTTAACAGTGTAATTCAAAATAAATATTTTTTTTTTAGGCGATTTAAGTTTATAATTTACTAATTGACATAATGTATTGGTTTTAATTTCTTCTGCCATTGTCTTGGATTACATGATCGATGCTACAGCTCTACAGGATGCTTGGTAAATTAATCTACTGCTGTAACTCAGCCTTTATGGTATTTTGTCCCCAACTTACTTTGAAATAGCTTGATTTATGGCTTCTTACATCAGTTGTACCCTTTATAGGTATTTTCTGTTTGTCTCTTTTTATTTTTTTGATAACCCTTAAATTAAAATAATTTTTTAAATATATATATATATATATATATATATATATATATATATATATATATATATATTTAATAAGAAAAAAAACATAAAAAATATAAATCTCCGATCACAAGGAGCACACAATTAACAACAGCGACAATAATAATAATCCTTTTCACATTCCAAACTGGGCAAACTATAAAAAATATTTATTAAAGCTAAACCTAAAGGAGGCATAACTAAACAAAAAGTTCCAATAAACATCAGAGCTGATGATGTAATTATAAAGGGACATAACACGATGGTGTATTCACACACTCTGTTCAACCCCCCTATACTCTAAAAACACCCACCCTAGGAAATTTCAAGGAAGGTGAGGCACCTAAGCAAATAACAGCAGTTGGCTTGGCATACAGTATACACATCTAGGCAGACCAGGCAGTCTGGGACATGTAGGCACCCGATAAGCCCACTCTGCTATGTAGGCCGAAGAGCTACCTTCATATTCAGCAAGTTTATAAGGAACATTTTCCACAAAGCCCACAGGATGAATGATTTTGACAGTCCCACAGCTCTAGTGTAGGTATAGTGCAGGTTTTCTGTGTCCTCTGAATGGGCAGTCAGAAGCTTAACTGTGTGCTGCAAATCTGTACCATATTAGAATGGCTCACAGAAGTGTCATGGAACATATCAAGGTCTTGGCCAATAAAAGTGCATTTAGTGGTTCAAGAGTCTTATCATGCAAGGTAGGCTTACCAGACTCTATAGCTGTAGAAGAGGCATCCAGGGTTGCTTGTAGTGCCTTAGTGCCACCTTGTATAAAAATGGACATGGTGACAGCACATGGTTGACTTCATGCCTAAAGCTGTGCTGGCTGTGCAGCATTGCTCTAAGATGACAGCTGCAGAAAGGCTGGCAGTGCTTCTTTAAAGGCACTGGGGGGACTGCACAGGTTTCCTGATGCTAAGGATGGTGGATGGATGTCAGTAAAACTGACAAAATAAGGAGTCTGGATGAGAGGAGCTTCTTCTCATATCCTAGCCCCACGCTGCTAGTAAAAGAGAAAAAGACAAGCTGTAACATTTTAAACATACAGAAAATATGTGAAGGACTTTCATGCAGTCATTTGAGAAAGAAAGTACACATCTTTCAATTCTGAGGTTGTATGTATCACTACATAATCAACATTATCTGGTTCTTAGCAGGTCTTAATATTAGGTAAATACAACCCCTAATAAACATCAGCATAGGACAAATTACACTGCATCATTCCTAATTTAACAAAGCAAAGAAAAATGCAGAAACAGTGTGTGAAATATTATATACATCCTTACTACTTCTATAGTAATTATGGGTCCAAGTAGCATCCAGGTGCTGCTTTTCAAATGCACTTGATTAATAGATCATCAGTAAGTGAGAGTACCTCTAAAAAATGAATAGCTTTGGTAGTTTGCTGGTCTGTAACATTCAGGTGCATGTTAACACAATGCCAAGGAGAAAATAATTTAGTATTACTCTTAGGATTGCAAATGTAACTACCTATCAATCTAGGTACGGTTAAAGGACCATTTATTAACAATTTTAAGTGTATCTTTCTACTGCGAGTAAGGTTATTTACAAGATAAAAAGCATTCAGAACATTGCTGTCAATCTTCCCCAAGGTCAGACTATGCAATACTCCAAGAAACTGTAAAAAAAAACAGCTACATATCAGACTAAAGTTACCAATGTTACTGTTAAAGTTCATGACTGTACAAATAGAAAAAGACTGAACATATCTGGCTTCTTTGGAAGTGTTGTCAGGGGAAAACCTCTTTTCTCAATGAAGGACATAGCAGCAAAGTTTAGATTTGCAAATATACATCTGAACAAACCACAATTCTTATATAGCTTTTGATGAGAAAATGCAAAAACAGAGGTTACCTCAGTGATGGATTGACATGCCAAGAAAAAATATATATAAAATCCAGGGGCCCAATGACCAAGCAGAAGGCGCACACTCAAATGGCACTGCAATAACACCACAAGACTTAGCAATACAAGTGCTGCGTAATATGTTGGTGCTATACTGTTTATTATTATTAGTAATAATAATATTAACAATAGAACAAACAGCTGTCAATTATCCAACATATAAATGTAAAAGCTTTGAGGAAGGAAAAGTAATAACATGGGGTGTGAAGAAGGTTAGTACCGAGCCTGCTTTGCTAAAATCATAAGGTGCTGACCATATTCACCTTTAATTTAGAAATAGTGGTACTGAGGTAGATTTAAACTTAATGACTAAACTATCATATAAGCACTACCATGTTAATTATCATCAGTTGCTTTTTCTCAACCACAAATCAGCAGCTTTTATTGGACTTCCTGTTGATCCAACAGGTTGTTTAGGCTCTTCCTGACATTGGGTGATGAATGTCTCCTAGTTTTGCTTCTGCATTCTCAGGCTATTATAAAGACTACTAGCAGCTGTGCTGAGGTATATTGTGCACACATGGTCAGAATTGAAGTTTAATTAACAAAATTTTAAATAAAAACAGTAATTTAAATAACAGAAATAAAGTGAAAATTCTGAGTTTAGGTACGCTTTAAGTTCAATTTGTATGTAAGTCGGAACAGGTACATTATTTTATTGAATGCAATTAGGACAGATGTTTGTCTCAACATATTACTCAATTTATATCCCAATTGTGAGAACTCAGCCATATGTGGTAATCCAGATTTTCTTATAGCCACATCCAGGCAATCTTGCTTATTACAGCTCACTATAGAAAATAAGGAACTCACTGGGTTTCTGGCATTATGAGTATTTTTGTACTTGTGCAACAAGAGTAGCACTGTATACATTTCTTTTGATTTTGTCCAGACGTACACTTTCAGCTGAGCATACATGTCACAGTCTCTTTCTACAGTATACATGAAACCTGCAGTTAATCAGCTTTCTTTAAAAAAATAAATAAATAAATAATTGTCCTTAGACTACGCTAATGACATATGACTATGTGACTATGACATAGATTGTGAGCCCCTTTGAGGGACAGTTAGTGACATGACAATAGAGTTTGTAAAGCGCTACATAATATGATGGCGCTATTTAAATACTGGTTATTAATAATATAAAGAATAATATTTTATCAAATTAGGTAGGCTTTGACATGACATTGTAATGCTATCCATAAAGTTTGCTAATGTAGAAATTATTATCAAAATCAAGAAAAACTGAAATATGTATAGCTAGCCCTAGACCTAAACAAAGTTAAGTAAAGTAAGGCAAGAACCTTGTATTTTCTTGTTGTAGTTTTTTTTTTTTCAACCTCTATGCAGTACCCCTGAGAAATTGGACCAAGGTAGGCTGCATCTGGTGGGCTCATAAAGTGGCCCCTACCTACTTCCGCCCCAGAACTATTTAAAAAATGATGAGCAATAACATGTCTAGTAAATAGGAAAATAACTAACATACTTATTTTTAGAGTTATTTAACCAACGTTGAGCATGACCTAAGTTTTGCCTTTTCTACTGTGCTTTTAATTAGTCATGATATTCTACTTTATCTTGAAGCGCCCCAGTTCTTCTGGGCTTTTTACATCCGCACAACCTTGTATGAGCACAAACAAAGGGTTTATATTTCCAAGGTTGAATAAGGAATGCTGAAAATTATTGATTTTCAGTCAGGTATCACGGATGGCCATATTTTCAGCCGTTAACTTTTGGCCAAATGAGCTGTTCAGAAAGTTGCCAAAACAAAGTGAGCCAGCTCAGAGACAATGTGGAATGCAGAGTGTAGTAATCACAACATCATCAGCTCAATTCTCCAAGGTGGCTGGACAATAATGCCGTTCTAATTGAATAACTTATCCACAGCTATTTCCCCTGGGAAAAGCACACAGCTCAGCTTTACAGTGTAGGCAGATGGTGTGGAATTGACAATGAAACCAGCACACTTTTACTCATAAAATATTACTTGCTTTATTTTTAGGATTTGGATGTATCTAAACATATATCCTACAAAATACACACTATTAATTAAGCAATGTGTGCCTACTTTATTTAGTTTTGTTACATACCAAATCAACCAAAATAAAAAATATTTGACTGTAACTTGATAAAAAAATAGGTGTAAGATTATTTATCCTTGTTTACTGACAAATGAATAAATGGAGAAATATTATTTTAGCAGCCAGGTCGGTTTCCTAGTACAAGAGTCATTTTACTGACTTTCTCATAGCAGGTTGATGGCATTCATAAATAAGCAATCCTCAAACCTTCATAGTGTAAGAAGAAGTAGAGGAAACCAAGCAATTTACAAGGACTGCAACACTTAAAAGGACTTGTAGTAGAAAATACGGAGGCTGTCACTGCTGACCCTTACTACCAGTACCAGCCAAAATGAAGTTTGATCTACTCATTTTTTGTTTTTTGCTCTCATAAAATGTTGTAATGACAGCTTTCCTTTTTCAATCCATACATTAGTTTTGAAACAGTAACATTAACACAACATTAACATTAACATTATTTACCATTAACATTAACAGTAACACAGATTACTAACACATAACCAGTGTGTTGACTCCTAGGAGAGTTATACAAATATCAAAATGTCTTTATGGGTGGAGTAAGCTTTGTAGATACATTTTACAAAGTCTGTCTTAATAAATGCAAACATGTTATGTTGAGCTTCCAATATTGAAAAAAAATAAATCCAAAAATGAAAGGGTCTTGCCGAGACTGGGGAGGAAAGAGTTAGATGATGCTGAATGTTCTCCAGCCAGGAAATGAGGTGCAACTTTTAGCATTTTCCAATGTACATTCTGAGAAGCTCACAGTGTGCACAGGAATCAGAGTAACCAAATATAGTACAGGAGAGTGAATATAGGTAAGTCTATATATTATCAATAAAGTATTTTATTCCACTCCACTCTACCTCTTCTAAACTAACCAAGGCTTTTATTTACTTACACCTGTAGCAGAGCCAGGTATTTATACTTTTTAGTGCCTACCATCCTTCATAGACTTGTATGCAGCCTGCCAATGATAAAAGGGATTTCCGGGGGGGGGTTTACAGAGGTAAAATAATAAGGAGTGTTAGTGGAGAGTGATTAGAGGTGAGGGGGTTGTAATAAAGAGCTCACAATAAAAGTACAGTTGTCCTATAAAGTGTGTCTTAACTCATAGATAGACATGTAATATATTAAAATTTACCAGCTTCACCAGCTTTAGATGTGGTAACTTCATTATATTTTTTTTTTCTTTTTGTAGCAAAAAAAATACCAAAATGAAATCTGGTAAATGCAACTGCTGGTCTGTGTTTCTAGAACACTCTAGAACTCAGAACAAATTTGCAGCAATTGAGAGAAGAAGTTAGAGATAAGTTTGAAGAAGGATCAGAGGTCAGTCTTCTTTCAGATCATGGGTCCAGAACATCAGCATGTCGGGCAACTAAAAGAACAATAGGGAGAGGTCAGCAACAGCCAACATACATGTATCGCTCATGTCAGGTTATCTTTAAACAACAATTTTTTAGATATTTATCTTGCTGCACAAACACAATAACTAATATTGTATATGTGAAATACTGATGTCTACAGTATTAATGTTAATGGATAATTTTAATCCAGCTACAATGATGGATCTATATAACCAGGACATTAGGCAGGTAAATTGGCAAAGCAAGTCAAATATATGTAGAAAGCAAATTAACTAAGCTTTTACTGCTTAAACCCATAAATGCTTAAATTGCTTTTGTCCCTCAAAGGCTTTTATATGAAAATACATTTTTGTTTGAAACAGGTCTTTTAAGTTGTCCTCTGCTGCCAAATACTGTAAATATTTAGTACAATCAATGCAATAATATATAACTTTACTTTTTACTTGAAAGTGTATGTCAAGGAAAAATATACAATGATATTTTTTTTTTAAACATCTTTGTAAACATGAACATTTCGTATGTTTTATCTCTAATGTGATTTGAGAAAAATAACTTTTGATGTGCTACAATTTTAGTGTTCTCTTACCTTCCTGTTTTACATGACAACACAACTCTCTTTGGCTCTGAATCCCAAAACATGTGTTGTCTGTCCTGAATCCCTCAATTATGATGCATTAAATAGACCCAAACCTCTCCTAATCTATTCAAGTTCAGTGTTAGGGTTCATATACGCTTTAGGCTAACATGATCACAAACATTGGGACATATTGGCAATGAAATTGTGGTGCGGTTACCAGTGAATTGCTGGCTTAGGGGAAAAATTGCAAGTAGCCTCCACCTACAGTACCCCCATAGACAATGAATAAGGGCAGCATTGAGCGATACAGAACCATTTACTGCTGCCTGCTATCAAATCTGCAGGTTCCCATCATTGTGGTTCCAAACTTGTGCAAGTGACTGAGTAGCTAACAAGATGCAAGCCTCCCAAGAGTGATTCGGGAAGGCTTGATCCCAAAGCATGTCTAGTTTTACTGTCCTGTCTTGGCTCCCCTGCCTGGGGTAACAGTCATCCATATGTAATGCTTAAATACTTGTCCATATTCCTATTATTTTTATGTTACCTCTTCTAGCAGGAATAACTTGGGATCTAAAAATGGATTTTTATCAAATTGGTAATGATTTAAAAAGATGACAGATAATGCTTAGCCTTACTTTAAAAGATAATTGTGATGCTGTGCTGTTGTGAACGTATGTGTGTAATGTACGATAGATCTGCAGTGTAAAAATCGTATACAGCTAGAAAATTGGAATGCAATATCCTTTAAAAAGTATTTTGGTGGTGTTTTGTATGCAAGGTCTTTGCATTGGTTTTGAATCTTAACAGGTCTCTTGGATGGAACCTGATTTAGAGGAGTACTGACTACTCTTTTGCAGAACACATCCATGGTCCTTATGTTGAATGTGCCCATATTTGTAGGAACTGATCTTTGGCCCAGTTTAGGTTTATCTTTGTTAACTTTCATATACACTGACCGGATGTAATGTGTGATGTAAATGTAATGACCTTATAGTCTTTGATTTGTAACTTTACTTTTTAATTTACCAATAAAAATGTATTAAAAAGAAAAATGTATTTTGGTTGGTGGTAATATACATTTTATATAAAGAGAATCAAACTCCAAATATAAGGTGACTGTGCAAAAGCCCGGTGACTTTCTGCTTCATGTTGAAATGCCTGAGTGTAAACAGAAAATGTCTGTGTTTAAAAACCATGACACTCTGTTTAAAAGAGGAGAATGTCTGGGCTCCGGGCCCAGAGAATGGCCAAGTGTGTCAAGAATCTGTAAAGAGACAAGTATTTGAAGAGGTGGAGTATAATAGGGAGGAAGTTGGCTCTGGCAATAGAAGTGTGGGAAGTGGCATTAGAGGTCAAATGGAGAAGGAGGCTGGGAAAAGAACTGGAGGGGGCGTTAAATTTGCCCTGTTGGTCATCAAGCTGCAATTCTGTGTACCACAAGGCAAGTAATTGTGGATAAACATGAGCGTATTCATCAGCAATGATTTTTACACTAATTTTCTAACATTTGGTTATAAGTTAAACAATCCCAACCCAATAAAATATGTTCTAAGTCATGTAGTTGTTGATTATTGGTAACTTCCATTCACAGCCATACGTCCAATCTGTCCCTGATTTGGAGTCACATCCACATCCCTTTGTCCATCTTTCCTCCCCTGTTGTCCCTATTTTTGGGTAGATCTACTCAGGTGATAAAAGGTGATATTTTGCTTTAAACTTTTATCCAGTCTCTGCATGTTTCCACTTGTTATATCTAAAAGCTAATACAAAGGAATTGTACTTGTCGGTTTAAGCAATATTTTTTTTTACATAGGTTTTCCACAATGGCCTGCAAAATGGGGATGCAGCAGGTGTGTGTCAATTGCCCGCATCCTAGTGAGGGAAAAGTGGCCCGTTTACTATCCCCAAAAGTCGGTACAGTAGCTAGCAGTGCCTGAACTTATATAGTGTTATATGAGATAGGTATTTGCATTATGGCTCAGAGTATGTATACATAGTTATCAGTATTTTAATCCTAAACATAACTGTGGTTACTTAAAAGCAGTAAAAATTTTAAAAAAATGAACAGTAACTAAAAGGCAGTCTTACAAACCAGTGTTTCTGTATTCTGTAATTATAATAACAAAATAAAATATGTGGGATTCCAGTAACAAAATCTGCTTTATAAAGATAAAAGGACATCTGTGTGATATTGTTATGTGCATTCACCGGCTCTTTTTGCATCATAATAAAAACTGAATTTATTTCTTTTTTTAAACTGCTTTTACCCTTGTTATATCTAAAGGTGAATAAAAGAGAAAGGTGGACAAAGAAATGCGATATAAGATTGAGGTGGGCAGAAAAGCAGAGACAGCTGTCACCGACCTACTAATCTGACAGATGACAGGCCCAGAGGCATATCGAGATCTGCCAGTGTAACAGCCTGGAGTGTCTGCCAATAAGCCAAATGCAGTAACTGGAAAAAAATGTCTTCAGAAGCTTAGCATCTGGGTCCTGTAGTGGATAGCTTTGCATTACCTAAATTCTGTCCTTAGAATGAACTGTAACCTTAAACAAGACATCGCATGCATACAAATTATTCTGAACAGCACACATCATTCACATGCAGTTTCAAAGTAGGCCTACAGATGATATACAATAGAAATACAGTGAAT
This sequence comes from Pyxicephalus adspersus, assembly GCF_032062135.1. NCBI lineage: Eukaryota > Metazoa > Chordata > Amphibia > Anura > Pyxicephalidae > Pyxicephalus > Pyxicephalus adspersus. The sequence continues at coordinate 55,037,033 of NC_092858.1, forward strand.
TTTTGATAATAGAAAAAAATACCGCCCAATGCTCCTGCAATATACATATAGTATTATTCTGCAATAACTTAGAAGACAACATTATAACTTGTCTAGAACACTGTGGTTACTCAGTGTGGGTTCTAGAAATGAGATGTCACTATAAGAGTTTTGATCATAGATAACTACCGCCTCAAGGAAATTAATATAATAGAGCAAAAAGCACAAATAACATTAGATGGAAAATATTGGCGCTAGGGCTTACTTGGTTGGAGCTGATTTGTTTTTCTCCTATCTCTACAGCTAGACTGCAGCCGCAGAGACAATATATATGTCACATTTGCAAACACCCACACAGATACTCCAGCTGTCCCCTCTGCAGCTTATCACCGCTACAACCCAGACTGGAAAAGGGAAAGCGATAGACACTATGCAGTAGTATTTCCTTTGTCTTGCAGTTCCTTGTATTTTTTTGCTTTTAATTTGGCCTTGAAAATGCTATTGTTCAGACTAGAAGAGACATGCACTATGTCAAGCACAGCGGTTGCAGCCTATATCATGCTTAGTGATCTAGAGAAAGTATGGCATTAGGTGGAGGCCGTGGATATATGCTTTTTATGTATCCTAGTATTATATGGATTTAAAAAGCACAATATTTTCTTGTTTAAAATGTAAAATGATTCTCCATAAAATTGAAAACTAGAGTTTTCACAGTAGTATAATATGTGCTTCATATATGCAGATTTATCATTGGACTAGGAAACTGCAATTAGCTACATGACATTCTCTGCAGTTACTTCAGTTTTCCAAAGGTCTAAAAATTAAAAATAAAGTTTGACCAGAAAAAAATTAAGTTTGCTCAGTAGAGTTATGAGTCAAAAAAATAAGAAAAACATCTCAGCAATGGCAGGTTACATATTTTTTCCAGAAGAGCATTTCCTTATATATTATGCTACCAATATTATTAAAAGTATTAATACGTAGTTTGTATTACATATTATTATTATTATTATTATTATTATTATTATTATTATTATTAATAATAATAATAATAATAATAATAATAAAAAACTGTATTTAAAAGGTGCTTAGATATTATGTAGCGCTGTACATTAAATTGCAGGTGACAGATACAATCAATGACAGAAGGAGGAGAGGACCAGAAGAGCTTACACTGTAAGAAGCAGGGAATGTGGCACACAATAGGAGGGGGGATATGGAATGGTAGGTAAGTAGTGAGGGTTTAAGAGACAGAAGACAGATAGGCACATTTGAAAAAATGGGTTGTGAGGGCTCTCTTGAAAGTGGATAAAGTAGGAACAAGCCAAATAGGATTAAGAAGACCATTCCAGGAAGTTGGGGCAGCTCTAGAAAAGTTTGGAGCCGTGCATGTGATGAGCTTATGTGTGGGGAAGTCCTTAGTAGGTCATTAGAGGAGTAAAGAGACCTATTCGCTTGTAAAAAAAATAAATGCAGAAAAATAAATAGAAAAATATTATTTTATTTTACTTTTAATGTATAGATTGATATTGTCTTTATCTATACTATTGCTACTTTTGACATACAACTTGATGTTTTAGATTACATGTGTACTGTGATAATTTTAAATTTGCCATATTTATTAAGTAGCCTAGAGAACTATTAAAACTCCAGTCTGTTTATAATATACCCTTCGCTGTTGCGTGAAGACAAATTCTAATTTTGCTCCCAGACAGCAGTAAATATTTATAGATATTTTAGATTCTTCCCACTATTTAAAATATTCTCACTGTTGTTGTTAACCTTTTAGAAATATTTTCCCAATTGGTTTCCCAGTGATAACATTGTCACCAAAACAGGAAATTAAAGGACATTCATATAGTAAATAAATTCTTAGAAGATACATTTTATACTACCATTTTATCCTTACAGAGAAGACCGATAAATATTTTTAAGAGCAAATAGGAGGCTGTGGGTGGTCAAAAGTTAGGTTTTTTTTATTAGGCATATGGCAAGGGTCTGTATAAGGTGGAAGATAAAACATTATCATGTACATTACAAGCTGCAGCAAATCACATAGAATTTACCTCATTTTCTAGCTAGGCTACACCAGCATCATCTAGCCCTCACCTCCCATGTAGCTTCTATATTTTCTGTTGTTTGATTTTTGCAGTAAAGTGCAGGGGACACAGCTAGTAATATACTGTTGTGTTTCACTAAATAAAAAATTATGTGTATACAAACTATTTACAGTTACAGGAAAACAATACAAGGCATAAAGATTTCTACAAATATGTATATGCACTGTATTAAATATATAAATATATATATATATACACACACAATAGACACAAACCAAAAGTTACTTTAGCTATTGTTACAGTTTGTCACAACTCTTATAACAAAGAGAGTTCCGGGCACAAAGCGTTCCTATGAAAACAGGTTCTTGGTCTTGTAGTAGTCTTCGTATTTTGTGAAGAAACTTTAGTGCTATCCCAAGTACCTTGGTAGACTGTTTCCCCTGAATCCTTTCCACAGACTTTAGTCTTAATAATTTTGGGTTCCCTAATTCAAAGCTGAATACCAATCAGTTGTGTAATTTATTTTTATATGCTTAAAGTTTATGGCCCTCTTCAGCTTTCTGTTTACATTTTAACGTCTTTAATCCAGTAAAGATATCCATTTGTGGAAATCTGCTGTAGAACTCAAATTCAAGAAAGGTTTTATGTAATCATTTCATTAGTATGTTGATGAGGGTGAAATGTGGAACAAGACAAAATATAATATTCTTTAGCTGTAAGCTATCAGAAACCGATGTTCATATTTTCTGTTAGTTATGGACACGGTTCCACTCATTTCAGTTTTTCATATAGCTACATAAAATGATAGGGTTGCAATGATGTGCTGGGAACGTTTCGCCTAGGGGACAACACAACCAAGTGACCCTTTCATGGTAGGAACAGTTTTCTGTGTGGTAAAGAAGGTTTACTATACCATGTAGTGTGCCATAGTGTTGCATTGATTATTGGAGCGTGATTAAAGCTGGGTGTTGTAAAAGGTTGGTACTCGTATATGATATAAAGTGGCACACCTTTTCAATTTATTTCACCAACAACTTCCTTTGAGGTTCTTTTTTCCAATGATCAGCAGCAAAGAAAGCCAATGCTGGAAGACTTCCCTGTGATAGATACTATAGCCATATATTGCCTAGCATGCGCCACCCCTAATCCAACCAAATCCAACATATCATATTAAGACTAGTCCACCTCTTTCCAGTCCTGTTATCCCCTGAAGGATTAAAAATGAAATATCCAGAAATTAAATATTTGAAGAACAAGTGATCCTTTAAAGTAACCAACAATTAATGACCAAAGTGGCCATAGAGTGGCTTCATATAAATATCTTTTCACAAGAATTTTCTATTTCATAATCACTCGTGTATGGGTACCTAAACTTGTGCCTAAAGTGCTTAAAAATTACACAGGTCAATTTAAATATACACGGGATTCCTGTAAAGGGGAAGGAGTACAAACTTTCCCTATACGCTGACGATGTTCTACTAACCTTATCTCAGCCAGTTATATCGCTCCCTAATCTGTGGAGGGAGCTGGGGGTGTATGGTGAGGTCTCGGGTTTTAAAATCAACTCCTCAAAAACTGAGGCTCTGCCCCTTCATGTTCCCCCAATAGAATTACAGGCTCTACGGGACTCCTTTTCCTTTATTTGGCAGGAGTGCTCCCTTCATTATTTGGGAACGCATATTACCTCCTCATATTCCCACCTGTATTCCCACAACTTTCCTCCACTATTTCGGGAAGTGAACAATTTTTTACATAAATGGCGGAATCATCCATTGTCATTGCTGGGGAGGATAGCCTCGATTAAAATGATGCTTCTCCCTAAATTGTTGTATTTATTTGAGACATTACCAGTAAGAGTACCACCCCGAGCATTGAAAAAGATCCAAATGGACTTCATGCGTTTTATTTGGGCTTATAAACGACATAGAGTATCTAGAATTATTGTTTGTACACCTAGGGATAGTGGGGGTCTGGGGGCCCCTGACATTTATAAATATTATCTCGCAGCCCATCTCCGACACTTACAATTATGGACCTCTCCGTACCCCCCAAGTGTCTGTGTTGAACTGGAACAAAAATGGCTGGCCCCCATACACCCCAATGTTCTGCTTTGGAGCTCTTCCTTCACTTTGTCGGATCCAGACTTAATGGGTCCTATGATTTTCATGAGAAACATATGGAGGGCTTGTAAAACTAAATATGGTCTCATATCCCCGGCCTCGAGACTAACCTCCATAATACTCACTCCACAAATCCCTGATAGTCTATCGGACTTTATGTCCGGTCCATGGAGGGCTAAAGGCCTTTATCAAATTAGGCATGTCCTGCACCCGACGGAAAGAAGGCTGCTCTCTTTTGCCGAATTGGGGGAAAAAGTAGACATGCCTCGTACCTCCTTTTATGCCTATCTACAGATACGGCATTACATTCTATCTCTTCAGCCCACGGCCACTTTTCAGGCCCTTACTGCTTTTGAAAGGCTTTGTATGGAGGGTCCTCATATTAAAGGAGCAGTCTCCTCTATTTATCGCATCTTACATGCTTCCACACAGGGAACTACTCATAAATTTAATTACATGATTAAATGGGAGGAGGTCCTGGGACGCTCTCTGTCCCCTGATGAATGGCTTGAGATCTGGGATGCGGCACACAGAAGTTCAATTTGCACATTGTACAAAGAGAACTTGTATAAAATAATCCTCAGATGGTACCACACACCAACGTTGCTTCACCGCCTTTTCCCTAATGTAGATCCTGTCTGTTGGAGATGCGGCACTCACCGAGGTACTATAGAACATATATTTTGGTTCTGTCCCATTATTCAACAATATTGGTCACGTGTTAATGCTTTAATGTCAGAAGTGATTCAACACGTTGTCCCTTCTCACCCATCTATTGGGTCAACCATGCCTTACCCTTCCTAGGATTTCTCGCAAATTAGTCTCCCACATGCTTGTTGCAGCGCGTACGCTGATTCCCTCCAGATGGAAGACAGTTTTGTCTCCCTCCATGGAGAACCTATATGCGAGAATCCAAGAGATCCGCCTTATGGAGTACCTCACGGCACTCCTCAGAGACACAGTGGCCAAGTTTGAGATGGTTTGGGAGGCCTGGGACCACTATTATGCTGGCTTACCCATTTGACCGCTCCCCCACCTGGTCTCTATCCTATTGAACAATGTTTTAGGTCCTATATCTTCTTATACTCACCTGATATTCTAGGAAGCTTTGTGATATGCTCTGTTTGAGAACTGGTTGTTACTGTGTTTGAAACTAAAAAACCAATGTTGCCTTCCCCCTTTGTGTTATTCTCCCCTTTTTCTTTTCTGTACCCTGTTGAAAACCTCTCAATAAAAATACAATTTCAAAAAAAAAAATTACACAGGTCAACAAAAAATTAGTTTTGCCAATCATCAGAAACCACAGAAAACTTCATTTTTTTTCTAACACGTACAGTTCCTGAGTTTTGAGTACTATTATAGTTTACATTGTACGAGCATGTATTTTGTACTAAAACGTAAGCACCATTGAAGTGAATGTTATTACATCTTCAGTGTGAAGTAAAATAAGGCACACTGTGGTATAGATCCCCTGAACAGTGTCAGTCAGGTACCATTGTTTCTTCAGAAATACCTATTGTATGATTTTCTTGTGCACGCTTTGTCTGGATTGTCGCGGTACAGCATCCAGCAGTAGTCAGCCATCATACTTTCATTACAGAAACCCTGGTAGCAGTGCTCCATTAACTGAATGTCCTGGTGAAAATGTTCTCCTTGTTCGTCACTCACCATACCAAGATTTTCCTGGAAGTATTCTAGATGTGAGTGCAAGAAATGTATTTTTAATGATATGCGACAACCCAGTTTCTGGTATGAATCAAGCAGATTCTGAACTCCTTCCTTGTATGCAGGAGACTAATGGTTGCCCAGGAAATTTTCACACAGCCACTTGAATGCATCCCAAGCTTCTAGCTCAGCTGCTGAGAGAAATTGTTTGAAACCATCATCCTGCAAAACAGACTTGATCTGTGACCCTAAATATATCCCTTCCTTCATTTTTGCAGTGCTTATGTTTGAAAACTTTTCAACAAGGTACTGAAAACCCATGGAGTTTGATTTACCCATGGCCTTTACAATGTTCTTCATCAAGCCTAACTTGATATGGAGAGGTGGCAGAAATATTTTATGAGGATCAACCAGAGGCAGAAACTTGACAGTCCAGTAGTCAGGATCAGATAATTGGGGGTTGTAAATGGCTGCAACTCCAGCGCATTCCTCATCACCTTCTACAGAAGCAAGTCCATCATGTGGCGGTACCGGAACTGGCAATGAATCCTCATGGGGAACAGGACTAATTGCAGAATCGAGGCTAGGATATACAATTTTGTGCTTAGTTTTACCTGAGAATCTAATTTTGTTGACGCGGCAAAAATAGCAGTTAGATGGTCTTGAGGTTCTTTCTACACCATCGGGAATGCAAATGGCATTGCTGCTTTACGCCGATTTAGCCAGGTCAAGCAGTCCGTTGGAACAACTGGTACAGATGACATGTGGAGCCAAAGATTTATCCTGGTCACCAAATGGACAGCTGAAATATAATTTGTATATATTTTTAAGTTCTGTGGTAATTTGGCGACGTTGTGCTTTCCTCCTGAATGAACCACACACGTAACAGAAACTGTCTGGATCATTAAGGCAATTTCTAGGCTAGATGACAAATAAAATCAATCGCAGTTAGTGCAGTCTCTAACCATAAAAAAAGAAAACTGTTGTTAAATGTTATAATATGTTAAGGCTATTTATAACAAATTTCACACATTATATAATTAGCTGCATCACAAAAACATCATCATAAAAATACTACAAAGCCCCATGTAAAATTATATTTGATGAAAATGACATGTTGACCTGTGTTAATAAAGTGCTTAAAAATTAAAATGCAAAATGAGTATGTCAGGAATCTAACAGAACTGGAAAGGAATAAACATACATTTTAACTTGCTCTCACATTTACCTGCTAAAACTCAAGCTTATTTCAATTTTTCTATATTTCCTATTTAGTTCCATCTGTTATTGTAAATCTTTCCTTTAATAAATATTCCAGAGCATTAGACAAAGGAAAAGTACTGAGTGACTCACAGGAACCGCATACAGTGTGACATGCCTGATGATAAGGCATACACATTACAAAGGCCTACCTTTCAATGGCTTAGCTTGTGATCCTAGACAAGAAAGCCCTCAGCAGTCTTGCAGGGAATCATGCTAATTCCTCATTAATATGCATGCAGATGAGCTGTCAAATTACACACATTAATTTTATGCAGATGAGCCACCATATAATTTCCAGACTTCATGCTTCAATATATGATGCACAGAAATAATTCACAGTTGATGAAGAAAAAATAAAGGTAACAGAGTTACCTGACTGACAGACAAATCAGAATACCATACAAGTATGGAGTTTGTGACTGAAACCCCATTGTATTTAGTGCAATCATAGATTTATTTAAGGCTTTGTGAAATGTATGCTTTCTTGAGCAAAACAAACCTTCAAAGTCACAGTTGTGGGGCATCTCTAGTTCTTGGCAGAAAGAGGACTGAGGAAATGTGAGGTTTGCAGTCTTAAGTGCTAGAACATCATCAAGAAAAATTAGATCATGTGAAATATGATCTTAAGTTTCTGCTTTGGATATTTGGGAGTTGGGTTGTCACTGTCGGCAGAGATCAAAAGTCCTGGAAAGATTAAGCAAAAATAAAGAATCTATCCTAGCCACAGACCTCAGATAGTGGTCAGAGGTTTGGACACAATTCCAGTACCAAATACTCTTTTGGATGCTTAATCCAAAAGAGGTATGATCTGACCGGTCAGTACTGCCATCAATTTAAACATTTGGCTCAGCCAGCTCATTGTTTTGATTTAATGGAGGGAGGGTGGAGGATAGGGGAAGAGTGAGGAAGGTAGATTTTGCAAGGCAAAGTTCCCTTAACCCTCCTAGCGGTAATCCCGAGTGTGACTCAGGGTGGCTTTTACATGCAAAAAGCGATAATCCCGAGTCACATTCGGGGTAATTTTAAAAGCCCCCCTTACCTATGCCCCACGCTCCAGCGACGATCTAATGGTCCCGCTGTGATGCCCGGGCGCCGGTCCGTCGGGGGGTGAGATGGGAAGCACAATGCTGGACTTCTGCATTGTGCTTCACATCTAACTGCAGATGCGAGCAGCCAGCTGGCACCACCCCCAGAATTTGCTATTGCTGCTCGCATCTCCTAGAAGATACGATGCTCTGCATCTCCCTTCCGCTCTGCATCTCCCGTCACATCTTGACGTCTGATGTGACATCTTCCGGGTGATGCGAGTGGTGATGTATTTGGGAATGTGGCCGGGCGGGAAATTTAAAAGCGGATTACAATGCAATCTGCTTTTAAATAGTTTTTACAGTATAAAAACACCACACAACATGAAATAAAAATAAAAGTACATTTTAAATTTTATATTTTTTTTAAGATTACATTGTTGTCTATTATTTAATTATTTTTTTAAATTAATATTTATAATTATGTATTATATTATAATTTGTGATTAATATATATTAAATAAATATAATTATCATACCCGGGAGTTAATCCTAAGAATTACAGGCCCATAATATAAACAAAAATTTCTATGCAAAAAAATTAGGATCACTTTTTGCATCAAAAATTAGAACGCTGGGGGGTTAAAAGTGGTCTGTCAGGGGGTATATGTCAGCTTCCAAAAAAAACTAGAGCTTTGCGTGCCTATGATGGTAAGCGGTTTATTATTCAATGTGATAAAATATAAATCAACCCCTATCCCTAAAATGTTGTCTAACTATGCTATGTATTTGGTATTAATTTAAGTCTATCTTAGAGGTAATCTCATGTAAAAGTAAACTGCATTAAAGAGCTAACCTATATCTATGATATGTTTTTGGATGTACCAAAACTAATATTGGTCCAAAAATTTTAAGCCTAAAGCAAAAAATCAATTCTGTCTCAGACATTACATTGCATTTGCCAGACAAAAAGTGAACCATTACAAACAATACAGTCTCAAGAGAAGTTTCCTTCAGAAACAATAGGAGGACTCTTAACCTGAAATGGTATTCTTATAAGTTGTCCTTATAGGTCAGAGGCATGCCCTATAGCCTGATGTACCATATGACATACTGTATATCCAAATAGTTTATAATTTTATCATGTAGAATATATACCTTTTCAAATATGCAACTCCAGTAAGTATTCTGGTTTGAGATGTGGGGAACTACTGAAGTTATGTTGGAATCCTCTTGGCAATTCACTTCAAAAGCCCTATTTTCTTTTGTTGAGTCCCCCCTCAGGAGTGCAGTGTAAATATTTTAATTAGACCTACACTTTCAAATACCTCATCAGTATTCAGATCTATTTAAGCCAGAATGAAGTTCTTGAATATTTCACTGACGACTGGTATATTTTATTTGAGTAAAGCAGTAATATATTTTACCACTAATTATAGAAAGATCTTTAGCAATATCTACCTGTGGATGTGGAAAACCCCATACACTGCCAAATCAAAATGTTAAAAAGTGTTCAGTATATTGCAGTTTATAATTTTGTTTATTTAATAAGAAACAATGGCCTGATTTATTAAAGCTCTTTCATCTGTGAAACAGGTGATCTGGAAAACCTGGAATGGATCTGGTACAGGATTAGAAACATTTGCTAGCAAATGGCTTTGAAGAAATCCAGGTTTGCTGGATCACCCAACTCCCCAGCTCCCCCATGGCTGAAGAAGATACAATTTCATCAGTGAAGCTGGCTGATCCAGCAAACCAGGAATAGATTTCCTAAAAGAAATTTGCTTTTTGTTAGTAAATGTTTTCAATCATGGACTTCACCGATGAAAGTGTATCATCCACAGCCTTGGAGAGCTTTAATAAATCAAGCTGAATGTATTAAGGATAGATAGACAGATGGACAGATTTTCGGCATAGATGTTATATCAATATAGGATGGTGGAAAATCAGATTCCAAGCTTATTGAAGGTTCCAAATGAAGGTTGTTAACATGTGGCAGTTCTGTATTGTCTGCTGGAACTCTGACCGAGGACCAATTTATGTAGAATGAAAAGATGAGAGCATCAAGGATTAGGAATCGGTTCAGACAGAATTTTTATTTGTCACAATACTAGAGTGTAGCAGGAATTGACATCCAATGCATTTTGGAGATTGCAGGACAGCCTAACTAGACAAGCCAGAAATAGAGCTTACTAAGAATAAAACCAGAATTAATCACTTGTAAACCTAAATGTTGATGATGAGGAAGATTTGTATGTAACCCCCAAAACGCCTGTCAACTCCTGGTAGACTCCTTTATTTTTGAAAAAATATATGTGCGTATAGCCTCAAGCAAAAGTTTAAAAAATACCAATATAGCCTCCTAATGAAGTTTACCTAATACAGCCTTATGTGGAGTTGTGGTAATATCATTTTGATAGAAAAAAATGTAGGGGGCAACACTATCAACATTGTCATTGTTGATTTATCCAAGCTTGTAGGCTGTCAGTCAGTATCTGGCCACACCTAGGCCTCATTCCCACTAAAAGAAGTGAGGTTTTTGCACATCATACCGTAACAGAAGTACCAGCACCTGTGTGGCTATCCATTGTATCCTGACCCCACTCAGTATAATGTACACATAATAAAGGACAAAAATGTGTGCAACAATGCATTATAAAACCAAGCTGCAGTGCAGCGCATAAGTAGGTACATAAGACATTATTACCCTTAAGTGATTTTTTACATTTGAGATTTAGACACAATGTATTTACATGATAATTGACTGGTGTAAAAGAAACGTAGGATAATGTTTTAGGGTTTGTCATTAACACAGTCTAAGGCCACTTTTTGGGGTGAAGCCATTGTTGTATGTGTAAGTATTATTAGAGTATTTTAACATTTGTGCAAAAACAGTATTTCTTTAAAGTATACCCAAATCTAAGAACAGAAAATCAATATTTTGCAGCTTACATGTGGTGGCACTATTACCTTTAGTTCTTTTAGTACACATTCTGCATGTGCAGAAAAATACATGTCAATACTTTCCGAATTCCAGGGTCCATTTTAGTGCATCATCTGAGAACTAAAATGCCCAGGGTAACAATGCTGCTCTACCATAAATGCAGTGCAATGACAGGACATGTGTTACTAGAAGGATCACTAGATAAATAGAACAAGCCTGACAAAATAATAGTTTAGTCACCACATTTAAAGACTGTAAGCTTAATATTGAATGTCTGGGTTCCTTTTCTCTTTGTTCCTTTTTTTTGTAAGCTTTAGTTTGCAGCAGTATTGCAGTACATTTTTTCAGGAACTACATGCAGCATCAAGGGATGATTTGTAGCCCCAACCACTATTATAGACTTTAGATGAAGCCACTCTCTTCCACATTTTAAAGTATTTTTCAAACATTTTTCAAGTATTTGCAAATAGTTTTTAAAGGTAGTTTCAGGCATACCAGAGGACTGGAACTGGAAAAAATGCACTGCTTTGCATCTGTATATTATGATAGTAGGATGCAGTAAGTGCCAGCAGCAGCTCCCCCCCCCCCCTGATATTGGTTACAAAAGTAAACCAGACCCATTTTAGTGGCTTTCATTCATGTTCAGTGTATATCTCTAGAAACAAATCCTCAAATCCCAGTTAGAGGCATTTAGGCATACTAAAACAAATGTGATTTCACAGAAAAGACTGGAGCTTTTCTAAAAATGATTACAGGGTTATGATTTGTGGTCATGTTAGATTGAAGAAGTGCTTAGAAAAATGTATCTTTAATTCAGCCAGATATACTGCAGTTTAATTGGGTAATACTATATAACAATTGGTAGTAAGCTGTTAAGCTCAGTCGTATGCAGTTACAGGTCTTATAAAATATCTGTAATAACTGTGTTGTGATATAAAGAGTATTTTTCTTTGGCATCATTGGTGCCATAAATTTGCCGTTATGGACATGTTAATGAGCATGACTCTTACATTACTCAGGATGTTAACATAGCTTAGTCCATTAAACAGTTTATAAATATGGAAGCTGTAAAATCAGACCTACAGGAATATGCAGGTAAAGAAAGACTTTTGTCACAAATATAAGTCGGGTCCTTTACGTTTTCTGTAGTTAGATCAAAGCTGGTCACCATTGTGGTCTGTTTTAACCAATGCTCTATAAAGAGGAAAATACTTAAAAAAAAATGTGTTGTTGTGCATGTTGGCATGCTTTGCAGTAATAAACATTTACACAAGTCCTAATATAACACACTAGTGGGGATGACCCATAAAGAAATGAGCTGTCAGATCAATGGTGCATTGTCCATCCTTATAAATTTTCTTATATGTTACAGCTACATTTGATTGTGAAATGAAATGCGATCTAGTAAGTATAATGTGTAAAATGAGAATACTTAAGCATTCTGTCAACGTCTTACAAAATTGTTATTTCCGCCTTATTCATAAATTATTAAAGAAGGATTATTTATACAGTTCTGCTTTATTTTGACGATGGTGCATGCCCCTTGTGTGATGAACTAATTAAAATTATGGATACTTAATTTGAGAATGTCATGTACTGTACATATAATAATTGAATTAACTGAATAAGCTTTGCCACAAGTGTATTTTCGTAATAATATTTCATAAACTTAACAGACATTTGTAGATATGGAAATGCAGCAACAAGTGCACCTTTACTAGGATTAATGTACAATATAAAAATAAAATTACAGAGGGGTTATGCTAGAACCAACATGCCACATTTATGTTCTAATTAAAAGATAAAGGTTTCTAGTAATTATTTTAAGAAGTAGTGCTGTAATGGATAATAAATATGAAGACAATTCATAGAAAAATTTAATTTTTTATATCTGTGGCAAAGGGACATTCATAAATTAGGTAAAATGACTAAAGCAGAATTGTCATCATCACAATTCTGGGTTCATATAAAACAAGGATATTCAGTGTAAACCTTTAGTTTA
>NC_092858.1:55050690-55093906 GCF_032062135.1 Pyxicephalus adspersus
TACTGTGATTCTGAACAAGTAACAAAAGGATTTTTGCACTTGTTCAAATAGCCATTACTGAAATGTGTAAACCAAGCAAGAAATAGACCTAGGGCTGAGTGAGTATTGCAGTTTATACTGGGTTTTCTGGAGTTATAAGAAATACAGTCTAAATATTTTAGAGTTAGAGTGCTAACCAATAATAAAATGTGTAAGTATAAATCATTAGATTCTAAATGTAATAAGTCCAATATATACATATATAAAATGTTTATTAGACTTATGCACATGTGTGCATGTCAGAATATGTCACATCATGTTCGCACCCAATAACAGAAAGTACTTAAAAAGAGATCTTCATGTAATAAACGTGCCAACTTTAAAAGGAATAAAACTTAGAAAGACTTTAGTATGGTGATTTACCTAATGTATTCCTATTTCAAGGAAAAAACAGTGTGTGTAAATGAAGAAGAGGCCCAGGTAAACAGTAACCCTGGTAAAATACTACCAATTTTATTGGCACAAGATTGGTTTAAATTAAATATATTACATATATTTTAAACTAAATATATGACTGTCCTTGTTATAATAAAACCTGCACAAATTCTTTCCCACTTTATTTCAAACAAAAGTAAAAAAAGTGCTGGAGTTGAAATCTTAACTTTTCCAGAAAGGTGCATATTAAGCACCACACTTTCTTATAGGTGGCACAAAGTAATACATAGGCTATACCAACATACTATTACATATTTAAAAAAAAAAACAAATTGAACTGGGAATATCACTTTGACAATCACGGTCATTTAGATGATAAAATGGTTTATTAATCTTTTACTTTAATTATCAGACATGAAGGTAAATGTAGGTGTCTGTCTTGACCTTCAAACTGGGCTGGCACAAGAGCTTTAGTGGCACCAAGTGCTGCATCTTTTTATGCGGGAGCCTGTCTTTGAGTGTTGGCTTCTCTCTTCTATTAAATGGAATATAGGACAGGCTACACACCTCTTTATTGACCCCTCCTAAAATCTATTGTAACTGTATCCACAATTGTGCTCTAAATATATTTTGGGTCTATTTAATAAGTAGTGAATTTAATATTTGGAGAGTATTTTCTGGAAAGGAATCTTCTAGGTCCATTTGTTTTGAAAGATAGTGATTGAGACTGTTTGAGTTGAGTTTAAATTGCTCTAATATGAGCTTTACTAAATATATTAAATATTGTATTTTGAAATTGGTATGAGGTTAGTACATCAAATGAAAGTTTTTAGTGTACAGATTCACCTTTTATCTCATTCCTTTCATATTTATGTTTTCTATGTCTTTTCTTTTATCATTTACATGCAGTTCAAGCTAACTAGTAAAAGTTACAGTATTTGTTGGGGCACACTACAAATATGTAACAGCCTTAAGCTACGTACACACGTCAGATTTTTATCGCCCGATAATCGGCATCGGCCAATTATCGGGCGAAAATCTGCCGTGTATACAGTCGGTGTTGTCCATCGTCCGGACGACCGACCTGCCGGATCCACGGACGATGGACGACAGCCGATCCTAATGAAAGGGAAGGGGAGAGCGCACAGCAGGGTGCCGCTCCGTCGCTCTCCCCCTCCCCTCTCCATAGAGCATGAACGGTGCTGTATGTACAGCACCGTTCATGCATCGTGCACTCCCTTGTCGTTGGAAAGGATCGTGAAAGATCCTTTCCAACGACAAAAATTGCAAGTGTGTACGCAGCTTTAGTTGCTTTTTTGTCCCAAACCTTGCCACTTTCATCTTTTCTGGTTAACTGGCCAGCATGTAAATGTTGTAAAAATATAAAGTCATGCAAAATGAAGAAGGCTATTTCTATACTGATAACTATAATTACACCCTCATACAGTTATCATAATGCAATCAGGTGACAATTTGGCAACAGGGGTCCTAACATATTTTCAGATTATTTGACATTCTCGGTACCAAAAATTCAGAAAATATCAAATAGTCAGAAATCAAACTAATGCTCTGTCAAAAAATAATTGGCTTCCATGTGATAGTTTTCATCATCCTCTCTGCAAATATCTCTCTGTGATGTATATTGATCACAATGACAAGACTTGGAGCATATTTCAGTAAAACTTTACCTAACTTCAATCCTCATAAAGCCTCATTACTAGTAAATGTCAGACCACGTAGCATCAGCTCTATATATAATCATGTTTCTCTAATACAGTTTGTGTCCACAAAGGTGTTATAATCTGAAGCTTAAAAATAAATGTATCTAAAAAAGTAAGGTACAACACAATGCTTTTGGAAAGGTATACATAATCTGGTAGTAAGCTACATTTCATATCATTGTATACTGTATGTTAGTTGGTTTATCATCAATAATCCAATGCAAAGATAAACTGGAACATACACAACAACTGTCTGTTTGCAATCTTTTGTAGACTGTAGACGGGTCAATATGCCATACCTACATACCTGGAGGCCAAGAATGACTGAACTTCAATGTACATGAACAGAAGTTATATTGATCCAGCTTGGTCAATCGAGATGGCCCAAACTCAGAAAAGAACTAGGTTAAAGTGTTGGCACTGGTGGAGAGGGAGAGGTGGTGAGATTTTTTTTGCTATATTACAGTGGTAACCCATGAGGGTTCAACTGGGCTTCAAGAATACCATTACACTTTTTGTCTTTTCCCAAACCTAAACATGGGAAAATGGCTATGGCCCAACCCAGGCAGATCTTTGTACACCTCTGTAGCACCAAACCTGCATTTAATTTAGCACAACTTTGGCCTATGGCAGCACTGACATGACCTTTGGGTGTTACAGGTCACTTTAAAAGAAATATATTTGAAATATTAGGACTTTCCTAGTCCTAGTACAAATAACAACTGTACATCTACCATGTTACCATATACGTCATAGTTGTTTGTAGACGAGAGACCATTTGGAAACGTGCTACCATTCAGCTGTTTCATGCATGTTGAACACTTGTACTTTCTTAGTGTATTATCAAGTGCAGATGTTTATTTTTACTATTTTGTCAAGGTGGTTGCCGTTTTGACAAGATGGTTGTTGAATTTTTATGTCTGCTTTTGTAGCTATAACAGGACCCTGGAGAGCCATGTGGAGGGAAAGCACACAATCTTTATGCCTTTATAGGGCACATGGTTACAGTTGTTAAACGTACTGCTATTTATGTTGGCTATACAGTTTATGTTGGCTCAACTACTCTTTTACAATTCAGAGTGAGTTATTCGCATTTTATTAAGCAACCAGATCTCTGCTATTAAATATATGAGGTCTGCTGTAACGTTTTGTAAGAATTCCATGTATAATATATAACTACAGGAATTTTAAAAAGTAAAAAAAAAAAGAGGGAGAGAATTATGTACTTAGGGCTGCAGACTCCATATAAAGAATTGATAACTTTGCAGCGCATAACAGTAAAGGTTATCTGAAACTGTTTAAACCAATAAATATGGACAAATGGTAGTAATCCATGTAAGGCAAGCAGTAAGATATCAAGGCTGTTGTAAGCTGCAGCTGGGTTCAAGAAAATGAGATCAATAGGTACTTTTTTGTAAAAGGAAGGAATAAATGTCTGTCACATCCTTAGCAAACCTGCACTTAGCCTCTTCTAGAGACCAGCCACTAGACCAAATGTACCCCATATAGTTAGGGTGACATTAGAACACTCAATCTACATGTCCAAGTCTGTTTTTTTAGAAAGAACTGACCATTTGGATCTGTAAGACAGCATGGCAAGTGCCATTTCTGTAACATTGTCCTACAAAACAACTATTTTTATATCTATACAGATTTGCTTCAATAACTTATGCCTACATGAGTATTAAAGAAAGGCCTGTAGCAAGAAATAGGAGGAGGGTCTGCATGAAAGGGTGTTAGGGCTGCCCAGCTATGACATATGGGGGAGGGGGAGAATAGGGGAAGAAAGAGTTAAAAGATTGAAAAATTCTGGGGGAGGAGTGAAAAGGGGTTGGCTAGAGTTTAAAGGGGGGTGGAGAATAGACGAAGATATAGAAAGGTGGCATTCTCGCAAAAATTTCCTGAACTTCCGATGGTTCAGCGAAATTTCGGCGAACCGGAAGATCGATGTAATTATAACAAGAGGATTCACAGGGGATTCACAGGATTCCTTGGGAATCCTTCTGTTTGCGATCCCCGGGGCACTAGAGGTTAATTAACCTCCAGTGCCCCGGGGATCGCACACTGTTCTCAATGAATGCAGCCGCGGCTGCATTTATTGAGAAGATCCCCAGCACTAGAGGTTAGTGTTCGGGATCACAGTGGATTCTCAGAGCTGCAATCATTCTTGCAGCTCTGGGAACCCTGTTTGCGATCCTCGGCACTAGAGGTTAAATGGGGACAAGTATCCTCATTCAAAACCTCTAGTGCTCCCTTATCAATCAGAGAGCACTAGAGGTTTTGAATGGGGAAACTTGTAACCCATTTAACCTCTAGTGCCGGGGATCGCACACTGAGCTAATCAATGAATGCAGCCAGCACTGTATTCATTGATCAGCGCAGCCCGCAATCTTTTTTTTTTTTTTTTTTGAATTCGAGCTCGATCAGCGAATTTTCACTGGCCATCCTCACTTACAATTTCGGTAAGCGATAACAGCCAAATTCAAAATCAAGTTTTAAACACTCGCTCATCCCTAGTGGTAACGGAAGTTATGGCCCATTTTACAGGAGAAAAAATTGGGAGAGGACAAAGGTAGGATTAGTGGAGTCT
Organism: Pyxicephalus adspersus; assembly: GCF_032062135.1. Taxonomy (NCBI): domain Eukaryota; kingdom Metazoa; phylum Chordata; class Amphibia; order Anura; family Pyxicephalidae; genus Pyxicephalus; species Pyxicephalus adspersus. The sequence continues at coordinate 55,055,416 of NC_092858.1, forward strand.
TTTGACACATTAATGAGTCAGCTGGTTTGATGGAGCCGGAGGGTCCTGAGGAAGCTGCGGGACGGTCAAGAGCCCGGGAGGATGAGGTGCTGCGGGTCAAGATGACGACCATGGACAAGCCTTGGGGTCGGAGGAGAGCCAGAAGTGATGCAGGGTGGAGCCTGGCTGCGTTATCGGGGACCCCCGGTCGTGCGGACGCAAGGTAGGAACAATTGAGGTTCTTTTGGAGGGTGGGTGGTGGGGAGGTGAGTGGGGTTCTGGTTTCATGGGACAATGGGGGCCTGGTGCAAGGGGGCAGTGGGGGGGTTGTGGAGGAGGGGGTAATGGACCGGGGGGGCGGGAAGTCCTGACAGGTCTAAGAGAGGTGGTTCGGAGGTTAAAAAGTGGGATTGGGGGGGCGGTTTGAGGGGGCATACATAGCTGGAGGTACGCTGGGGCATGCAGGGGGTGAGGAAGGTGCAAGTGAAATAGGGGTCAGGTCCTGAGTGGTAGGGGAGGTTCTGGGGTTGAAGGAAAGGTACTGAGGGGTGCAGAAGCCTGGAGGGGAGTGGTTCTGGTTGTTGGGGGAGTTGTGTGTGTGGACCAAGCGAGACGAGCTGGGGGGGGCAAAATTGATGTGGGGGCAGGGTGGGGGGGAATGGGAAGAGCTGGGGAGAGATTTGGACTACCCTGGTCAAGCTTAAACCCACAGTGGGCATCCGCTGTATGGAGTATGTAAAGATACACTGTCACTTTTCCATGGATAGCGGTCTGTGTAAATACCCCTATAGGCCTCTGGTACGTACCACTGCAAATATCCCCAGCATTCCTCTTTAAATCTCAGCTGCCACCAAAATAACCTGTGTTGGAGCCTAGACGGAGAGATGATAGCACCCCCACAGCATCTGCCTTGTTACAGTGCACTGGTCTATTGATTGGCTGCTTGGCAACATTGCATTACACTTAGTATTTATTTTTTAATTAAATATTTAAAAAAGGATTTTTTTGCCATCTGTGTATCAGTTAGAAGTCTTCTTACTACCTTGTCCCATAAGCGTGGCAAATATTAGGACATAAAAAGTAAGAAAAATAATTCAAAAACAAGTGTGAGCCGTATTTTTAGCCATTATGATAATGGTCAGTTGGACAAACACAGAGTAAGTAGTATTTCTCTCCAGCAAAGACAGAGACAGTAATAAAGACAAGATTGGGTTAATAACCATTTCCTTGTCTATCAAAAACTATAAAATAAAAAAGCTATAATTTAAAGTGAAATTGTAACCATATATTTATGCAGTTTTTGGGGCGGCATCCTGCTTTTTTGCTTGAGGGAGTCAGGGAACCAAGAATCAGCCACTCAGCCATGAGACCAGTATAAAAATGATGACTCCCAAACTAACGCATCATAACATATTATGTTCTCACAGGTTCCCTTAAACAAAAATACATGAATATTAAAATACAAAATGGAAATCCTTGACTAAGATTTTGAGTCTAAGGCTACGTATGCATGTGCAATACTGAATCTAGGTACAGGAATTGCTCAAAGCCTGGACATAGACTGCTGAATCCTGCAAACAGAATCCTTATTGTAGAATTACAGGTTAGAATGAAGATATATTCCATAAATAATGGAACAGGAAAGTACAAAAGATTTTCTCCTAGACCTAACTGAAGTAAATGGTATTAGCTACAACCTTGACAAAGGATGTTACTAAACCTGCCAGGAGAGTCCCGATTGACAGAACTGAACCTCAACACCACCTTTACAATATTGCAATACATTGAAAGTATCAGACATGCAATAAAAAGAAAACATTAGTGGGGAAAGTACACAATGTAGGAAACCAACATAGGACACATTAGTTAAGCTTTTCATTACATTTTTTTTAGGATAATAGAAGCAGAATACATGAGTTACACAAAATCACAATCACACTCTAATTGTACACATTACAGATTGGTCTGAAGGCAAGATATATTTATAGGCACAAATCATCAATAGGCAGAGGAGTTTTGTTGCTTTGTTAATGATTCTTGACAGGAAAAGTCATACAAGCATCCTGACATTTTACTATGATATGATGATTAACGTGATGTGATGTTCTGATAATATGCTTCTCAAACATTTTGGAACTAAAAGGTACATGTTTACAAAAATGAAAAGAAACCCAGGCTTATACTTATGCCTGGTTTTAATCCTATATGGCACAATTTATTCCTGCTATTAATAGGATTAATATCATTTAGCAGTGTTTGCCAAAAAGGGTGAACAATAGTCTAAACAACTGAGGATTGCAGGTTACAACACTTAGTATGTGTCAAGCATTACCGGCCAGTCAGACCTTGATACTCATGATCCTGCATGATATAGATGCATAATAGATGCATGCCAGGGAACTCAATCTACATCCACCCAGATGTCCTCACATCAATGGAATGTTACCCAGAAAAAACAAAAAGTTTTATTTTTTATATGGGGCTGCAAGAAAGTAAAAAAATAACTATTAGAGGTAGACAATTTCCCAATTTCATAATATAATAATAATACAAGACAACATGGCAAAATAATTATTTTATATTTTTTAAATCCCTGGTATCCAACCTGTGACCCTTGGGGTGTGTGCAGCCTGTTGGCACTTACTGTATGGCCCTCAGGACTACTGCAGACATAGGTCTTTGTTCTGTGAAGGCTAACATATTTCAGTGAGTGAGAAATAATCCAGCATAGCATAGCATACTTGAGGATTTTGGCAAAAGCTTACCCACACCAACTAAGGTTTTGTACCACTCTAAATGAAAACAAAGTTTAAATATCATGCAGAAACATTTAAAGGTTCATTACTTTATCTACACATTTTTTATTGCTACAAATATAAATCATGGAAAACAATGATAATTGGATGAGATGACACCATCCACACAGAATGATAGATAATAAATTGTATCAATGAAAAGACAGCGAATACACAGCTCATGTTTTCATTGTGCTTTGTAGATTAATTTGCAGCTTGACTGTATTTTAGGGTTATTTACATTAGTAACACAGTCTTATATAATGAACCAATAATTACAGATCATAATTAATTTGTCTGCACTGGAAGCTAATTTATAATTGGTTGATTTAAAATACAGGATATTACTTTGTTTCCCACAATGTTTTTAAGGTCCAATCCTCATGTAAAAATTTATGGCTGGCATAAAACAATAAAACAAGAATGCATTTTTTGTACATCTGAGTTGATCTCTTCAGGATTACACATGAGGCAGAATGACTGTGAATGCAGACACAGGGGAACAATCCCAACAGTCACAATATGGTCATTTCAGCTGCTCATCCACAGAATCTAACTCTCCACCCTGCTGTGTTTCCCCTCATGTATATTTCAGTTTTTCCATCCTCCAGTTCAGTAATCACATATGAGGGAATGTATTCCTAGATTCACACCTTACATTACCGGAACATATTTCAGCCTTCAAAATAATCACAATATCTGTCTGAACAATGTAAATCTATTCTACATTATATCCAATACTTAAAATAATTACCTATTCAACTTGTTACAACTATAATAGACACTTAGAGGCTGATTTACCTAAGCCAAGCTTACACTACTAGTTCACTCCCATATTGCTCACTTGTTCATACATTCCTGCTCATAGATAAGTTTGTATCCCCTTAATAGGAGCGTTTTATTATTTAAGTATATCTATGTTCTTTCTTGACAGTTAGAAACGCTATCACTGGTGTCTTTAAGGAGATTCACCCCCTGCATTTTTGCAGATAACCACAGTCATTGGACAGGATGTTTTGCAAGGTCAAAATGTAATTCCCTTCCCTAAGAAACGCTAATCTGCTAATGTATCTGCTTTGACTTACTTTATCAAGCAAACAGATGCCAGACATATAATTTTTTTAATTATTAGCACAAAAAGTTGCACATGGTCATGGGAGTACATTAAACATTTCAGAAAATGTTCAGCACACTATACAGCTAGCTAGCACAAAAATACCCAATAAAATGTTTTATTTCAATGTGAACAGAAATGGCACCACAATGCAAAGTATTTATTGCTTAAAAGAGTGATATGTATTATATGACAGTCAAAACTGATTGAAACCTATCTATAGCACATTATTATTTGCTGGTGTATGTGATTGAACCTTATTCATCTGCCTATTTAACTGAAGAGCTATTTCTTGCTGAGTGGGAGTAGGAGTACTCACCATGATTGCAGACCAGGAGAGGCAGAGATTTGACTTTTTCAGGAAAAGAGTGGCAGAGTTGTTCAGTGTAGTATCCTGGTGCTAATGGTGGAGAAGAAACATAGCTACACATTACAGTTAAATTAAGTATTTCAAAGCAGAACAAAACGTAGATTTTTTTTTTTTTTGCAGAATGGGACAGGTGGTTGCCATTCTGCAGTGAAAAATACTTACCTGCCCACTTGCTTCCTTGAACTGTCAAAATGGATGCACTGTGCATTTGCAGCTCACCATGATGATTGTCGGGATACCCAACATATCACAGCTTCCCCTGCAGTTGCTGGGACTGTGGGGAGGGATGTCATCCCAGCCTGGTCAATCAAGATAGCCCAAGATCAAAGCAAGGAGGAAAAGAAGGTAGAAGATGGAAGCTCCCATGATGGTTTAGAGACAGGCAGGGGTGTAGTGGGGTAGGAAGGGGTGTAGTGGGGTGGGCAGGGGTGGAGTGGGGTGGGCATGGGTGGGAACGCCTTGCCCTCACTTTTTTCGGGAAGGACACACGTGCCCACTCTTATTATGCAAAGAACTTTTTGGTGGTCTGTGTCACTTTTTTCGGAAATTGGCACACGTGCCCACTCTTATTTTGCAAAGAACTCTCTGGTGGTCCGTGGCTCTGGCCAGTCCGCCCCCCCCCGCAGGGTCAGGAGAAGGACCCCGCTGGGGGTAGGGTGCAGTGGCCAGAGCTGCAGACCATGTCTCAGCCTTGGGGCGGTCGGCGGATTGTCTCTCTTAACACAACCTGCCCTTAGACTTAGACTTAGACCTGCGATTGGATAGTGGGCGGGTTCTGACTCTGACACAATAAAAATCGTCAGATGCCTTCAAAAATTCAGCTACCGTCCTAAGCCTTCAATCTAGGGCACTAAACCAACTTACACAGCCATCCATCACTTTGCTCTTACCTTGTTCAGCACTATCACTGTAAAAGAAGTCAACGTCCTTCTGCCATCATCACTCTGCATCACCTGTCTACTCCAACCAATGCCCTCTAACTTACTGCATGCCCACTCCTCCATCTTGTCTGCTGTATTGACTGACTTGTTTAACCTCTCCTTCTCCACTGAAGTCTTCCCATCATTCTCCAAACATGCTATTATCCTTCCTCATGTAAAACCTCTCCACTCTCCATCTATCACCCCATTACTCATTTTGTTAGCATGCCTAACTTCTTGAACACCTATATAGTCCAACAGAAGTTCTCCACTTCAAATCACGTCTTGAATTTTAAAGCAAGTATACATTCATTAAAAAGATAAATAGCATAAATAGCACCATAAATGCAGAAATGCAGACATGTTTTAATCATAGGGCACTTTGCCAACACATTGGGCCTGATTTATTGATAGCGCTCCAAGACTGGAGAGGATACACTTTCATCAGTGAAGCTAAGTGATCCAGCAAACCTGGAATGGATCTGGTCAAGGATTAAAAACATTTTCTAGCAAATAGGAAAGGAATTTGAAAAAAATCCATTCCAAGTTTGCAGATTTTAAAAAAGAAAATGTATAAAATTTGATTTTGATTATAAATAACCAAATGTTGGACATTTTTAATAGTTTTGTCACATTTACCTTTTTCTCGCCAAAGCACAGGCATCTCTACCCGCGCATGTGGGCAGTTCTGACTGTGGGCTTGCCTCTTTTCCCAAGTTTTATCAGTTTCACTCAATCCGCTGGCCAATCAGAAAATAGCCTCTTTATCATTCCTGGCTAATTAGCTAGCTCACACAGTGCACTCTGAGTTCGTGCAATGTGTCTCCATTGTGCCAAGTCCCTAATTCTCTTGAGTTGGTTCCTGTACACCTGTTGCTTAATTCATTGTTTCCTCTGTCCAGCTCCTGCGTTAACTCCTCATTGTCCAGTTTGTTGGTTCCCACCCAACTTCCCTGTGCTGTTCCAGTGTTCCTGTCTGTCTGTAGATATCCCTGAGTCACCTGTGCCTCCTGTTGCTTCCAGTGTTTCCTGTGTTCCCTTTGCCCGCAGTGGCCCCTGTGTCACTAGTGTCTGTCTCCTGGACCCCTGGCGTGTGACCTGACCTCTCTTGCTTTACTCGACCCCAGCCTTACTCAACTTTCCTTCTGCTTTGTGATTTGGTACCATGTTATGTCCACCTTGGTGTGCCCCAGGACTGCAACCTGGCAGTAACCAGCAGCCCAACATCCTCACCATCAGAGGGTCTGCAGAAGACCTGGTTGCTGCTTAGACTCTGCACTTTGGCCCTTCTCAGGGCTCACACTACCTCCGTGCAAGCCGTAGTGCCCCCTAGTGGTCCTGTCTCTCCGTGCATGACAGTTTTAATACTAATCATTTGAAAATACACCCCTGAATGTTACCCCCTGCCTGGATTTTGTAACAAATGTATTTTGTAAAGCAAAATAATATAAACATTAAGATTAAGGAATTTGATTTATTAATGTTTACATCAAAATATACCCAAGATTTACAATATAATAAATAAATCTTATATGAAAAAATGTGTGAAAGTTGGATGAATCTTAAGTAAAAACATTGCTACAAAAACTCCTAAATGTGACTAACGAAGAAATAATTGTGCATCTATTTAGATTCTTAACCAAATAGATTTAAAAACAAAATTGATGCAAGTCAGAAACAGCATATTTGCTTTGGGTGAACACACAGTTCGTATTTAAAACACTTAAAAAAGTCACACCAAGTCGGTCATTCCCATAATCATCAAAATAATCTAGTTTTGTCTCAATATTGACCCAAGCCTTAGTAGCCAAGTCGTCATTCACCTCAGGAAAGTATATAATAACTGCAGGCTATCTTTTGCAAACTTTTATTATTGTTTGGAGTTTTTTTTCTTTCTGTGTTTTCTTTTTTTCTTTTCTAACTTAATTACTAACAACATTTTAAACTTTTTTTAGATAAATAATTAGCAATAAAATGCATTTAGCAAAGTGGAGATATTGCCTGCAGCAGTATTTTAAATAACCCCAAGTTTAAAGCTACGTACACACGGCAGATTTTTATCGCCCGATAATCGGCATCGGCCAATTATCGGGCGAAAATCTGCCGTGTGTACAGTCGGTGTCGTCCATCGTCTGGACGACCGACCTGCCGGATCCACGGACGATGGACGACAGCCGATCCTAATGAAAGGGAAGGGGAGAGCGACGGAGCGGCACCCTGCTGCGCGCTCTCCCCTTCCCTGTAGGGGGAAGGGGAGACTGTACTCCCCTCTCCATAGAGCATGAACGGTGCTCTATGTACAGCACCGTTCATGCATCGTGCACTCCCTTGTCGTTGGAAAGGATAGTGAAAGATCCTTTCCAACGACAAAAATTGCAAGTGTGTATGCAGCTTAACACATATAACCATAAAAAAGGTTACTGAATTAAATGCATATAGCAATTTTAGCATGTTTGGGTGTGTTAGTAATGCACTGCCATTTCTTGTACCATAGGTTTTTGAATATGAACTCTGCTATAATACACATGTGAAGAGTTTAAATGAATATAATGGAAAATAATTTACTTTCAGTGTTAGGGTGCGAGGACCTATTCATAGTTACAAGGTAGGTCAGGTTCTAAAAAGACATAATTCCATCAAATTCAGCCACTAGGGAAATATACATATCCCAGATACAAAACCCTATGGACATACAGTAGTTGGTCCAGAGGAAGGGGAAAAAATTCCTTACTGATTCCATGAGGCAATTGGATGTTCCCTGGTTCAACAGTCTCTGTTATCTTTACTTTAAAACCTTAATACCCAGTTTTATTCTGTGCTTCTAAAAAGGAATCAGCTTTTTATTAAAGCAATCTATAGTAGTTGCTACTACTTCCTGAGGGAGCCTATTCCACATTTTCACAGACCCAAGTTATCAGAGATAAAACTCTTTGCTGCCTTTTTGAAGATAGGAACTACATTGGCCCTATGCCAATTCATTGGTACCATGCCAGTAATTGAAGAGTCTCTAAAAATTTGAAATAATATCTTTGAAATTACTGAGCTCAGCTCTTTGAGGACACGTGCATGTAATCCATCGGGTTCTGGTGCTTTGTCAACCCTAATTTTGCCCATCTGTTTTTAAATATAAATTTTGAGCTATTGTGACTAATTTAAGGCAGTGACATTGCTATTATGAATTTGGACTTGAGATCTGCCATTTTCCTTTGTGTGCACAGAGTTAAAAAAAAGTGTTTAGTAAATCCGCCTATTCTTTATCCCCAGTTACCAACCCAGAGACCTAGAGGGGCCTAAATGCTCAGGCCTGATCTTTTTGCTATTAATATATTTAAAAATAAATTTTGAGCTTGCCTTACTTTCCTTTTCAATCTGTCTCTCATTTTGAAGGTTTGTAAATTTTATCTCCTTTTTACATCTTTTGGTATATTTTTTATAATTTTTACTTTTTTATGCACATTTGCATTGTTAGAAAGAACTAGGTCCAGCAAAGTTTAATTTCTAGTTGCGGCTTCTATAAACTGTATCATAAAATTATCTTGTAATATCCTTTTACTGTCCCTGAAGTGCCATTACCCCAGTCAATGTCAGGGTAGTTTAAATATCCAATTATTAAAACATTTCCAGATTTTGCAGCTAGTAGTTGATTCTCTATTTCTTCCTTAGCACTAATGGGCCTATATCATAATCCAATAATTAACTATGTATTGTGTATTATGTATCCCCATTTTCAACTCCACCCATAATGTCTCATCATCATCACTTGCGCCATCAACAATTTCTTCTTTTACATTTACTTTTAAATCACCTCTCACATACAGACAGACACCACCACCTTTTCGTTTGACTCTGTCTTTATGAAAGAGAGTATAACCACAAATATTGACAGCCCAGTCATATGAATAACAAAGCCAGGATTCAGCAATACCAACTAAGTCAAAATGCTCTTCACTCATTAAGGCTTCCAACTTCCCTATTTTGTTTGCCAGACATCTAGCATTGGTGAACATGCTCTTTAAACCATTGCTGCATTTACCAGCACTGTTTGCCAAATCCTTTTTTTTCTCAGTAATCCAATGTTTGTGTGTAACAGGGGAAACTCCTTATATGTATCCATAACCCTCCCCTCAACTATCCCCAATCCATTCTCCACTAGAGACTGACCCATCTGACCTTTCTGCCACCTTGTTTAACTGTCCCACCACGCTCTGTCCTGGTTTAAATATCCCTCCACCATTCCCCTAAATCTTTCCCCTAGCACAGCAGACCCCCTTTCATTTAGGTGCAAACCATCTCTGGCATATAGGTTGTACCCCAACGAAAAGTCAGCTCAGTGCTCTAAGAACCCAAACCCTTCCCTTTTACATCAGGATTTAAGCCGTGCATTTAGCTGTCTAAGCTCCCTCTGCCCTTGCTGTGTTGTGCATGGCACAGGCAATATTCCAGAGAATATAACCCTGAAGTTCCTTCCTAAACTTGAAACCTACTTCTTTAAACTGATTTTTAAGGATCCTCCATATATCCCATTGGTCTCAACATGGACTAAGACAGCTGGGTCATGCCCAGCCCCTCCCAGTAATTTGTCCACTCGGTCCACCATGTGCGGACCCGGGCACCAGGGAGACAGCAAACCATTCGGTTGAAGGGATCCGAGTGACAAACTATTCTATCAATCCTCCGGATCATGGAATCCCTCATGACAACCACACAGTACGATCTGTGTCATTGGGACTAATTTATTATAGGTCTCCAAGACTGTAAAAAATAGACTAACATGGGAGAAGCTGGGTGATGCAAAAAAAAATTGGAATTGATCCAAGGATTGAAAATGTTTTCCAACTGATAGCAAATAATTCTTCCAGGTTCTCCCATGATAGTCTACATTATCAAGTCTTGGAGAGCCTTAATGTGTTGTATACATTATTGTTAGGCGGTTGCCAAACAGACCCCAATAGATCTGATATCATACCTGCTGCTCTATAATACAGGTGTGCTGTGGAGGGGACTTGAAGTGCCATTCAAAATGGAATCTAAGATAAAACACATTAGAAGACATTATAGGTGCAGTGTCCTGTGGCAAAGCCATTTTAAGAATCGACAAATGCTCCTTGTGTTGTCCCTATCATTGTGCTTACTTGTGGTTGCCTAGAAAGATGACAGAAAGAAAGGAACTGGCACCCGAGGCTGAGCCAGCGAGTGTGGGTGGTGTTGGCACGGCACTATCCATGTGATGGCTCCCTATTTGTTAATAGATTGAATGTGCAGGTACGTCCTCACTATACAGGGTATTGGTAAATTCTGATCTAACACACACAATCTAAATGGTGACTGTCCAGCTTTCTGTAGGTCATTATTATTCTACTGTAAATTATATAAATATTATGTAAAATCCTACAAGGGATTAAAAGTGTATACATAGTCTATATCAGCAATGAGCAATGTACTGTACAGACCATGCAGGCCTACACATGCCATTAAACCATTATAAGCAGCCATATATTGAGCTGAAACCTAAAGAAAGAGTTAATGCAATGTCTCAGCTAACACACAGTGTGAAGCAAACCATCAAATTTGGACTGAAATAAGCAGGCCATTGCTTCCACATTGCTGTGGCATTGTTCATATGACCTTGCTGGACTCTCATTTGCCAACCATCCCCTTGTCTCCATAGTTACTGGATGTGAAGACCAGCTCCCTTGAGTCTCCTTGTAGAGTAACCATGGTGATTTGGAGAGCAGTGCCAGTGAAAGACATAGGACTTGACTGAATGAGACTGGAGCCCAGATACAAGAGACTCAAAAAGGCCAGGAAGGTGCATAATATATACAAACAGAAACCCAGCGATATACATAAGAGAGAATGGAAAAGCTAGGAATCTTGCTGTAGTAAAAATAGCAAAAGTGGTGTTTGGTTTGTAGGAGTCAGAAATAAAGAATAAATCACAGCATTAAAAAAGTAAATTGTGTTTGCAGTGAATAATTTCTACTATTTTTTAATTTAAATTTAGAAAGAATCATTTCTCTCATAAATGAAGTCATTACAATACAAATTCTATTCTTGTGTCAATGGGTACATGGTTCCATTGGTTAAGTGGTGTACCTTTTTATGCGCATTACATGATGCAGGAATACATTGAGTGGGGAAATAAATTGATGCATTAAAGAAGTACAGAAATTTCACAACAATTAAATCCCAGAAATGATGACAAATCATAAACGAGGAACCATGGTCTGCAACCCTAATCAACCACCGCAAAATCAGATGTAAAACAGCTCCATCCATGGCTCACATTACATTAGTGGGGGGACTGCATGGAGAGGTGAAAACATATACAGCACATTGGGGATAACGCTCTGATTTATTGTCATTTAATGTCATCCATCTCAGTATTAACCTTGTTGGGTCAGTCTGATTTATTTTATTTCGTCTCACACATCTCAGTCTTCATGTTTGGCCTGGTTTTACATAGTTATGGTAGCTGTGGTTGGCAGATTTAAAAATTTCGTTTTACAGCTGAGCATATCATGAAAATGCATTACAGAGGTAAAATTAGTAGGTTTAGTGACAACGGCAAGTTTTATTAGGATTTTGACTTCCTATAAAAGTCAAGCTTAGCCCATTACCTCTTACCCCCTGGAAATTTCAATTGGTTCTTTAATGTACAACAAAAAAACAGTCTAACAGAGCAGTGGGGAGGCTGAGTAAAATCTCCATTGGTTGCTAACCTTTTTCAAGTCCTGATCACAGGAAACCATTGGATCTCTGTGATACATAATATAAATGTTAAATCAAATTTAAATTGTCAAACATAAAATGAAAGCGCATTAACCTGAATACACCTAAAAATCATCACTAAAACGTTTTACCGTAGACATGGCCGAGCGTAATCTGGTAAAGTTCATTACATCCAGCTGTACTAGTTTTACCCCAGCCAGAGATGTTCACACGTCCTGTGGTGTCATTAGCAGCTGTTGACAGTCTCCGTTAGATTTGTATGTTATAGATCATGCATAGGCAAACTATGGCCCGTGGGCCGTATACGGCCCAATGGGGATGTTTCTCCAGCCCTTTGGGTGTTCCGCGGCTCTGGCTGATGCCACACTGAGCAGGGTCAGGTGAAGGACCCCGCCGGAGGGTTGCACTGGTCAGAGCCACGGAACACATCCCCGGATCTGAGCCTGTGGTGGGAAAGTGGGTTATGCCATCATGACATCATGTTCAGGGGCGTCATGATGACATACCCCCACCCACTCTACCATTGACCCAGGCCCCCTGGCAGATTGTGGCCCCTGACTAAAAAGGTTTGCCCACCCCTGTTGTAGATCATGTGTCATTAGATGTAAACTGCAGGTATGTTTGCTCACTACCTTATATCAGTTCTATATAGAAGTTGTATGATGTACGAGCCTTGCACAACCCACTGTAGCTTTGCCTTCTGGGGTCCAGTTTTGGAGCCCAGAGGCCCCAAGCTGGATTCTTTGTCCGTTCACATAGCAATTATATATATATACCTGGTAAACTACGAGCAAAAAGAAGAGGCACTAGAACGGATTGTTTCATTTCTCCCTGTTGTGTTTGATGTCTAAACGGTAGAGTTTACCACATAGACTCTTTGGGCCTGAAGTTCTACAAGACTGGAGAAGAAAGACTGTCCAAGAAATCCTTTCCAGGTTTGCTGGATCACCCAGGTTCTTCCATGATAGTCTACCTTCTCCAGTTTTGGAGAGTTTTATTAAATCAGGCCCAATGGGAAAGTTAAGGGCACGTACATGGTGCTGCCACAGGATGTAAAAGTAACACACCATTTGGCAATCCCTGCTCTTAACTCTCATACTCATTACAGGGCAAATATGGTTTTATTATGGCTTTGAAAATTGTTAAATGCCCCAGGACATGAATTTCATACGCATGCACAGAGAATAAACAAAAATCTGTGCTACTGTTATAATATGTATATTTTATATTACGTTATATTATATTCCTATGGTTTGCATATGCTCCAAAGGTGATAGTAACATCATTTTGTTATGTATTAGCATACTAAATTTTTGCTGTGAACTTTTCTAGCTACAATATTAGAAAAGCACAAATCCTACATAGACCTGAATGTCATGCAGAAAGGAAAGCGCTATATAGCAGTTCTAATGCACCTGTGAATAAATTCTGAACAATCTTAGAAGTGTCCCATACTTTGTCATCAATGAAAGCCCAAATGGTTCAACACATGCCTTATATCCAGGTTCACACAGCACCAGGTGTATGCTACGTACCTTTCTACTAATTTCTACTCTTCATTTACAAAGTTTTTTTAATTTTACAATGAAAATGGATACAAAAATACAAAAAATGCATGAGACACAAAATTTTTCAAAAAAGTAGAAGAGATTTTTTTTTTCTTTATAGGCCCCCTTTTTTGACAGCTTATTTTTGTAATTTTAATAGGTTTGTATTAGGATGCTGACTCAGCCTGCATTTCCCTTCCTGTCTCTCATTAGCCTGTTGCCTGTCAGCTTTTGCTAAATAGACAAATGCTTGGATTTACCCCACTGGAGCCAAGTGACAGGCAGGCAAGGCATGAATCCCTATTAATTGCATTTTTTGTGGGACTCTTTGGGTTGGGAGCTGACTTTAGAAAACCAGAGTGGGCAGATTCTACATGCAGCTAAAACCACTTGAAGCAACCATCTCATTGTTATACAGTATGTATCTGATATCAAACATTGCCTGATACATTGTGGTACAAAATGTTCTAGAAATATTCTGCAAATGATACAGCTTTTACCATACAATGTGCCTGTCATACAAGCAAACATTGGGTACATTTCATATCAGTGTCAGAGCTTTACCATTTCCACTGACTTCCATTTGCTTCTATTAATTGTTTCCATTGTTACCAATAATTATTTTCATTAGCCTTCGCTGTCAACTCCAGATTACAAAATGAAAATACAATTCTACTTTGATCATCACTGTAAAAAATAGCATTTCAAATTTCTTAGTAAATGGGGATGATTCCTTAAATCCCATCACAATAATTGGCAAATGATGTTTGATCCTAGGATTAAGATTACAAATTGTATTTTGGTCTAATCTAGACATTTAGTTTAGCTGTCAGTCATCGCAAGTTTACAATAACAATAATTTCTCCGCCAAGTAATTACTTTTGTCAATATATATTAAATATGTATGTAACGTATGTAACGTGTCATGTATAAGATTATACACCTGCATCACTCATCCTGTCCAGAGACTTATCTATCTGATTACAATCTTCAGTGGTTAAGAAGTCTCATTAAATACAAGAATGGGTGGAAAATGCAATCATAAGGAAAAAGATTAGAGAACATCAGAAAATAATACAACATTTGCTGTTAAATACACTGGGGAGATAGAAGAGAAATTGGCGTTGGCATAGATTGATGTGGAGACATGTATCACAGATACATCAATGCTTGTCATTAATAATTATTCCATAGGAAATATAACGTGTGATGGATTTATGGTTTCAAGTGTTGAAATAATTCGCTGGGGAAGAATCACCAGACTCTACAAGTCAGAAAAACACAGCTTTCTGCTGTCATTGGAGTCACTTGTAGTTAATTCAGGTTCATGCTGTGACAATCATAGCTCTAATCTAAAGCATTCTTTTTTTTATCGACATTGAGATAATTGTATGGAAGACTTTGCAGTGATTGTTAAACATCCACTAAGCACCACAATTATGGGGGTTTAAATACCGAGACAGATGACCATATAAATGCATTGGATGCTTGCTGCAGAACTTAAAAATGAAGTACATCCTAAACATGGCCAGTGTGAATATGTATTGCAATATATGTAAACCATATTACAATGTATTGTATTACAATGTAAACCATAAATCCCTGTTTTTGTGCTACGTTTGCTAGAAATATATAAAATGTAGAGCAGTGCGCAGAGCGCTTATTCAGTATTTTCAGTGTTAATGTATGGTAACACCCCTAAAGCACCCGATGTGGAATATACTGTATATGTAAATATTCATATTTGAACACAGACCTCTCTATTTCCATTGCATATTGCAGGTCAGCCACCAGACCTGAGTCTGTAGACCTCCCTGAGCTCTGTCTGTTTGCCTCATATTGGCACTATATGTCCTATAAACTATGCAATATGCAAGTGTTTGACATTGTACAGTAGGGAACAAGTTGTGTAATATATGCAAACCAAGCTGTTTTTATGCAAAAGTTTGTTACAAATATGTAAAAGTGTATAACAGGGGTTATACAGTTAATTCTGTTTCTTCTATGCCAACATAAAGAAATGTTCATGCTTCTTTAGCACCTAATCTGTTTATATATATATATATATATATATATATATATATATATATATATATAACAATTAAAATTTTTGCACAGACTCATCTCTATTTCTTTTGTAGCCTTTCCCTATGGGGAGAAGTCATATGGCAGATTCTCCTATGATACAGATGTGTGCTTGGTTTGAGGCCAAGGGGCTGGAGCTTGGAGAGTATTGTCCCCTCGTTACCAAGACATGTAGACTAATATTTTCAGAAAGTAAACACTAGAGTTATACCCAAACCTCTTGTTTTGTGGAACTGCTGTGTACCAGACGTTTTGGCCCAGCGACTACTAGCTTAATAGCTGTAGGAACCCCATGTTCATTTTGGTTACTCCCCCTTTTTTGCCCCACTGTCCTATCAAGTTCAGGTAAAACTTTAATCCTACTTTAATTGTAAATTTATTTTGTAGTGTGGTCTTGTTATTACAAGATTTTATTTTAGAAGTCATTAGAGACCTAGGCACATCAGCACAGTAGTTGCAGGGCTTAGTAAAAAAAGACTTAGTGGAAATTTTAGATCCCCTATTACACAGATACTGTACAACATGAGTATCTAATGGCTGTAAGATGAGGGTCATCTTAAACAATCCACCCTTCTCAAAACACCTTTACATGGCCTAAAAAGTGTCTCTTTTCACCTTTACATTTTAGTACATTTGATTTGATTTGTTGTGAAAATACCTATTATATGTTACTTTAAGATAGAGTGGGGAAGAATTGTGACTTGTGATGGGTTTTTACTTCTATTACTGCTATTTACTTTGTTAGAGAGATTTCCCCTTATTTCCTGTCCTGTTGACAATAGTTTCACCCAATTGGAAATGACAGAAAATCTACAATAGGGATACAAGCACTTTAAAGCTGAACTGTGTTCTTTTCTTTTTGTCTTGTACAGTTGTATAGGCTCCTCTTCTGTGCAAAAAATTCCTTACTGTGATTTCAGTGCACACAGTGTACTTTAGACGTTTCTTTCAGTCAAGTTTTTGTGAATATATACTTTTATTCATTAAATGAAATATAGAAAGACAGTAAAACAATTGTTAATGTTTAGATCAATTACAAAGAATTAATACATCTTATCAATGTGACAGAACCATCTAATAGCTTACTTATTAGATAGCAAAATAAAACCATGGGATGTCAGTTCACATTTCTTATGCTCTTTCTCTCTATATACAGAACAAATCGGCACAGAAAATTCAATACCTGACAGTAACTGTCATGTACACACCACACATCACAAACAGAGGGTAAGCAGTACATGCAGAGACTAGCAACATGTTTTTTATTAATTTTGCCAGTGTGACAACTGGAATCAAAAGGAAAACATAGGAGCCAAAACATATATCATGGTAATATGTGGTAGAATAAGTGAACAGTGAACATCCTGCAACAGTGTCCACCTTCCACTGCTGTCATAATTCCTAGACATTTCTGGTTTCTGGTACAAGGGGGTGCTGAGAAGTTCCTGGCTTTGCCCAGAAAGAAGAGAGCCAGAGTTATGAAATAACACATTTATTCAACATATTCCCCCCTGAGATTGATGCACTTGGTACAGCGTAGTTGCAGCTTTTCTAGACCGTTCAAATAAAAGTCCTTTGGTTGGGCCTCAAACCAGCTCTCAGCAGCATCTTTTGATCTTTGAGTAGGAGGATGGTGGACCAGTTGGAAACCCAGGGTGTTCAATTTGGCAGCCACAACGTTGGACGTGTGCTCAGGTGCATTGTCCTGCAAAAAAAGGATCCCTTTGGTCAACTTTCCGTGGAATTTCATCTTAATTGCCTCCTTCACCTTGTCCAGGAGGTTGGCATAATACTGTCCGGTGATACTAGAACCCTGACGTAGGTAGTCCTCCAACAGAATACCGTCTTTGTCCCAGAAAACGGATGCCAAGACTTTTTTAGACAATTTCTGGGTTCGGAACCTCTTCAGCTGCGGGGACCCGCTGTGGCGCCATTCCTTTCACTGTTCCCTAGTTTCAGGATCATAGATGTGGAGCCAGGTTTCATCCTCAGCCACTAACTGGCTTTGGATGCTTCAACTTGTTCCTTCTTCTGATCACTCACTGTTCAAACATTTCAACACCCACTTCGCTGAAAGCTTGCGCATGTCTAGGATAGTGGTGATAACAAACCCAACACGCTCCCATGAGATGTCAAGTATCTGGGCTATCTTTTTTGCGCATATTCGACGGTCCTTAATAATCAGCTCGTGGACAGCATCAGCAGGTTGCTGTTATGAAAAAGCTATTATTCTTCAGGTCCTTGGAATGTCTTGTTGTTAATCATGGGGATAGTTTGGTTTTCTTGGTGAGGCATTCTGGGACTCTGGAGGACAATAAATTGATACGTTATTCCAAGATAACCAGAACTAGTGTCATCTATGATATCCTGTAATGTCTAATGTGCAGTTTGTGCAACTTCCTAATTGAATAACTTAATATGTCAGATGTTTGTTTTTGAGAACTTCAAGATGACATTTGTTCAGAATTTAGGCTTAAATAAGCCTTCAATTAGGTATCAGTTAGAACAGTGGACCCCAACCTTTTGCAGGTCACTGACCACTAAATGCACAGACTCAGGACCGCGCATGCGTGGGAAGCCGCATGCCACTCAAAGGGAAAGAAACTTCCCCTTGAGTGACGTCATGATGCCAGAACCTGCCCACTCTCCCATCGCAGGCTCAGACCAGAGACACAACCCGACCTCCGCCCTAAGCCTGCAAGGCATACAGGAGACATGGTCTGCGGCTCTGGCTGGTGCACTCCCCCCAAAGGGGGCCCTTGTCCTGATACTGCTGGTGGGTGCACCGGACCAGGGGTTGGGAACCTCTGAGTTAGAATGTCTATACACTGCAATGAGGGTCTCCACACATATTAATATTTTGCTCTCTATCTCTACCTTTTTGCTTGAAAAATTCCTCTTCTAAATAAACTTTCCAACTTTCAGTAGAGGATTTTCTTTTGTTGTTCAGGCTAACCAGCAAGTGAGATAGGTGCAAGTGATGGGGCTGGGATAACAGCAATGGAGCCAGGTGCTAAATGGGGGGTTTGAGCTAAACCAGCAAAGGAGCCCATCCCCCTCAAGGAGGGTCCCTCACCTGTACCAGTGATGAGCTGTCAATTTTAAAACTAACTCTTATTTGGAACAATGCATGTACCAAATCGTACACTGAAAGTGCAGTTTCCAAGTGGCCTTGGAAGAGAGGACAACTTGACAATAGAAGCCTCAGTACATACATTTCCTTCTGTGGATATATTAAGACATTGCTTAATCAGATGGAGCTTATTATTACAGCCTCCAAAATTGTAATTCAGCATATTATGAAATTATGCACTGCACACTGCTGTTTCTTTCTCTGTAGTCAGGAAATACTAATAGAATATATAGACATATAGATATTGAATATATAACTTAAAAAAAAAAAAATAAAAAAAAAAAAAAATATATATATATACACACACACACATATATTAATGCAAGATCCTCTATAAAAATACTTCCTCCTGCCTAGGTGACTACCTGAATAGAAAGGATAAAGGGGTTACAAGAGATTATTATGCTACTGTGGGATGAGGTCAGGTTGGTAGGCACTGATATGTACTGTTTATTCTGGAACAGTGGAGCTTGAGCAAACTCTGAAATGCTGCAGTAGGCTTGACAAAATCAGAGACCTTCACAATGATATGGTGGCAAAATTATCAGCTTAGCAGTAAGTATTTTACCTAAGTAAGGTTTTTCTTATTTCAAAAATCACTGGCAATAAAAGCTCTCCTGTGACATCACACCTTAAGCAGAACTCTTCATTCACCCTTTCTGGATATGCAAGTCAAACATATGCCAGACATACAACAGTGAGTCATAAAAACTTTCATAACTATAAAATTATAACTTTGTAAATAGTAAATGCATGAAAGAAATTCTGGCAATTATTTTCCTAAAATTGTCATATTGGATGTATTTATCAATAATGCACTGATGAAAGTTGAGTGAACAAAATAGGCAAATTCATCATCATGGTGCTAGAACTGTGCACAAAAATGCAGTGCAATGTTTTGTGGTGTTCTACATCAGAAAAAAAGCAGTAGGCTAATTTCCTGGTGTATTAGCATGCTCATTCAAATAAATGGGCTGCCATAACATAATGCATGTTAACATGTATTTGTTAGTGCAACACACTCTGAGTAGGGGGAACAGGTCCTATTTAAAAATAAACAGCTGGTCATGCAATATGGAATGAGTATGACAATATATTTAAAAAAGGTTCCTCCAGTATTTTTGTAGTGTTACAGCTAGGTAAAGACTGACAATGTGACAATGTAATGGTGACCATTATACATTGCATCATGACAAGCAGGGGTTCCTGTAAAATGTATTTATTTTTTTTAATTTGCTAATATCAATTCACAGGAAACATTAATGATCTGGAACCCTCTTCAACTGGTCAAATTTTAGCTGTTACCAATCTGGTATGGGCAAATTAATGAAAATATCTTACTGATCACTATGGGTACCGTGTAGGTTCACCTTGCACATATTTAGTAAATAAGCTGTAGAGCGACAGCTGACTAATTAGTTTAGAAACAATAAAGCAAGAACTTTAATCAGCTGGATGGTCGACATTGATTACGTTTTACTGGGGAGCACATAATAAACACAGAGAGACACAATTACAAATTTGTACATAAAAGCAGAGCAACCTGTATACAACTAACAGACGGGTTTTTCTATTTACCTTTCAAAATATATTAATAAGCACAAGTGCAATTACATGACAGGCACTTCAGAAAATATTATGCAAAACACCAGCAAAATTTAACCTAAGCTTACTTTTGAAAGATAAACTAAAATGGGCATTCTATTATGTGGTAGGTGCAAGAAGGTTTATTAACTTACGAGCATCAACATAGATGTTAGGAATGGCCACCTATCAGAGCCTGACACCAGTAACTGTAACAGTGTATTGATTTAGATAGTTCAATCCACAACCCTTAGAAAATGGAGTGCATTGGGTCACCTGTTGTGCATTGGGTCACCTATGTCTAAATGAACCCAGGATGCAGTGTGTGGACTTATCCTAGGTAAAGAAATGCTAAGCACAGAAATGCTTCTTTGCATCTAGAAGTACTGACTGACGGAAACAATGGAGGTCTCTAACTTCTGTTCTGGCCAAACTACAGTTCTTACGCCTCCTTCTACATTTTATGTAATGTACAGAATACAACTAAATGGCTGAAGAAGCTGGATGGAGACACGGGATAGTCCACTTTAAACATTTGTGATCAGGCAGGACTTTATTGCAGAAAGGGATAGGCAATTTACCTGCCAAAACTCTCTCTTCATCTGCCAAAATCTTACCTGGCTTCCTCTGCCGTTTCCTCAACTTGTTGCTCACACGCATGCCAGGGTTATGTCATCCTGGTCCAGCCAATTAAGACTGCAAGGATGGGAATGAGGAAGAGAAGAAATAATAAAATGACAGCTCCCACAATTGAATGGGGACAGGTGTCTAAAAAAAGTGTCTAGTTCTACTTTACCATTTTGTTCACAAAAATAGGCTCCAATAATCTGCAGATCCTAGTGCTTGAAAACTATAGTTGGGCTCTCCTGTCATAGAGTATTGCGGAGCAATATTGTTATGTATTTTTGTAAAATTTTCTTTAAAAAAATGTCATATTTAATAAAAGCTACTTTCTAATTCCTATGGCTACTCTGGCAGCGCATTAAAAAAAGGCTACCAACAAGTATATAAATAATACCTACCCAACCCTGCCTATGGTTCCAGTTGGCCTTAGGAGCTTCAGGATATAAGATAGCAGCCAGTACAAGAAACCCCAATGGTTGTTGTTAGGAGGCAATTATCTGGCCAGTGATCCCGTGCTGTAGGCCACCACCAGTTAGTGCACCTTGTTTATTCTCTTTGGCGGCATTGCTTACAGGGACAGGGGAGGCAAATAGTGGTCAGTACACTGCTCTGCAATCTGAGGCATCTCCAAATTCCCTTTGGATGTGCATGGTCTCTCGGCATCCCCTGCTTTGGGACTGTGTGCAGTTGAAGGCGATTTGGAGTTGTGCTGAGGTAACTCAATGCATTTAGGCATGTAGGCATGTAAGTTCAAAACAAGCATCAGAAATGGCATTTCATTGACTAAGAATGTGGCATAGTTTTTGTGGTCAGTCTGGCTTTTCGGAGTATTACAGAAAATGCTGATCTTTTCGGATTTCCATGCACAACCATCTCTAGGATTTACAGGGAATGGTCCAAGAAACGTATTGTATCCAGTGAGTGCAAGATCACCTCATTGATGTCAGAGGTCTGAGGAGAGTGGCCTGATCTGAACTAATAGAAAGGCAAACGTAATTCAAATTACCACTAGTTACAACAGAAATTACCTCTGTACACACAACAAATCAAACCTTGAAGCAGATGGGCTACAGCAGCAAGAAATCCTACCAGCTAAGAACAGGCTCCTGAGCCTACAG
Source organism: Pyxicephalus adspersus (assembly GCF_032062135.1). Taxonomy (NCBI): domain Eukaryota; kingdom Metazoa; phylum Chordata; class Amphibia; order Anura; family Pyxicephalidae; genus Pyxicephalus; species Pyxicephalus adspersus. The sequence continues at coordinate 55,077,417 of NC_092858.1, forward strand.
TTCGCATGGGCTCACCAAATTTGGACAAGGGAAGATTGGGAAATGTTGCCAGGTCTGTTGAGTCTCAGTTTCTGCTGCAACATTCAGATGTCAAGGTCAGAATTTACCATCAAGAACAGAAAAGCATGGATCCATCCTGTCTTGTACCTAATGATGTGGGGACAATTTCTTGGCACACTTAGGGCCCCTTTAGCAGCAATTGGGCATCATTTAAGTGGGCCACAGCCTACCTTAGTATTATTGTGGACCATGTTCATCCCTTTATAGCTGCAGTGTACCCATCTTCTGATGCCAACTTCCAGTAGGATAACACACCATGTTGCATAGCTCAACTCATCTTAAACTGGTTACTTAAACAATAAAAAAAAAAATCACCCCAAGGCGAATGCTTAAAGAAAAAGCTAATAAACTGAGTAGTACATCTCAGACTCTACAAGCCTTAGTTAAAAGGTAAAGTTTATGATGGTACACTTTGAAATAGACTCAGCAAGCATGGCTTGTATGGAAAGGTTGCCAGGAGAAAGCCTCTTTTAGCTAAAATTATCATGGGCTTAGCTTCCCAGATTTATATGTGAACAAACCACAAGACTTCTGCAACAATATATTTTGAAGGGATGAGACCAAAGTGGAGAGAAGTTTGGCAAAAAGCAAACAGGCCATTCAGCACAAACACTTCCTACAAACTGTCAAGCATGGTGATGGAGTGATATGATTTGGGCTTGTTTTGCAGTCTCAGGACCTGAGCATCAAGTCGACCATGAACTCCTCTGTATTGCAGAGTATTCTAATGTAAGAGCCAAATGTGAGGCCATCTGTGTGACATCTAAAGCTTGGCTGAAATTGGGTCATGCAACAGGACAATGATCCCAAGCACAACAGCGAATGCACAACAAACTGGCTGAAAAGCAAAAAAAAAACAAGGCTTTGCAATGGCCCAGTCCAGACCTCAACCTAGCTAACATGTTGTGACATGACCTTAAAAGATCTGTGATTAAATAATGCTTGCAAACCTCAGTGAACAGAAGTGGTGTTATAAAGAAAAAAATTCCACCATAATGTCAGAGATTGATAAAGTCATAAAGAAAATAAATATAGTTATCAGTACTAAACATTGTATTTTAAGCTATTAAATCATGGGGTGCACTTAGTATTCCACTCATAGTTTTTCCATTGTGTCTTCATTTTGTTAAATAAGCAGACTCATGGCAAAAATCATGTTTTGTTGTACACCTGTGGTTAGACTGAAATAGTTTTAGAACCTGTGGGACATTTTTTCTTTTTTTTGTAATGTGTAAATCCTTTGAATAGAAAGAGGGTGTACTTTGTGTATCTTTTTCTCATGCTTGTATATGCAAACACATATATACATTTATCTTTCTAAAATGTTTTGTTTCTATTTTTGAGATAGTAATTAGGAATAGGAATTCACTTTTGAGTGAAGTAGATTTTACAGCACATTTTTCCATTCAGCATGTGACAGCAATAAGGTTAGAGCAAAACATACCGTACTAAGAGTGCATAGCGCCATCTAGAGGTAAAGTGTATAATGTAAATCTATAATGATGGCCAGACATGGTGGATTATAAAATTTGCATTCAGTATTCTACTGATCATTAGGTTGTATATTCAGTAACATTTTATTAAGAAAACTTTTTGAAGATTTGTAGTTGTTCCATTTAGATTTTTTTTTGCGTTTTTTTAATCTCACAGCCTGATGCTATAAATGCTTGGGAAGCAAAATGTTTAAATGGGTCCTGTCAGAAGACAACAGGGGTCACATACCTGTAACTGTGAATGATGCATCCAAATACTTCAGTAATTGCTGGAACCTGAGTACTTCTTTACTGCACATGTGTGCATTGTTTATAGCAGTGTTTTTCAACTTTTTTTGAGCCAGGGCACATTTTTTTACATTGAAAAAATCCTTCGGCACACCACAAATCAAAAACGTTACAAAATGACACTCTGTAGCCAATTCTTTTGTCTCTAAGAATAAACAAGAAAACTGTTACCTACTGCCACCCACTGACATGGAAGAGTATTACAATTCTCTGCCAGTCACTACAGCACAGGCACTCGACAATGGTAATTAGATAATTTCCCACGGTACACCTAAAGATCTCTCATGGCACACTAGTTGAAAATCACTGGTTTATAGTATTTGTCTACACTATAGGCACACTAAGCCCATACTTAAAGCTAACCTGTGCTCATGCAGGCAAAACATTGGCCCCAGCAGCACTTCTCTTTATGGGGAAATATTGACTCTTTCCCAGTTTCTCCCATTTGACAGTGATGTTGCCTGAAGATAGCCCATTTAGAGATAATATTTATCCCTGTGTAAGCTGACTTGGAGCCTACTTTAGACTTTCTCTCTTTGCTCTGTCCATACAGAATGGGATATAAGTAAGGCTGGTATTTATTGAACCCATTGCTTTACCTCTTATGGGAAATATTAGCCCTATAACAAAGCCTCTGTTGTATTGCCTAGAGTAAGGAAGCTATTATGCATTATTTTTCTATCAAAACATTTCTCTATACAGAATAATAAGGTGGTAAATTATAAATTGGTGACCCTCAGCTTTTACCATTAAAAGGGGGGATGCACACCAGAATTTTGTAGACAAAACAAGGCCCCAAGCAAATATGATGTGGGGGCCCAAATGCACGGCACTCCAGCCTCCTGTACCCCTGCCATTCTGTAAATTGAGGCCCTAGAGAGGACAAGGTCCCTGGACAATTGCCCAATTTGTCCATCGCTAAAACTGGTCTTGTTCCCGACACCAATTATCACCCTACTACATGCCATAATAACTCAATTACTCTTGTCATTGATGTAGTGGTATTTTAATAGCATTAAAGGAGATATAGGTGTCCCATTCATGACTCCTACAGCACAATAAACACACGTACGGCAATATGTAGGCAAGCCCGCTTGGAAGTGAAATGGTGTTTAAATTTGTCTTTGGTGGGAAGAGATTGCACTGTAAACCGTACAGCCAAACTCCCATAGGTGTGTGAGGACAAGGTCTTTGTTTCCCAGTAAAAGGGCTTCCTGGCCAACAAGGGATCTAGATAATGGTAGATACAAATCCCCTTCTGACACAGAAAGGCCACATTCTTCAACAGAAATTTTGTGAAGACTATGTTGTGGTCAGTCTGTGAACTGACTTGTTAAATTGTTTCAGGTGTATGACCCGTCTCTTATCACCTCTCTTCTATTATACTAGAAATAGGGGAGTATATCAACCATGAAGCATTGTTCCCGAACTACAAGGATAATGGCTCCCTGTGACAAGGTCTTCATATATGCCTAAAGAATTTGGTGATTGCCTGTCTGCTTGTGTCTGATGGCCTCTAAGAGGCACACTCCATATACCATTTTTCCAGGTATTGCTCTGCCTGAGCATGCCCAACACCCAACCAGGAGGCTTGGGGAAGCATTCTCGGAGAATAAACTTTGACTAAATAAAAAATTAAAAATGATCTTTAAATGGAAAGCATCTAAGGCTTCTATCCTGGGCATGCCAAAAACAATGCCTACTCCTAGAAGAGACCTTCAGTTGGTGGAGACAGACTTTTTCTGAAAATTTTCCTTTTCAGCTCCAAGCAATCAATGCTATACAAAATGAAACTCAGAGAAGTAAAAATGGTGCACAGAGATTAGCAGGTAAGTGGAATTCCCCAAAATTTATATAAAATGCAAGTAATGGAGAACACGCTGTCCCATAGGCAGATTTTTACAGTCTGGCACGTTAATGAGACATTAGAGGCATTTCTGGATGGAGAAACATACAAATGTTTTGTCAAGCAGGATGACATTGCAGATAGTGAGTACAGAAGCTACCACTGTGTTTAAAATCAATCACCACCGCATCTGCTGCTCTTACCTATGACGCTGATCACTGGAGAAGTGGTCAGGAGAAAGGAGACCAGGCTGGAGACTTTGACCAATAGCTAGTAGTATGCAGGCGCCAGCAGTGATGACTACATTCCCATATGGGTCGACCATGCCCAGATGAGTTCCATCATTAGGTTTGTCCAAAAAAAAAAAAAAGCCATGCCCATACTATGCTTGCAGGCATTGTTGACTGAAGCTATGTGAGATGCAGAGACACAGTGGCTGCAAACACAACATTTGAAAAAATGTTTCAAAAGATGTTATAGCCTGACCTGCCAGTTCAATAAGATGCCCTAAAGGACTCGGAGCGGGGCTTTCCCCAGGTAACTATTAGGTACCATATGGGGGACATCACCTGGAAATGTGAATAACCATAGATCTACTTCGGCCAGTTAGGAAGAAAAACAAGGAACAAACTAACCCTAGATCTGCATTAAGACAGATGGAAAAAGACATTTTTTCTGCTTTTATGTGTTTGGTAGAGCAACGTCTTTTAGTGTTTAAAGAACAAAAGAAATTCAGAGATAAAAACCATAGCATATTTCCCTTTAAATAGGAGCCAGGTAGCACTACTGCAAGATGCCTACTTATTTACTTTTAGCTTCAAAACATTAGTTTTGGTTATTGCTGTATTTTTTTGAATGATGTATACATCCTTAGAGTAACAGGAGCAGTGTGATGAATTCAACATTATCTATGAATACACAGTGCAGTTATAGAGCAATAACAATAAAATGTAAGCTGCCCCTAGAGAGAAAACAATTGAGTTCTCTTTGCCCTGCAGTATTTTCATACTTGCATGATTTAATTGCTGAAATGGTTATTAATATTTGATCGAGGTTATAATGTGACAATCCTTTTACTGCTAATAACAATATTTCCCCTTCATTGTCTGCGGCCTAAACTATACAGCTACACATTTCCTGAAAAACAGGAAATGTTTTTTTTTTACGGTGAAGCTACTGTTAATTCTAAGGAGCCAAAGTTTAAAACACACAGCAATAAAATTCAATAAATAAAAATGATGTAAAGCTGTCCTAAACATGCAGACACTTGGTAGGGATGATTTCATTTCTATTAAACCTCCGAAAGTTTTCTTCTCTGCAATGACCAAATTATGTGTGTGGCTACAGCGTTTTCATATATCCCAACTAACAGAAAGTAGGAATATATACATAAAAGAAACTGCACCCTACGTAAAAAAAAATACATGTACAGAAACCTGATGATTATTATTGATAAAATAAAAAGATTAATGTGAAGCTCCAGGTAAACAGCTAAATCCAAATTTTAACTTCATATTCACATGATCCCCTCTGGGCCTAATCAGACATCTCCACTGAATCGGTATTCATTATTGAATGTCCTAACATGCATTCTGGGTAAAGCAAAGCTCTGTTTGTGAAGTTGTTGCCAACACATCGCAATACAGTTGGGTTCACGTGTGCATGTTAGTGCACCAAAACTTCTGTATGCTGCGCAGGCAAGATGTGCTAGGTTGTGTTTGGTTCATTTAACATATGACACTGCATATGAACATATGAATAACTCCAGTTATTCAAAAAACGACTCTTGCAATTCAGTTACCCCAGCAATGCAAGCGTTAAGCAAATATTTTATCCCAGGGAAACTGTACAAACAAGTTTATTTACTTTAGCTTTACATTTTTTAGGCTATGTGTCAGGAAATTATGGCTATGTTCAAGGAATACATGTTTCGTTTATTGTTAAATATAAGTAACATGCTCAAATAGTTTAAAGTTAGGGACCTATGTTACCAAAGGCTACTTGCAAATGTAGGCAACAAAAACCTTCAGTGTTGAAAGTTTTTCTGTGCTGACTTTCTGGGACAAGAACAAGAGGCATGTTATGGTCTCTTGAAAACATAGTCTTGGACTGAGCGGTTTCCCAAATCCAAACAAGCTAATAACTAACATGCACTTTATAAACAAACTTTTCAATATGTGCATAACATGACAATTCCACACTGGGATATATTGATGCTTCTGAATACTATGTAGCAGGAATGTGAAAATGTAACTCAACAGCAAATTAGCAGATTACAGAATAATTTAACACAATTATCTATAATGTTAATTTGTATTTTTAGTAAACAATTCAGTATCTGCTGATTTTAACCTCTGTGTAAACAATGCATGCATAGTAAAAGAATCAGAGAGTATTTTAGTATTTTAGTGACATCTATTGGCAATTTAGAATCACAGCATATTAAACCTGCTTCACACAGTTTAGGGAATAGCTATCATAGTTTTCTTACTGCCAAAAGCAGTATAGCAGGTAATGCACCAGAAATATCTGATCTTCTGATTAGATATTAAATGCAATTAAAAAAAAAACAAAAGCTCAAATCTTTTACCTGTGCTTTATCTTCCAAACATAAACACCAAGGGAATGCATAGTATACTTTATTTTTCTTCCTTTCTTTTATTTTCATGTTTACCACTTGCAGCCGATAGATGGTTTGCTATACACTGTAGCTAATATCACCTGGAGCACATGGATTCTGGAAGCCATACTTTCCTACCGCCAGAGACGGTTTTTTAATAGAACACAATTACAGTTACAGTTTTTTAATAGAACACAAAAATCCATGCAGAAGTTGCAATTTTATTCCATTTAAAGCAAATCAGTGGCACAAGAGGGTGGTTAGAAGAGGGGTCCTGGACACAGGGCACTCAGGAACAAGGGGCCTGGGTATATTTGCAATGTCTAGGACACATAAATCACAGGGAATGTAAGTATTTGGGTTACTTCTCCTTAATATTATTTGACTTTTGCCCAGCATTTTTTCTTGTGGATTCCAAGCTTCAGAACCTTCTTCAGCACGGAAGTTGATTTTCGTTCAGGAATTCTCCTAGACTTATTTTAAGGTACACTTTGACTCACTGCTCTTGCAAGACCTTACCAATTCAGAGAGCCATACATTAACAATTTGTATTGTTATCAATAAAGGATAGTAGAGAAAAAGTAAGCACACCATCTAGTCCAGTTTAGGGTTCCATGAAGAGGATGATTTCAGGGACAACAAAAGGGATATCAAACTTCAAATATTATTTTAAAATAAACACAAATGATAATGCAGCTCTCAGTATAATAGTCTGGGAATGCATAGTGGTCACAAACATTTAAAAGAAAAAGAAAAGAGAAAGTGCATACAATTTTGTGCAAGTGTCTTAGAGCCTGTGTATCCAGTCCACAGTGTTGCTATTACCTCTTCCTTGTGCCACTTAAATTTGAGGTAATGCACCTTGAAACACATTGCCAAGCTTACAGTGGAAGCAGGAAGTAAGCAGGTACATACTGCCACAAAAGTGCTGTATACTGAAGACACTGTGCCAAGTGAAGAGACCTCTAAAAGCAGTGGTCCCCATCCTTTTGCAGCTCACGGACCACTGAATCTATGGACTCTGGACCGCCCATGGGCAGTCCAAAGTTCTGTGTCATTCAAAGGGGAAGAAACTTCCCCCTTAGTGATGTCATAATGCCAGAATCTGCCCACTCTCCCATGGCTTATCTCAGTACCCCCCCTCCCACTGCCCTAAGCTTGCGATGTGTACGGGAGACATGGTCCGCGACTCTGGCCTGTGTGCCCCCCAAGCAGGATTCTTCTCCTGACCCCACTGGGGGGTGCACCGGCCAGAGCTGCAGACCACCGCTGGTCTTCATGCTCTCGCAGGCCACCTGTCAAACGGCCGTGGACTGGGGGTTGGGGACACCTGCTCTAATGGACATGGCTCTCCATCCAACAGATCCGGCACTATGGACTACATCCACATGCCATGCTACCAGTTAAGCACAGTCACTAACATATCATCTGCCCATCTGCCTAGCTTTCTTTTGTGTGACCCCTATTTAATGTACAGCTCTGCATAATATGTGGGTGTTATATAAATATGATTTAATAATAATACAAACTTTCAATTATATAATAGAATATCATTTATTGATTGTGTTATATTGTATGTACTCTTTCGCAGTGTGCTGCCATGTCCCCTATTTTGCCACTAAAATAATTATTTTGTAGAGGTTGTGGTTGTGTGGCTTGGGCAAAGTGCAAGCAGAACAGTTCTTTACTATTTCATAGAGTGTAGAAAGGATTCAGAAATAAACTCCAGACTTTTACCACCCCACAGCCATTCCTTACTATACTCAATGCCAATCTATAGCTTTGGACCCATATTATTTTATCAAAGTAATTTAAAAGCCACATTGTGTTTTGTTTCTTCAAAGAAAAACATACGAATGTATTTTTCAAAAGACATTTTATTATTTTTTTTTAGGTGGAGAGGAGGGACTGGTGCTTTGAGTGAATTATTGCATAGAAAGCAAATACATATAGCAATATCAGTTAGGATGTAGGAGAACAAATATCCAAATTTGGCACAGGTTTGCACATTGAGATCACATTTTAAACACTGTCAGCACAAAATGTGTAAGTTCTGTAAAACATCTTATGGCTTTGCAATGAGTCAATATGGTCTTTATCAATGGAACATTACTTTTGACTTTAGCCAATAATGTTGAGGACTTTCAAAATCAAACAGTTTCTCCTGAGAACCCCATAAATTAATGTGCCATGCAAAGGCTAATCTGTGAGTTTTGTAGCAGTGTTAGATCTCTGAAATTTTCTATATACACAAAATCAATGCATACTGCTAACTGCCTGACGATTCTAAAATTCCAGTAACTGAACAGCCGTCACACAAAAATATCATAATGCTCCTAATTAACTTAGTAAAATTGCACTTGCATCACACAGTACAAATACCTGATGTAATGCCAATGAAAAAAAAATCTAATGTAGGATGGAATTATTGCTACGATATCATATCCAGTTTTTATTTTACCACTACATAGCAAGTCTTGTGGCTCAGTAACTGCTAGCCCAACAAATTCTCCCAGTTGGATAGTTTATGCAGTAAAAATGACCACACAGCAATCTCAGTACATAAAAACCAGATGAAAAATCAATCAGCCAGGCTAGATATTTCCCACCTAAGCAGCAACTCATGATAGAAGAAGACAAGCACTGTGTATTTAGACTCCAAGCTAATCAAAGCTTATGTCAGAATGGAATGAATGATTATCATCATATTGTCAGAATTGGGTTGCAGGACCATATTTAGCGTTAGGCACAGTAAGTCAAGAGGATGGTGTTTTTTATCTGAATATTGGATGGAATGGGAGGGGGCACAATCAAAACACTCATTTTCATTAAAGCCCTCGTTTTGTTTAAATCAGGGTAAGTGATGGTAGCAAAGACAGCTATCCCTGTGCTATGCAGCAAATGATAGTCACAACAGTGTCCCAATACATGGGAACATATACAGAGGCCCCTAGGGAACCTCAGATGCACCAAAGGGACAACAGCAGCTCAGCATAATGCCAATCATCCAAAGCCAAGTAACACAAATTTAAATAGTGCCATCCTGCTTGCACTGTATGATTGTCTGGTGTAGGGTATTTCCACGCTGGAACAAAACATCTTAAATACAGAACATTTTTGCTGCAGGCTCTGGCTGGTACATCTTAGGTATGCCACAGATACACCACTATGAGATATGGATAATTTCCTAATTCATAAGTAAAATTAATTGCACATTTTATTAAAAAAATGAATCCTGAGTCATAGGATTTGCCGGAAAAAAAATAAATAAAAAAGAACTTTCTTTCTTTAAATAAGCAAAGTTCTATTGTCTTTAAAATATTATAACTGCAGCTACATGAAGAATAAAACATCTAAGATATAAAATAAGAAAATGCCTAAATTTTTTTGAAGGATGTTTTCTTTCAGAAAAGACAAAAAAAAAAGAATATGCATGATATACTGAGATTCAGTTTTAACATTATATACTGAGATTCAGTTTTAACATTATATACTGAAATATTTTTTAAAAGCTGTAAAACCTGAATAATTCACATTGTTACAATTTAATCATCTATTGAAAATGCAACTGTGCCAAAAATAAATTATGCTCAAAGACTGTTCTGGGATTTCCAAGTGGTTAATGGCTGAAAGAGCTAAATAGCTAAAACGAGATTAGATTAGTTAGATTTGAGTTATCCTAAAGCTATTTTTATGCTGTATAAAAGGAGGGCATACAGCTAATATACATATTTAAAAGTGTAGCATTATTCATGAAAGAGCTTGCCCAACTAAAAGGACATCAGCTTTTAAAAGGTCTAAACACCACCCAAATCTATACCTAGGAGCCCCCTTCTTCAATTTGTGTTTTTATGCAGAATACACTGCAAATGTTTGGCTGGATCAATGCTACTGTTAGAGCTCAGGCCATTGTTGAGGAGCTCTCTCTGGAGCCCTGAAGAGATATACAAAGTAGACAATACAATTCACAACTCCTTACCTGTTTAAATGAAATAATATATTGGGGGCTAAGTGAGCTTTTTTTTAAATAATGAATGTAATTAGGTACCATTGGTAACTATCATTGCTATCTAATGGCTCCTACATTAGTGCAATGTTTTCCTAAGGCACTAACACCAAGCCAAGGCTTTGAAACTAGTTTGCAGAATTTAAAGGAAACCTGTGCTCAAGTCTTTGGTTGATTCCAATAAAGCTAGCTGTCCCGCTGTAATACTTATGTAAAGCAATGATACTTTCATAATAACTGACCCAATATAATCACACTTCAAGTCAGTGCTATTGATCTTCAGTCTGGCCAGTAACTAGGAAGATAGTAAAGTAAATGGATTAGTATGATAACCTGGAGGATTTTTGAAAAAAGAAAGCATCAATAGTAAACTTGATTTATAGTCAGAGAAGGGCACTTTATGGCAGCTAAATCACATAAGTAAGTGTTTAATTTCACAACAAAAAAAGAGTACTAAGACAAATGAATAATACTTGAATAGCTGAATTTGCATGGACCTGCATGCAAACATCGAGGGGAATTGCGGTGGGAATGATGAAAATCAGTGGACAAGAACTGTTGTGAACTGAGTTTAGCTTAATGCTCTATTTTCCCCAAAACCGATATCATGATGCAGCGCCAACATTCAGTAAAGCCCAAAGTGACCCATACATATGAGCAAAATGTTAGTACTGGCTCATTCTTTACAGATCAGAAGAGGATCTGATGTCAGCAGGACTCTGAAATAAAGGTGCTACAATTGCTATAAAACAACCCTCACGGTTTACTTTACCCTTTTCCTCTCTACGTAAATGTTAGCCAAGATTGCAGGGTTGTGCTCTATTTTAGACTTTTCTGATCTTTAATTTTATCACCCAGTCAATGAATCAGTTACCCAGTCAGTCAAGTAACAAATTCCAAAAGTATGTTCATTGTGTAAGTTCATACTCACCTCTCTGGTGGACTGTATCTATGATCTTCTATTCCCGGGTTGCAGCCTTAGTCAGAATCTTTAGCATTTCCAGGGGTGCGGAATGCCTGACTTACTGCCATGTGCTGTGGTTTCTTTGTCTCAACCCTACACCAATGCTTATTACTGTAGTTATAAAGGCAGGGTAGGAGGAATGAACAACAGGAGAGGGGCACAGGAATCGGATAATCCCGGAACTTTCAGAGCTAAACAGACTTGTGGAGCCTTCAGTGCTCGATTTGAAGGAATGTGGGATTGATCAGCTTTTAAAAAGTTTAGCTGAGTATAAGACCTTAGTAAAAATGTCAGAGAATGGATGTCATGGGTATGCATACTTATCAAGTTAGTAGAGTACTTCAGCAACTACCCTTTGCCATCTCTGTAATTCAACGTGGTAATATTGCCCCATTACTTAAAAGATTTCATGATACCAGTGGCTAGAGAACCCCTTTTTATTAGAAGAATGATGCCAGCAGTTCACTATCCAGCCCAGATGACTAAGGAAAAACTCCCACAGCCACATTGTGAGGTGGGTTTGCTCCCTTACTAAACTGTACTGGCATGGGGGATAAAGCACTTTTTAAAAGGAAGTTTAGAATGCCTACTTGCCAGAAAAGCAGTCAGATTCTTCTAAAACAAATTAGCTCAACAGCCAGGCCACCGGCATTTTCTGAAGAAGCTCACCACTAGCATCCTACATATTACCTTCAGTACAGTTTTTTTTTCAAAACTGATTGAAATAAAATATTATATGAAAGAAAAAAAAAATTATAAATGCATTTTAAAGAATAATACCACACCAATGAGCAGATTAATACATTTGTAACTCTGGTCTAATTTACATTTAAATTATAGATCAGAAGAACAAAACATGGTGATATATGCCTGAAAAGTCCCCTGATTTATAAGCAGTGTTTTTGTGGTTGTTGATTGTAACTATGTATTTAACAAGTGATTATATTGGAAATTGACAATTTACCTTCATTGTGCCTTTCTTATTATTGATCTGCTACGGACAGTGTTATTCCTGCTGCTGCTATATACATACAAATAAATTAATTCTGCTCCATCAGTGAATGCCTGGATATCTTTGTGTATAACTCCTTGTAAAGAATAAAAATGCCACAAAGTACAATTTTAATAAAAGTAAAACTCTCCACAAATAAAATAACTTCTGGCTATTTTCAAAATGGAAACCTCAAAATTTCCAGAAGCCTTTTATCTCAGAATCATATATTAAATGTGAACAATCAATAATCAAATGCAATATTAGGGGGCATTTTAAATACCTTTGATTAAAAAAAACACAATTTTTACTATATACACAGATACTATACAATATCTGTGGGTAGTTACTGCCACCAAACCATACCCTGTACTTGTTCAAATCTGTCAGCTAGGTGTCCAAATGTTATCTGAAGAAACGTGTGTTTTGGCTTTAACTGTATTTCAAGCAACTTCATGCAGACAGCACTGATGTTCCCCTGTAAAACGGGTGATAAAACTTCATCTGGTAGCTGATGGCACAAAAAGTCAGACTATAGATTTTTGTACAGATATACCCATGGCTGTCCCTTGTCATCCTGAAGGCTAGGTATATAGGGACTTTCTTGGAGTGGCTCTTTGTATATATTAAGACATGCCACCATATGGCTGTGCCTGGACCTGTGATAAGCGTCTCAAGCTTTGCATTGAGGAATGGGTACACTGCTAGGAAGTAAAACAACTTCTGGCAGAACTTCTGGAAGGTACAGTGCCTAGACTGTAAGCCACCAATTTGCCCAACCTCTGTTACCAACAGGTTTACTTTAACATAATTTTTTTAACAGTGTTACATTACATTTCAAGTTTATCTTTTCAAAATAGACATTGCTGCCCTTTGTAGTTTGTGGTCTATTTTTTTCTTTTTTTAATCACGCCATTAAAAAAAAAAAATTTGTTACGATGGACCACAAATTACATTTTTACTTTTCTCCAGGTCCTAAATTTTTTATTCTGGTAGGATTAAAATTTCAAGGGGGTCATTCACAAATCTTTATTGACATGACCAACAAAGGTCGCTCTGAAATTCTGACCTTGTTACAAGTGTTTAAGCATATTTCTAGCCAACACTAGGATAACAGAGGCAAAAAAAATATTACACAAAGAAAGAGCAATCAAAAGATTGTCTATAAACAAGACGTAGTGATTCCTCAATAAAAACTCTACACGCGTGTAACAAATGTCAGTAGAATCATGACAGGCACAAATAAAGAGAAGTTCATACAAGCTATTCACAACAGACTTGTGAACCATGCTGTTCTTTGGGAAACATCATTCATTTTCAAGTATTATTTCTCTCCCTATGAAGTGTTCATCATGACTGACAGTTGATATAGAATGTTGACTGCTGAATTCAAGTGTCAGCTTATAAAATTACACATAAAAACAAAATGCTTTTCCCTTTTTTTTTTAGCATCGAATGCAATGACCATCGTTTTGCATACTGAAAATCTCATAAATCGAAGGCTGTAGGCTACTCCATATTGAACCTGTGCACAAGCCCCAACACCAGTGAAAGTACATGATCATGCATTGAATCCACAGTCCTTCATCAGAGCATGCATGAACTGTTGTCTTTGCTTTTAATTTTTAGGAAACAACGTAACCTCATGCCAGAACAGCACATGCTGTGTGTTTATTGCTTATTTCCTGTCTTTGTTTTGTTGTTTGGGCTACAGTTAAGATCCTTTAGCAAAAGTTCACAGTCTGTCAGTACATGAACTGGCATGTATTTCTTCATTTGCTCCATAGCCCTTTGATACGCTGATTTTTCTTGTTCCAGAGATCGGATCAAGTGTCTCATTTTGCTTTCTCGAGATAAAATTGTTTCAACATTGGTTTCCAGATTCTGAATTTTGGTGTGAGCTACCTATTATAAAAAGAAAAGAACAAGCTAATGACTTCTAGGAGAGAGAAACATCCATTATCCTTGGCACATGGACAAATCATTGATGCAGTTCTGACCTACACTTTTATTCTTTCAACAAAAAATGGTTATATAATGTAACATAGAATGTCATTACACAATGTAATCACAATGCAATAAATATATGTGTGTGTGTGTGTGTGTGCTTTGTTACATAAGTTGCACCGTTATTTTGTTTCGCAAATGGAAACCGCTTTTACAGAAAAGCCACTGGATCAGTCTTCTACAATTTACAAATGTATTTCACTAACAAGGAAGTCCATGGGGTTGACTATTATGAGAAGACAATTATCAAAATTAATTAATCAAATTAATCAAAATATGTTAATGTTTCTATGAGCTAAATTTCCAGCACTGAAGTTAGCTTCTAACGGTTCCTAGACAAGATGATAACAGCACACCCTTTCTGGGTGTATTCTTTTATCTATGGACTTATTTTTGAGGGACACCCATTACATGGAGACTGCACATATGTGAAACAGAAATTACTCAGAGTAATAACAAAAAATAGGCTTCCATTGTTTCTCTCCTGGCAGCTGGAATCCTAAGAGCTGATGTAGACAATTTAAAATTAACTTGAATCAATCAGTCCCATATGAATACTTTTTTTTACCCTTTGCATATACTACAGAACTAGGCAAGTTCCATATATCCTAAAAAGTAGACATTTACTCTGTTGATTTAAGTTTTTCAGGGCTAACATTTTCTTCTTACCTGCAACTTTTCCAGAAGGTCCATGTTTTGCCTTTTTAGCTGGTTATTGGCTTTTTCAAGCTTCTGGAAGGCCTCTGTATCATCACAAGAATTGGAGGCTTCCAACATCTCATCATTGATTACATGATATTCAACTTCGTAGGCATGAAGCTGTTTGGAAATGTCCATTTCAAAAACCTGTATTAAAAAGATAAAACCTGTTCAGGGCATTCCTTCTATGATTTAGATAAGAACTATTATACTATATTTTTTTTGTAAACACTTGGCATCTAGTTTAGCTCCACAGGGACTAGGATGTTGCAGAAGGGGTTAAATATGAATGTTTAAGTGGTCTTATACACCTGGGCGGTCTCCAGATAATCTTATTGAGTAAGCTGTACCATATTCATACTTCATTATACAGCTACTACAACATCATTTATACTCAAATAATGCCACAAATAAGATTTTTTTTCTAGATCTTTAAACTGACAGGTTCATGTTCAAGCCCCTATAGCAATTTAATTTTACCCACTGCTCTGTTTGCTGCTAGCAACAAAAAGAAACACCCAGTATTTCTATATACAGTGGAGCATTGGACATTTTTCCTAAATATTGCAGTGCTGGTAATTACCAAGCAGACATCAGTGCTGTCACTAGGTGTCAGGGAGAGCATGTAAACTCTGGTTGAGATTTGTAGCTTGCATACAGCTCTTCATGGGATACGGATCAGTGAAGGGAATTGGAGAAAGGGTAGGTATATGCGGATACCGATGGTGATTTTGACTGGAACCAGTTGGTTTACCGGTTTCCTTCTAATGATGTTACTGCCATCTAATTCAGATTGTTATTCTATAGAATAGACTGTATGAAAATGTACATAATCAGAGCAATCCATAATCTACATTAAAATAACAGAGTATTTATAGTATCATAACAGTCAATTACATAACGGACTGCAGTATTTGTAAGAATAATAGAATGCCACTGAAAAATGTAATTTGTCAATATGCCATTTGCACCAGGATGCAGATTTTACAAAACCAGGTCACCTGCGTAATCATTTTCTCCATAGTGTCCTTTGTCATATCGGGTATATTGATTTTTAGAAAATCCACAATACTCTCAAAGTTGTCACATGCCATAATTCGTTCTTTATTGTTGCTGAGAAGACAAATGGCTACTTTGAAAATCACTTCAGTTCCTTGTACAAAAATAATATCTGGGGAGAAAATGTACATACATTAATTAAAAACTATATTAATGATTATGAGTGTCAAGTTTTTATTGCTGCTTGTCTTTTAAATTACACTAACTTCCCATTACTGACCTCATTCTAAAAGTGTGATGCCTACTCAATAGATTCCTCTCAAATTATTTGAATGGTTATATGATCCTGGACCATATAATGGAAAATAGGAAACAAATAGACTAGCCCCCCTAGCGTTCTAATTCTGTCATTTTTTGATGCAAAAAGTGATCCTATTTTTTTTGCGTAGAAATTTTTGTTTATATTGTGGGCCTGTAATTCTTAGGATTAACTCCCGGGTATAATTAT
Organism: Pyxicephalus adspersus; assembly: GCF_032062135.1. Lineage (NCBI taxonomy): Eukaryota > Metazoa > Chordata > Amphibia > Anura > Pyxicephalidae > Pyxicephalus > Pyxicephalus adspersus. Next base: position 55,093,898 of record NC_092858.1, read on the forward strand.
TATATTTAT
>NC_092858.1:55094962-55170172 GCF_032062135.1 Pyxicephalus adspersus
ACTCGGGATTACCGCTTTTTGCAATTTTTTCCACCCCGAGTCACACTCGGGAATACCGCTAGGGGGGCTAGAGGAGGAGAAGTGGTGTAGAATTATTATATTACAGTGTGCACTATATAGACAACCCCCCCAAAAAACACAAAGTTTTTGAAAGGTTACTTTTGCCTGTGGAGTAGCTGGCCAAAGCCTTAGAGGTGTGCATGTGGAAAAAAACACATCTCCATGCAGATATTGAAGGCCATTTTTGAAGTGGACCTAAACTAAAATTTTTACCTTACATAAAAGGGTAAACAACTTTTTTTTTTTTTTTTTTTGCGACAGAGTTTAAAGCCCTTTTTTTTAAAGAAAAAATATGGTAAAGTCTCTCCCCTTATGTCTTGATTGCCACAAAGTCAAGACTGAATGGGAGCGCAGATATGTTACACATCCTGGGAAGCTTCTGGCTGCTCCTTCTGTGCATGCCTAATCTTTTCAGTGAGACGGGCACTCTTCTCCTGTCCCATCTACGTCACCCTATCTCGTGCCTGCACGATGCAAGATCAGGTGACGTACAAAGAAGAAGGAAGAAGGCGGCCCCCGCTTCCTAAATGGACCCTGATCCAAGTGTCACTTAAAAAGCTTGGAATAGTACTGTAGCAATATAGGGGAGGGAACAAGAAGCCCATGGGTAGGAGTACAGGATAGGGCTGTCTGATGTCAAAATGACATGCAGTGTGGGTAGCAAGAACTTCATTGTGAATTAAAACCTTTCTTATGCTTTTTGTGATCACCAGTTACTTCTTTAGAAGGAGTGGTGTAGTAACTACCAGAATTAAAAAATACATTTGACAGGTATTTACCTTTAACAACTTATAAAACTATTTAGGAGAGGATAACTCAAAATGCACTTGATATATATTTTTAAATTCTAGAAGTTACTACACTATTCCTTCCAAAGAAATGACCACTGGTCATAAAATGCTTTATGATGGTTTTAAATATTAAATAATTTCTAGCGAGCTACAATGCATAAAGAGGTCTCATTCTGTCATCTGGTGTCTCTGCTCAGAGTGACATCTTGTTTTAGGTCAGTGACTCAAAGACCCAAAGTCAGTGGATCAGAATGACAAGACAACTGGCATTTTAAAGTTGTATACTATGAAATGCAGCCTATGTATTTGCACAAGAGGTCTCCTTTAGGACAGCATTAACATTCTGCATAATTTTATTTTAGGGCCCCTATACAATTTTTTTTTATTTTCAGCCAAAGACTTTACTAGCTTTGGCACTAGTAGTAGCAATCTGGACTATAGAATGAAATGATAGTTTATTGTTACCTAGATTGTAAATACTGCCCTTTATGTTGTATAGCCTTGAAATGTTCCTTTATTTGGCTCCAGGCCAAAATGTTCAATTATTTTGGAGGTTTCTATCTTTTAAGCAAGATAAATATTTGGCAAAAACTTTTTTAATTGATATATTCTCTAATATTTAAACACTGAAATATGGCTATTGATTTACCTATTAGAAGAAAATAAACTGGTCATGTTAGCAGTATCTGATCAAACTAGAATTAAAAAAGAAGGCTGAGAGGAAAGTCATCCATGTCTAGCAATAGGATACAGAACTGACAAATTAATAAGTAATTACATGACTTTGATAGTGATCAGGGTCAGAATGACTACAGGATAACATGAGCCAGGTAACCAAGGTACAGCCCTATATGTGCTGGATAAACACTTGGCATACTAGTGTGGGCAAGTACATGACAGGACTTAAATAGGCTAAACCTTTTTTTATTCCACTAATCAATTTATTTACTACAGGTTGTACAATTTTCAGGCAGACAAAAACGTCCCTTACCAAAAACTCTAGCAACAAATCCAAGAGGAAATTGTGATGCAAATAATGTCAAAAACCATGGAGCAGCATAAAGGCTTGGGCTTATCTCATTGTCTTCCAAATGGTTGTAGAGGTCTCTGTGGTAGTCATGGAGAAGCCGGGAAAGTTGGTACATTTGAATCTGCCACCAAAAATGGAAATTATTATTATTACAGTGACAGAACTGACAGTAGTTACAGAATTAAAATTAAAAATTAACACTACAGGAGCAGTGTTACAAAAATTAAACATTCACTTAAATCTGGAAATATCAAATGTTTGCTTGCCTTTCTTTTCTGCTAAAAAATGTTGTAAACAAAAACACATCTGTCACACAGAACCATCAAGTTGCACAATGCTTGTTCTGAATCATGTGCCATGAAGCAGATATTCAATGTCACATGAGCTGCACACCAACTCAATCTTTTTTTCACATTTAATTTGTTGATAGCACCCAGTATACTACACAGCATCCTCATCCAATTTGCAGTCCAGTGCAATGGAACCTGCTGATTCTAATGGTCAAACATTCCTTTCAGCTCAATCACCATATATCCTCTGAACACTAGTGCAGCTCCCACCACCTTCTGAAAATAATGTTGTTTTGACACTGACAGGTGACATCTTCCATGTTCTGACATACTGATATGTAAAGATGTTCTGATAGTACTCTCTGATAGAACACTAGCATGATGGTTGACAAGTTTGGAATTAGCAATGTAATCAACTGGAAACGTGTGACTCCAGACTCCTAGTCTCCAGTACTCTACCAATTCTAACTTAGCACTACCTTGCCAACATTCACTTAGGACGGATAACTTGCTGGAACTATGGCAGCTTCAAACTTTCAGCAAAAGGTCAAATTAAACATGAGGAAAATGGTTAAAGATTGTTTGTGGCTAGTTTTCAATAATATCCACATTTTCATACATGTCAGACAACTGATAGAGTACCCAAATTCATTCTTCATTGTATATATTTAAAATACACTACAAATACATGTATGTTTCAAAGGAGTGCAAGTCTGCATTACACATGTGTTTGAATTGCATGGCAAATGGTGGTAAAAGGGTTACCTGAAGAGACATCATATCTGGCCGGTACTGCTTACGAAAACCAAGATCGTACATAAGAAACTTCAACATTTCAAAGGCTTGCTGTTCACTCATATGTAGGAGAAGAACACCAGCTACAAAGCTAATTCCCTGACAATAGCCAACTTCTTGGTCCAACAAGGAATATGCTTTAAGAAGGTTATATAAAGACAACTGGCCTGCCCCCAGCTGTGTGGAAAAATACGGATGGGTTGGAAACGTTCTTCCTGGTAAATAAATACATTTGTAAATAGATATTCCAAATCAATGGCTGATACATTTAAAAATATAGCCTTGACTGCTGTTAATTATATGTAAAGTAAACATAAATATAGATCTAAATCCTTAATGGATAACCTGTATTCTACTAAATCAATGGTAATGTTTAACAATTGGCATGTTTTTATTGTTTTAGAAGCGAATTGTTTTTTATGTTTCTTCATGGTTTTTTTGCAATTTAAAACCACCAATCAACCTTTTTCTTTACAGCTTCTGCCGATCTCCACACAGGAGCAGCCGAATGTCATTTTACAAAACTGGCTTCTTGTTTGGGACAATGGAGGAAAATGCAGTGATACCTCGGCTAACAAATTTTTTCAGTTAACAAACTACCCCCCCCCCCCCCCCCCCGGTTAGGAAAGCTAATAAATGTAAAACAAAAAAATGGGGCTTCCCTGCTGCTTGTGTGCAGGATGGAGGCTTAATGGGGGTGAGGGAGCGGTTTGCATGACTTGCAGAAGAAATCTTTTGCTAAACACAGCTGAGGTTTTCGGTGATCTTAGGGGGTGAGCTCTTCTTCAACATCTTGTAACTAATGACCAAGACAAACTCTGCAGTTGTTTCGTTTTGAATTTAAAAGCACAGCTTGCTCCAGAAGTTAATGAATTTCTAGGCTCCATTAAGTTTTTTTCTCTTTTGCTTTGTTTTTTTTTTTGATTTGTTAGTGATTAACCCACTGAGGTTTTTATACAGTAACTGACACCACGCTGGCTAATAATATGTTAAGACTGTTCTAATTGGGAATCTGTTCATCTCAGCCTTTGGTGAGTTTACCTTTTATAGTGTGCTTTTTACTATTTTTTTTTAAACTTATCTTTAAATTGTGAGCAGCATCCAGAACGAATTAAATTATTTTCTATAGAAACCTATAGGAAATCACAATTTCGGCAAACAAATGTGATTCCGGAATGAATTTTCTTTGTTAGCCAAGGTATCACTGTATGTGCACAACAAATTTTGGGCCACCCAAATATAGTCTCCACTAGAAGCACATGATGACAACACAGGAGAACAACTAATATCAGAAACAGAATGGTGTCACCCATTAGAGGAAGTGTCTGAACAAGGATAATTCCTGGCAGAACAGCATGAAAGATTTAAAAATAATAAAAACAGTTTTGAAAATTGTTAAAGACTACTTGACATTTCTTTGGGTCTGTTTTAAAGAACCCAGTTTTAATCAACCAAATACCTTCTAAATGGGTATTGCATCACTATATGTTGTATCCGATTCTGCAAAGAAAACTATTTACATACCAAGGTCGACAAGGATAGCATGCTGCTGGGCAGTAAGTTGTTTCAAAAGATCACTATATGTTGTATCTGACGGCTGCTGTTTACTTGGCAATCTATGCCTTAGTCGATATTGCACAGAAAGAAACTGCCATATCTCTCCGCGTTTGCTTTTTGGAACACCTAATGAATAATAAAAAAATATAAAACAAATTTAGTTACAATCTACAATACAGGTAACAATAAAATTGACAACTGTGCATTAATTTTTCTTTGCTTAGTAGTGACCAACATCTTTTTTTTTGTTTTTTTTTTTACTGTTAGTTATGGATAGATGTAGAGAAAATAGAGTGCAGAGAAAATGATAACGATATCTGGCATTAGGAAAAGGCAATATAAAGGGAGATATGATGCGCTTTTATAAACACTGAAATGGTCACTGTTGTACAACAAAACACTAAAAACACTTCAAGAAAAAAGTTTTAAAGTGTATACCCTGCCATTTTTCTTAGTTTTGTACAGAGCAGGGAAGGGTTAAAGCCCTTATGTAAAAAAGGTTTGTACCTTCTTTTAGAGTGGCGTATATCTCTTCCATGTCAAACCGAATTTTTGTTCTGCAGTTCAGCTTTTTATCCCAGAGATTTAAAACCTCTTTCTGACAAAGTCCAACTTCATCATAATCAAGTTTGATTTTTCTAGACTGAAGTTCATCTCGGCTTGCTGGAAGAAAATATTTATTTATTAACAAATGAAGTAAAACAAAATAGGCATAAGCATCAAGCCCATATCAAATAAACAGTTTTATTTGGGCTATGTTCACACTGGTGTTGAGGTTGTGTTGTGTGTTCACTGCCACCTCACACCAGGGAACCACTGCCTCTGGGGAGACCCTACATGTATCTGCCACCAGCGTTTATTTAAGAACCACTGCAAAGAATTGCTCAATCCCAAAGCTAGTCTAACTTGCCTTTAGAAAGCAGAAAGCATGTATATAATAGCAAATCAGCTTTAGTCAGTAAAATAAGATGTTTCAGATACACCACATTAATACACAACCTTTAAATATTTACATATTGTTAGCGTGAAGAATAGGAGCTTTAGTGCACGGTTTCTATAGACAGGCCCTAATCTATAGATTAGGGCAAGGTTTCTATAGACAGTCTAAACAAGAACTAAATTCAAGTACAATGTGATGCACAAGCTTTCCTAAAGTAAATAAAACTAACTGAACTCACCCAAATTCTCTTTCATTTTCCATACTCCTCCTCCCAGACAATACAACTCACAGTGGAAGGATTTCCAGAACAGACACAGTATTGCCAGTCTTAAAGAAAGTGCCAGGTGTGGTCAGCTGCTTGACAAGCTACAGACTTGACAGGGCAAATATAGGTTTTACCTTTTTAAAAGGACCCTTTAATTATGTACAGTGTTTAAAAGTAGTTAAACACATGCTGACAAATACAATGTCATACAGTATGTGTATGACATTTCCTGTTCTAATAAACAAGTTTTTTGATGAAGTTTTAGCTTCTTGTATTTTGTTCTTAGGCACTTTCTTTGAAGTAACATCAGAACATTACATGTATCACATTGCTGTTGAAAAATATCAGTATAATAACACATAATGTCTTTTCTTCTACAGAAAGTTTCAGTTTTGGTTTAGATTTAGTGGAGTGGCACTTTAATTCTGTTTAATAAATGACAGGTACCTGCTTGTAGTGTACAGACATACTCAGAAAAAACATACATAAAAGCCAAAGAACCCATAACAACCAATCAATGATTTCACATCTGATCTCACTAAAAGGAAATCTAATTGATAGGTCCATCAGGCATTAGTTAAGCAATAGTACACAACCTTTGTTAATAATGTAAATTATAGAATATATTATTATAGATCATTATAGAATATATGATTATATTAAACAATATTGCATTACTCATCCAGGGTTCCTCTAGAAGTTTCTAGGAGTTCTTTGAGCAATGAGCAGCTTGAATCTCAGGTCACTGAGATACCAATGATTAAATAGATACCAATGATTTTTTTGGTTATCTGTGGTTATCTGTAGGGGGGGGGGGATTTTTTCCCACTGACTGCCACACTAATGGACAGGGATATAGTAATCACAGCAGGGGATCCCTGACAATCTGAAAGTTATTTCAAGGGGTTCTCCCATCTTAAAAAGAAACACTGGATTATAGTATCAAAACAAATATAAAATACCTAACATTTCTTTAGTTTTTGTAATTGAAGATTTTTCTTACCTTCTGTAACAATAATATGCAATTTGTATGACAATGCAAGGTCCTCGAAGGCATGAAAAAGAATATTCACATTACATTCACTTTAGGAAAAGAAAAGTTTTTCCTAACCTGTATATTTCATAATGCACAATGAGTATGGGAGAATCAAAGGCAATTAACGGCATTGAAAACATTTATAAATGACATACTTTGGGCTAAAGTTTCTGAGTGTACAGCTGGAAAGAGTACTACATTGTTGCTTGGGAAACCAGTGTTAAAAATAAATGAAAAAAGTAATTCATGTTCAAGTAGTGATTACAAAATATGTAGTAACTAGTAAATATGTAGGCTTGTAGTGTACTAACCTTCAAGTTTCAGATTTTCTTTTTCCATTCGTATTAACAAGATCTGTTGATGTATTGCCTTTCTCCATAACCTCTGCAGATCTTCAGAATTTTTCTTCCCATCAGTGCTTTCTGTAGTACTTTCATCATGAAGAAGAAATGCCAATGGGTCCTCTTCCATGGTAGGAGGAAGTGGGGATAATGGCAGCAAATCGTTTCCATCTAAATTGTCTGAAATAATTAGGACATGATATGTGCACATCATTTCCATATTGTCAGACCTACTAGTTATATTGCATGTCATCCTACTCACAAGTCACGCTGGGCACATTGTTTATATAGGGAGATCCCACACTCTGTCACAAAAAACACAATTTCTTCTTCCTCTTTATGTATAAATATCTCTGAACTTCTTGTTTTTATGCACATTTAGATCCCTTGATACAGTCTTCCACTGTTACCTTATTAGTTACCTTTCATTTAAATTATTCTCAATAAACATTCACTGCTAGCATATTAAAAGTGCTGTGAACAAGAAAATTAAAGGTTGCTTATTGTGATCAGAAATTAGATACAAGGCATTACATTTTTGTGCACGGAGTACATGAATGGAGTATTTAATATATTAAATTATAAATTCACAGTTACCAACAATCTCCTGTACAGAAAACTAAATGACTATGCTACTAAGTGACTATACTAGAACTTCGTGTTGCCAGGTTGTTAAGCCAGAATATAAACAACCAGCTGTTCTTGAATATTTGTAAGCATGCGGTGACTGTACAGCATTTTTTTCTTCCCAATACAAACCAAATTTTTGCCATTGTTACTGCGATTTAGGTGAGCAATCAAAAGGGCATCAGATCTTTCTGATTTTCCAGGGAATATATAGTCTTTTCAATAATATTATATATATGCTTGTCTCCATGAAGGTTAAAAAAAAATAAAATCTCTGCTTCTAAACATTTGAAAAAAAGCTGTGCATCTGCTTGCATCAGACGCAGAGCCCCCTTTATTTCCTGGCTTGGGAACATGCAGCTTCATGTAGCCCTTTCCGTCCCTTGCCTGACTGTCCATAACACCTTTCATTCACCAGATTTCAGTTATGTTGCTAGAAATGGGGAGAGAGGTGTAGGAATCCTATTTTAGACATTACCTGTCCAATTTGCACACAGATTAAATAGTCCTAAATGAAATATAAATAGAAAAAAAAATGTTCAGCATACTACCATCTAAACTTAAATAAAAAGGTTATCTAGAAATGTCATCTCCATTTTTTTTAATTTGATGATTCCATACCTAAATCAGACTGATTTCCTATATATTCTTAGCAGCCCAAATTTCCATTGCTTGTTACTAGAAAACCACCACTCTTGCCTTCACTAAGCATAAGCTAAATTAGATAATGACGAATGATACGTTGATTTGTACACTCAAAAATAATATGAACAAATTTGGGACCCTTAGATTGCATTTAACGCTATGAGAGCAATCTCCTTTCTCTTCCCCTTTCCAATCCGTGTCTTTCCTGCCCTTTTTGTCCTCCCTATTCCCTTCCCCTACCCCTCTTTTAATTTTTTCCTTCATCACTTTTTTTTTTCATTTATCATGCTATTTATCATCGTTCTGTATGATCCCATATTTTTGTGGATCAACTACAAGCTGCCTGACTAGGAAGGTACATAGCAAATTATTAGAAGCTCTTGTCATTGCAATAGGTTACCATGTTTTGACTGAAATAGAAATAAAAAAAATGTTGTACCAGTGACAGAGCTTAGGTGAAAAAACACAATTGTATTTTTGTATGTTATTGTATGCTGCTTGAAAGTTTATTTTAAGAGGGTTTTACCAATTTTGTGTTATTATTATTACACAGTATTTATATAGTGCCATTATATTATGCAGCGCTGTACAAAGTCCATAGTTGTGTCACTAACTCACAATCTAATGTCCCTACCCTGAGCATATGTCATTTATACAGTCCAAGGCCAATTTTAGCGGGAAGCCAATTAACCTCACTGCATGTTTTTGGGATGTGGGAGGAAACCAGAGTACCTGGAGGAAACCCGAGTACCTGGAGGAAACCCACGCAGACACGGGGAGAACCTGCAAACTCCATGCAGATAATGTTCTGGCTAAGATTCGAACCTGGGACCTAGCGCTGCAAAGGCAAGAGTGCTAATCTCTGAGCCACCATGCTGATTTGACATTAATATCATTGCTAAAACATTGCTGTGACCTGATGTACATTTTGTTTTAATGTTGTATGTGGTGAGAATAAGTTATTGATGTCATTGGTTCCCCCTCCCCTCCTGGTTGTATTCCCCCCTTAATTTTGTTCTGTTGAAAACCAATAAAATCTTTGAAATGAGAAATGTCATCTACAGGCTGAATGGACCAATTTTCTACTCTAGCAAAGTGAAGAGAAGGCACAAATTCAACATATTAGCCCACATACCTTTATTTTGCATATCTGAGGGAGAACTGATCATTGGTGAAGCTACCCTGAGGAAGATCCGCTGACGCCACGAAATCCTGCGTGGTATAAGGGGTGTTCCACTAGTGTTCAAAGAGTCGTTACTACAAGAAGAGATTGTTCTTTTTCTTCCTTCACTTTCACTGTTCCAAAAGATTTTTTTAGAATGTTATAAATACTTATATAATACACACCACCCAGTAAATCCATTTTTATAAATAAATAGTCCATTATCCAATAAATTAATTATAAAGCAATTATTGCATCAATTAAAGGTGATCCCATTTTTCTATTATAGCTGACAAAATTGTAATAAAAATTAAATAAAATATCAATTCATTGAATATCATTAGATGAGGTATTTTGTAACTCATTTCATTATTATACATTTACATTGTGTTCTTCATTTATTAAATCCACTGCCATGTCTTAACAGTTTGGTATATCCAATAAAATATTGGGCACCTAGAAACAAGTTCCACATTGCAGATTACCTATATCCTGAAAAACCACTCTGTCATTCTGATATAACCACATTTGCTTTTACATTGATTTATAAATACATTGATTAAATTTACTGCTGAATTGTGATTTCTTTTCTACGCTGTTGATTACGTCCTACTTAAAGATATTTTTAGGCCATTTTTTAGATACAATGCAGAAATACTTTCCACATTCCTCAATGCTCAAGACTCCACCAATCAACTCCTTTTACAAGCAAAACAATTACTAGACTACTACTATTGGCATTGTCTTTCTTCTGTACAAAGCAGATTTTCTGCTCAGACAAAAAAGCCTTATCAATATTGATGTGAATAAGTTCAGTGATCATTTTGGTTGGTTGAGACATGAATATTTTATATGGCCTGATTTGCACACCAGTGGCTGATTTAGTGGCTTTGGTATCCACCACTGTGTATTGTCTGCTATGCAGAGAAGATGTTTGACCCTGTTTAAAAAGATGGCTTCTGCCCCCAAATGTGGGAATCAGGCTGCTTGACTCCTAGTAAGGTCTACTGCCTAATCTGTAGCTGTATGGCTTATTACATCTAGGAAAATCATCTGTCGCATACATTTATTGAATGAAAAATTGAAATCCCAATGAATCCTATTTTATATGTATTGCTATATAACTGTAAAAAAAATTGTAAAAGTGATTGGTACCCTATAAAATGGTAAAAGCTTTTGTCCTAAAACCTGGCTTTCAGCAAACATTATTCAAAATGATGTTTGTGAATCCTAAGCAAGCCAGACTTAACCTTTTCATATATCTGTGCTAGCCTGAAATGTCATTAATGTCAGATATATGTTTATATCTGCCTCTTGAATATACAACTTGTCATTTTCATTTACCATACAAGGGTAGAATCACATTCATTAAGAACATTTACTAGAGAATTGATGCCCATGGGTAAATTGTGTCCTTTTAAAAGAAGTCAGCGAAGCTATTTGCAAATAAATTTACCACAAAGTAACCCATAATGATTAGAAAAAAAAAATACAAAATAGTTGTTTATGGGGTTCCTTTGTTTCTATCATACACATAAAGTAACTAAACTAACCTAACTAACTTACTTACTAGGTAAACTCTACACACACAAGATTTTTACTCAGGATGATCACAATCGTTCTTCTTAGAGGACAATCATCTACATTGTGAACATAGGCTAACTTACCCTCAGCTTTGCATACTATACTTCTCCTGTATGTATGACATTGTTTTTATTTTTAACATCTGTGCAAAGTTTCATAAACTTTCTCTGTCATAACCAGAACTATTGATGCTTTGTGGCTTCAGCCTGCAACACATCTTGCTTATAACTAGAGGAAGCAAGCTTCCTCTTTGCTTTTTGTCAGAATTAGGAACAAAACACACATCAAGGTACCATACAAAGGTTATACAGTAACTTCATGGCAAAAGATAATCTGCATATGTAGCCACAAACATAAAATAAAAAGCATAAGCTGTTTTAGATGTAAACAGCATTTCGTTAAAGTGTTAATATGTTGTGATGTAGCTTCTGCCATGAAGATAAACTCATGAAAAATGCACCATGCACTCATCTTAAAAGTAATAACTCTTTACCTGAAAAAACCTAAAGATCACCCTTCCCTGTGGCTGCATTTGGCCTGCAAGTTTGTTGTTTCTGTTATTCATTTTATTTACCTCCTGACAAATACAATATAAGAAGTAAATTTGTCTAGCTTCCCAGTCCATAAAAAGGAACTGATTAGAATACCTGATTTCATCCTCTTAGATCTGTTTATAAATCACATTCTAACTGAGCACACAGTGCTACATCTATCTGCTTCAGGGCCAGATTTCATTCATTCCTTACATTGCCAAGTCATAATGAATAGCAATATTTTACTGACTCAGATCTACTACTTTATTGCTCACTAAACAAGGTTTAAAATTATAAAAATTTACCTAGATGGTATGAAACATGCAGTGACTAGAACAAACCTATTTCCCCATATCCTTCCATGGTAATATGTACATCAAAATATTTATCCATGATTTTGCTTATAAACTTAATGTACAGTACAACCAGAAATTCCCTATAGCTAGCCAGTCAGATTTTAGTTTACTGTTGTCAAATAAGTGAAACAAAAATGCTAAATGATGTGGTAATCAACACTTTGCTCAACATTTCCTTACTGAATAATCTTGTGTTCACCCACATGGGTATAAAATGATATTTAAAACTTAATATAGAACATAAAACTTGTTCTTTGTAGTATGGGGTATACACATCACATATTCTCTAACTATTTATTCTAAGAAAAATTATTACGATAAATAAAAACAAAACACCACAAATTTTTTAAATTAACACTTACACAAAGCCATTAACTTATTAGAAAACAATTTTCATTGCGATGGCTGTAAATCATCTTGCTGTATTTTCTGCCAAAAATTAACTGGCGGGCATATTGATAAAGCCCTAAGAACAAGTGTTTATGCAACCATGCACCCTGAGGCTGTGAATTGTGCTTCCATTAGTAAGACTATACACTATCAATGTGCACCAGTAATAAAGGTTGTAGATATTATTAACCTTTATGTGCATGAATGTCCTGGGTAGGTATCTACATATGAAATAGGTGTAGGAACAGGGGTTCAAGAGATCTCCACTGAGACTGAGCCCATTACTCCCAATACTGAGCCTGTAAGGGCCACTGAGATTTGGGTGGGGGGTGAAGTTGGGGTAAGAAGTTCTTACACTGTTAGGTTACTGACAAACAAGAGTGAGGTGGGCTGATGCATTATAGTGATGCCTGGATAAAAAAGGGCTGAGCAGCATCTGAGCTTCCTGTATAAATCACATGGTTTAATGTTAACATTTTGCTTTTTTGTAACAGATTTGTTACAATATTGGCTTGAAAATCTGTACATAATAACTGGTGCCATTTTTACAATATGAGGAAATAACAGTTTAACAACAATGTAAGGAAGGCCAATTGTAGAGGCCAAACAAATATCAGCCCTGATCTGTACTTATTGTTTATTGTGTATAATTATGTGTTGAGATATCTTAACAACCCACAAATGATCAATAAAGGTTTTCACATATAGAATCACCTAAATCCTGGCAATAAACTACTGTGAATTCTTTTAGTAACATGAACTCTCACTTGTGAAGGACTGGAATAGAATTAGCAGTTGAGAACAACATGGCAGTGTTCAGAACATTCACATTTAATACAATATACAATAGCCTCACAACAAAAAATGTACTTACCATATTTGTACTGTAGGGGTGAAAAGACAAACATTTACGTTACATGTAGGGTTATATCATGCAAGATTTTACAGATTTATTAGTAGGGCTGTGGAGACAAACAAATGTGATGGTATAATGTTCACTCTTTGGAGAGGTGTCACACCTAGTACATCTGTAAATGCCTATTTACAAAGGCTGGAATGGACATTCTGTTTTTTAAGTGGGAAAATTAATTTCCCATTGTTTCTCCTAATTATTATTAAAGACTGAAACATATTTTGCAATTTTTTAATTCTGTAGAAATTGCTTGTTTTATACAGTAAGCCTCTTATAAAGTTAACCCAAAAAATTTTGCAGATAGTTTACCAACGCATTGTTATTAATATTGGAAGCAAACTTCCTAAAATGTTTTTTCTATGGCTTTTGCTATAAACTACTTATTATTTAGAGGTTCTACATTTAAATTTTAGGATTGTTTTTCTTTTAACTATGAAGTTGCAAACCTTTACCCAAAGTTTGAGAAGAATTCAGTGCCAATATAGACCGTAGTTAAAACTATTCTTTTTCCAGCTTCAGTAATAAATTTATAGGTATTAGGACTATTGGTATGGATTAACATAATGAAAACAGCTGTTTTGCTTTGAGCTGTCTTTTCTTGTGCCTCCATTGCTCTGCATATATCAGTTATTAGGTTTCCCTTGTTTTTACAATGTAGGATATAGTCACAGCTATAAGAGTGACACAAGGGTAATGCCCTAGCCTCCAGATTACATGCTATCCAAGAAATCCATGATATACAGTTAAAATAGAATGTTATGTTTGTGCCATAAAACCTTTTCACTTCCCCAAAAATTTTGTAATTTTTTGCAACAACCTTCATACATAAGGCAATTTGGCAACTGCACATTTTGAGGGTGCTGGGGTGACACCATCAACACAAAGACGAATCTCTTAAAATCTGTTAAAACTGCTTCTACTTATGAACATTTTATTGAACATTTTACCATTTAAGAGAGCAATTACAGTAATTACTTGGCAAAGATAAGCACAATTATCATGCAGACTGCATCCCATGGCAGTCCAAAATTGGTTAATCCAGTAGTGCAAGTGAGCCGAACCAGACATAGGAATGGAGCAGGAGGCGTATTGGAGGCAGCTTCACCAGGTCTCACCTCTTGGGAGCATCTCTCTCAGATTGGGGGGGTGTTCTCCCTGAACCTTGGTAAAGATTTTTCAGGAAAGAAGGGGTAGTGAAGGATGAGGGGAGACTGGAGGACGAAGATTCACTCTCAGTGCGGATACGCCGAACAATAGGAATGGGGCTAAGTTTCAGCAATGACAGAAAACAATATTAACAGGTGTGTCTTAAAAAAATCTACACAGGGTAATGCAGGGTAAATGATAAGCTGTAAAAGGTATCACAATGAAAGCACTCAAAACTGCTTACTAGAATTTATTAGCATAGTTATATGACATTCTTCAGAAGCTACCCAGTCATACCAACTGAAAAGACGAAAAGGGAAGTTAACTTAATTGGCATACTAATATGATGAACAGGGTTGTTCCAAATCTTGAACAGTATATGTATGTTATCTGGTTTATACAGCAACAATATAAAGATGTGACATGTAGCAAGTAGATGTCACTGAGTTTGTAGGAAACAGACATAATAAGTCCTTTCAATCTACTCCCGGTGACAGTAAAGCTAAAACAGTTACAGAGCAACATGACATTTGCAACTACATTTTAGGTAAATTGAGGCTTATTTTATTTATTTATTTTAGAAAGAAAATAATTTAGTGCATGGTCTGGGCAAAGATTAACCTTAAAGGTGTATGTAAAACCAAACGTTTTCAGTTAGAGTAGTGAAGGGTTCAAACCGGCAGGTTATTTTTTGTTTTGTATCATTAGGAAGATTTTTCTTTACTTACATTCAGAGACATAACAGGAACTTATAGGAAATTTTAGTTTGTCGCAAAAGTGTCCCCATTAGAGGATTGTCTCTCTCCTCCCATTTTGGTGACAATTGTAATGTTGAGTTATCCCTCACGTGACAGTGGTCACTAGTACAAATAAAGGTGAGTTTCCTCAATAGGGACATAGACAATAATAAAAACTCTTTCTTCCCCACTTATTTACCATTAAAAAAGCACAGCTTTACCTTTACATACAGGTTAAAGGCAGGCAACTTAAAATAGCAAGTCCCCAGAATAACCACAAATAACATTCAGAGATATGTATGTAATATTACCCACTTCTATACAGAAATGTTGACATAAGACACGATAGTTAGCAGTGCTAGCAGCTCAATGTGGGTTATCAGCAGACTTTAGTTAGGTACTGTGTATGGGAATAAATGAACAGGAAGTTGACTATGTGAACATGAAAACACCACTGCAGTCTTGTCTGTAATTCTGATATTACAGAATTGCATGGAATTGTTTGTATTCCAGATGATATTTGGAGGGGACATATTGCTTAGTGGATGCTAAGAAATTTAACCAGGACATGTTCTCACAGTTAATAGTACAGGTTGTGCTGCAAAGGTGGTGACGTGCTACACAGCTAGGCATAACCTGGAAAACAATGATTTAGAGGAAAATAACAAAGATTCAGCTATATATAATATGTTTAGAAAAAATATTGTAGATTGAATCTGATACTTGAGCAGCACTTAACCTAAAACCCATGTGTATTTATGAATAATTTGCAACTAACGTTATTCCAAATTGAAGATAGCTGTAATTTTGTTACTGTGCATCCTATATAGTTGTGTAATTAGTCATTTGAGGCTATAGGAATCTTTGCATTGGAAATATACTTCTTTATTGACTACGGTAAGACATTGTACATAAATTATCCTGGATTACAGATGTATTACTTATTCTTGGTTTAAATATCGCTTATGATGGTCAGGTGAACGTGAGTTCATATAGATAACCACAATGTTGGGGATGCTCATCTATTCACAAAGTTTTCCAATAGTAATACTAATAAGGCAATCAATCTTCCAATTTGCCTTCACATCACAGTTCTTCAAGATAAACAGTATGTGTAAAATTTAAAAGAGGGAGAAAAAGGTATTTTTCTTTTTTTCATGGACCTGTAATATTTTGCTTTATATTTCTGTATCGTTTTATAAAAGCAAAACACATATTTCAAATAGAGGAGTGGTTCCAGTGAGCTCTACATCTACAATTCCAATTATAAAAATATATATATGTATAAAAATATATTACTTTAATTACAGTTATCATGTTACTGTATTTGTACAGCATGCATCTACCATGCATTATTAGGGAAATAGATTGCTCCTGATACAGTGGGATGAGGATACAAATGTTAAATGGAAGTAAATTGTCTGGACCTAACAAATAAATACCACTCAGATTCAATAATATATATTAATAAACACATTATGTATTTTCTAAAAGCTAGTCTTATTTTTTAGATGTCATTGTATGTTAACTGACCTGCTTTGTGCCCCATCACAGGCTACTGAGTGCTGTCTCTGAAGGGGAGACTTGCTGTTTGGTGACTTGGCATCAGGAAAGGCTATCCTCCGCTTGGCACTAGATGGTGGGTGGCTAAAAGTGTGAGCACGTCTGCGGAACTGGGGGGAGTCCGGGTCTTCCTCTGGGAACGATTGCCAGGCTGATGACACAGGGGAAGATGGTGGGGTGGCTGGAGGAGAATCCCCAGGAGAGCCGTCCTGTGATGACACAAGATATAAGCAATCCTGATAATGAATATAGATCATCCAGAAGAATCCAACAGTCCTTAATGCCAGAACTTGAAAGACCGAAAAATAATGATCCACGCCTTCTGCATGCTAACAATCTCTGATGGTATGGTAGATTCTGGGATTAGGATTTAGGAAAACAGAAAACACAGAGCGATCTCTGGCTTCTGATCTACCATAGTACCTAGGAGAACACAGGCTCTTATCAAAGGGACATACACTCCTGTTTTTGTAGAGAACAATAATGCCTTGCTGACTTTTTTCTTTCTTGCCCGGCTTCCTGGACACAAGTTTCCTGTGCTGTCAGTATAATATCCTGAAAAACAGCCTATTATTATAATAGAGGCTAGTAAGTCATCCACACAGGGAACACAAAACCATACTGCTGTTGTGTCTATCACAGGGTAAAGCAGGCAAAAAGAGATATACTGTATTTCTCTGTGAAACACCAATGGAAACAGGAAGTGCAGAAATGTGCACAACGGGTAACAAGGAGAAGGAAAAAAATGAGTAACCAAACTGTGACAAAGGCATATTGTTGTGATCATTAATTTCCACTAATATACAGTACGCTTACAGAGATACCTTATCTTTTCAGCACAGAACAACAGATTGAACGAGACACCTGCAACAGTATTATCCACAAATTAATTTATATCATGTATGTGCTATAGAAAATGTACCTTGTCAGATGCAAAACTGTTGCGTTCAAAGCTATCCATGCTGCCCAGGCGGCCTCTCATTCGGTTTGCTCCCTGTAGATACAACTCAATATTATTTGTCAGATCCAGCTAGAAAGTCATAACATCAAAGAATTATATGTTAAGAGGACTCTAAAACAACACAGGGTTGCTGACCATAACAACGTATTAGAAGTTCAACTTTATTTTGTTCATACAACCGATGCAACACCTGGAATCTCAATAAATGCTTTTGATAACACCATAACATTTCCCTCTTTTCATAGCTCCAATGCATGTACATTTTAGAAACTTAACTTTTTTTTAAAAGAAAAAACACAAAACAAAAGAAGAAGAAAGAGCATATTTTGGAGTCTCAGCCAAGTTCACAGTTCAGAGGAAAGACCGGATATTTTTAAACGCATTTAAAAATAGTAAGTGAAACCGACACTCCCCTACTGCATATTAACAACAAAACTATTTCTATACAGGTTGCCACTAAGACCACAGGGCTCTGGAGGCGATATTTGCTGGTAGTGTCCGTACTATACACACAACACAGAAAAACTAACAATAATTCTATACATGGAACTATAAGATGCATAATCCTACCTTGACAGTGCCAGGGACCTCCACACTCTGTCGCTGGAGCCCCATTAAAAAAATTAAAAAGCAAAAATAAATTTTAGATTCCAGGCATAATAATATGGCGATTTACACCACCCTATTTTTCACAAAGCAGCACCTTGCCTGAGCAACAAAGCTAGGCCCATAAGGTCTACATGTGGGTTCCGTACATAATACTGTACATCCAAAATCTACTCATCCCTCAGATTCATGTCACATATGTAGCTGGTCTATATCCCTGCTAATAGTATTTGTACCATTAAGAACGGTCTGCTGCAACATGGTGAATATGAAATAAATGAAAGATTATAAATAAATACAGTAGACAGATCAAAAGACAGACAAATTAACATTGTTATTTTTTTTTATACTGTTCGACAAGCTAGCAATACACTGACATGTCATATTCTTATATTGTTTTATATAACTTCAAAATTCAAATATGAAAAAAGCCTTCATTTATAGCAATGACAACTTTTTAGACCTTTGACTAGATGCATTCTGTAGGTCTACCATGAAGTGTGGTTTGCCTGTAGGGCATTGTTCTCTGTCCTCAAGGCGCCCTTTATGCTTTTACAGTTGGCTGAGCTAAAGCCAAACTGCAGGCTCAGTGTTATCTCAGGCTTTGCTTTGTAAATGTCAAGGCACACAGAGGGGACTCCTTGGTATTTGTCATAGAAGCCTCTCTGATACAGCAAGGAGTTGGATATGCAACTCAATTTTTACTATTTTCTGAGCAAAGGCAAGCAGTTACCGAAGGCCACAAGTGCACAAATAGTAAACCGAAAGCATAAAATGAAGGTTTGATGGATAGATTGATAAATAGATAGATATGTTTGAAAATTACTTGAAAGATTGTAAGATATACAATTGTATGTAAACAAAATAATATAATCCCCCCTCTCCCAACAACTCCAGTGATGGGGATCACAAAAAAATTTATACCCAAAAAGTCATTAGATAAACCTAAACTTATTTTCCTTCCTTCTGGTCTTCTAAAATGACAAAATGTAATTTACAGGTTAACACTTTTGATTGATATAGATACTTTTTTGTAATTGAAATGCACACCTGAAGAGGAACAGAGGGATTTAGTTTTCAAAGCTGTTAGGTATATCCATGCTGTTTTTTTTTGTGCCCAATGATCATATTATATTCTGCCAATAAGTTGAATGTTGTCGAAACTCAACAGTGTAATGAGTAAGCCCTATTTAATGTACAGCGCTGCGTAATATGTTGGCACTATATAAATCCTGTTTAATAATAATAATAATAATAATAATAATAATAATAATAAATATAAGCATCTACTAATATTACATATTTAAAGCAGAAGTGAAGGCAGAATAATAACATTACTCAGTAGATAAACACCCAGTACATGCAACAATCCAAAGAATAATAGAAAAAAAAATCCCATTAAATCACCTTTCAAATTTAGATCTTGTAGCCCTGTCTGACATTCTATTTTATAGGTCATGTAGCCCATATGGGAAGATTGCTGCCACAGTTACAATTGATGATATCAACCAGACACTTTGGGCAGATTAAGTACTTTGATCGATTATGGTATTGAGAGTGGCAGAATCAATATCATTTATTGCAGTGACACCACTGAAGCTCATAGCAATGATTACTCAGACTGGTATGGAAATATAGTACTAGAGTATAAGAGGAATCCTGGCTGCAATGTAATAATGTAAAAGGTAAGGCACAGTCAATAGAGGTAATGCAATTGCTGCAAATAATAAAAGTGATCAAGACTACAATAAAAATGCATTAAGAATATGTAATCTGTAGTTGGCTGTTTTCCTTTTGCCTCTGTATACTACATGGTAAATAACTAAAACATTTATAGAAATCCTATCACAACAGTTTAATTACTTGCCAGGTAACCCATACTGCTAAAATAGGATGTTCCCAGAAAAATATATATATTTTCATATATTATTTGAGTCCCATTCACCACTTGCAGCTCGCAGGTGGTAAACTGCCAACCAAAGCAGGTTCTTTCTTTCTATGTAAAATTACTTACTTCTACTAAATGAAATCAATGGACATCCTCTCAGTTTTCCAGCAGAAATGGGACCATTAGGCTAATAGACATATCTTTAAAGCAGTGAACATGCCACCCACCAATCATTCACTGCAGGTAAATTAGCACTGTATTTTAAAATATGTAGAACAGTATGATTCACCTGATAATTGTATATTTAATAAATGTCACATTCATTCTTTTATAAATGAACCCCTTATTATTTGTACACCGGGTTCCAAAAAGCATGCAGGTAGCTCCAGGTTATCTCAATGGAAACCAAGAGTGATTTGTAAGCTGGGTTTGAATGAAAGAATACACACTAATGTTTAAAGGAAAGGTTTCTTCTCTTCCTTCTGACAAAGTTGTTCTCTGCACAGGTATTTTACATCTACTGAATCAGTTTAGAAAAAAGCATAACAAACTATATGTTTGAGCAAGGATGCAAGAAATAATATTGTACAAGAAAAACAAACCCAAGTTTTGAAGAATGGTAAATGTATAAACATAACAAAAATGTATATAGATTGTTATATGAACTCCACATTGGACTGCCTATATATAGGTCAATAGACCATTTCCATTTCTAAAATAATAAAGGCAGGGCAGAGTTCTGCAAAGCACATGGTCATTACCTCAGATGCTAGCAGACAGCCATCAGATAGAACAGATAGACTTTCTGCTACACAGACAACCTGGCACGAACCAGCATTATTAATTGCATTATAAATTGCACAGTTTAATTCCATTAGATGGAGCATTTTACTAAAAGGTAACTACAAATCTGAGCAGTACTCATTGTAACTCATAGCCCTTACCCTTGAGAAAATATTTTCCAGAGAGCTAGTCAGGGATTTCTTGGCCTTGTTCTTGAGAATATCCAGCTTGAATCGGCCACTAGGGGCAGCGCTCTCCGGGATAGAGCTGCTTGATGCACTCTGTAAATAAGCAATCAGGAAATTTAACATTCCAAATAAAATCCTCATGTTTTATTCTTTGTTGTGATAACATTACAATAAATACATTATTTTATCACAGTAAAGGCGTCTGTATGTTGCTAATATGTCTCTCCAAAAAGATAGAAGTCTTTTTTCTTAGCACTACTTTATGCAGCACTGCAATAGGAAGCGCAGCATATTGTTATTTTATTGTTGGAAATAGTATTTTCATTGATTTCACAATTCTCCCTCAAACAGCAGCTCTTACAATGGGCATGATTTAATAAAGCTCTCCAAGGCTGGAGCGTATAATACACTTTTATCAGTGAAGCTCGGTGATCCAGCAAACCTGGAATGGATTTCCAAAAAATCAGTTGCTATTTGTTAGCAAATGTTTTCAATCGCAGGCCAGCTTGAGGAGCTTTAATAAATCAGGCCCAATATCTCCTTAGAAGAGGCTTTAGGAAAATGTTTTTGGTTATTTTGGTGTATTTTCAATATAGTGTACATTTCCAATTAGATACACATGGTTTGAATGTTTTTGTAGACCATGCTGGACTGTATATATTCATGACAACCCAATGAAGTTTCTCACAGGTCTGTACCCTTCCCTTACGTCTACCCCCTTTCTCAACCCTTGTGTTGAAAATAAAATAAAAGCCACATTATACAAAAAGTTAAAAACACACACACTCACAAAAAATGTAAAATATGATTGTTTTTGTGTTTTTTGTTTTTTTCTTTTATATTTATTTTAGATATCATGGGGCAGAGAATAAAAGATGATTTTGCTGTATTTTCTTTAGTACTGATCCTAGTATTTATCACCCTAAAACTTAATATTTCCCCTAACCAACTTTATAAAAAGTATTAACACTTAAAACAAAAAGCAAGCCACTGCCTCTATTTCTGTATGAACATTTGCATAAAGCTTTAGATCCATGCATATTTTGCTTTAAGATTATATGTTTTCACCTCCAAGGTATATATATGCGTACAAATTTCTTATCTGAGCCAGGGGCAAAAAACTAAATTGATGTGATCTAACCGTGAAGAAGTTAAAACATTTATTGCATCTTATTCTCAAAACTCAAGAGCCAGAACTGACCCTTCTTCCTCACGGATCAAGTCTAAAGCTGAAATCTAATGAAGTGTGATAATAGCCAGGCTGTGCAGCCATAGGCACAATTTCAGACTGATTTATTAGAGATGCAACCCAAGAAACGGGAAACATTTAACATACAAACAAGATAAATCTACAATTTGAGGCATATTGGCCAATCAGAAAGCAAATTTTACGTTTCACTGTAATGTCCCAGGACTTTGAAGAGAATGCAGAAAATGATTTTAAATCAAAGTTGTAATATAAAGGAACATGACTAATGTAAGTATGTCAGTAAGAATTAGAGCTGGTCGCTGGGGTATAATGTATTAGTCATGGTTGCTCATGATGTGCTGATTAAGCTCATAGCAGACTAAAATATCTTGGCTGGATCCACTAAATGGCAAGGCTGCTGTTTACACTGTACAAACATGGTTTAATATTTTGCTAGCTATGAAACCAGTTACAGTAAGGCAATAGGTGCAGGATAAACAGAAGTGTATCTAAAATTTTACATTTTTAATTTCCATAGAAAACTCTTCTATATAAAGTAACAATGTTGTTATTTTATAAAGTACAGGGGTGCAGCAATGTCCCTTTAAGTCTTTATCGCTGTGGCCATCAAGACTTGGAATGGAATCGCAGAGCTTCCTGCGATACCTACGTCACGCATACTGGGAGGATCTGGCTGCCACTAAGGGGAAAGAGATGCCAATCTCTTGCATGCGCAGCGGCTACGTCACCTGATCTCGCACCTGCGCAGTGTGAGATTGGGTGACGGAGAAAGAAGACCGAAGAAGAAAAGTGAAGAGAATTTGGAAGATGGCGGCACCCTGTGCTTCCTCTGCGCCGGGACGAAGAGGAATTCCAGGACGATGTGGGACCGGATCATGGGAAAGACCAGCGCCCTTGTGGGATCTGCGGGATTAAAGGCAAGTGTAATTTTTTTTTTTTTAGTTTAGTTCCGCTTTATGCAAATTTCGTAACTGAAATTTAGCCAGGCATCAGGACCATTGCTGTACATAGAATTTTCTCTTTCCTTTACAGTTTTACTGTTGGGACCTATAGGATCCCTAAAATGTAAAGTATATATATAAGATGCCTAAAACTGCCTTTCAGAATGATCTAAATTATTAAGGTCAATGCCGGCCTAATCTGCCAAGAGCCACCCCCTTTGGGTCCCAAAAACTTGACTTGTGTATTTGAAGACATTACATTATGCATTGTACACAGTTGGTAAGCTAGTTTCCCATCAGCTTTATCCAATGTACCTTGGATATGGCGCACTTGTCTTTTAAAGTTACTTTAATATGAATTACTACTTACAATACATTTAATTAATAATTTGTCTCAACAGACAAAGTAAAAAAGGCATGAACATAGCTATATCATATAAATGTGAATTATATATATATATAATATATACACATATTTTACCGTCTGCATCTCTCCAGTATGAACGTGTACTTTCTGCTTTGCCTCACATAACTGTCTAAGATGAAGTATGACGAGTTCATTCTCTTCTTGGTCACTTGTGGCTTTCATTTTCTGAAAAGTTAAACATTTAAGACATTATTTTACACCAAGCTTCTTGGTGTTTGAAAACAGTGTAAAGCAATTCACGTCACTAGTCATTATTAGGCTAGGTACACACGTGCAATAACGACCGATCAAATATAATCAACCAATAATGCACACTAGATACAATCGTTTGAGCAATGCAGGAAGTGACATGTACAGGAGAAAGTGTACTGCAGAACCATCCACGCTCACTGAACAAATGTACACACAATTTACACATTTGACGCCCAATCAGAACCGCAAGGGCAGTTGTTCGTTTCCACCGACATTCTTTATCATTGTCGTTGTTTACTTTTCTTGTTAATGACTACTGGATGATCGATCGTTAGTCATTTGTTTCCAATGACAATTATTGCACGTGTGTACGTAGCCTTAAACACAACCTTCTTAAACCCACTTAGGAAATTAAAGATTAACCAGGTCAATTAACAGTTTATTGTTTTAGTTTAATAAAATGCCTGATAAAGCAATTATAATTTATAGGTTACTTGTTATTCAGACAAAATGGTAATTGCATCTCAACCAGCTGCAAAAGCTTTGTTAAACTTAAGAGTTTATTCTTTTTGTGATCGGCTTTCATTTAGAAGAGAGGTTGCAATCCACTAGTAACCTAATACTAATAACCAGTGATTCCATATACACAACATAAACACGTATGTAAAAAAAACAAAACAAACAAAACTTTGACTACCTGAACACGTTCAAAAATGTCAGCTTGCTCATTGTCTGACAGCAAAGACAGTTGCTTCTGTATTACCAGTTTGGCTCTTGGAGGATATAGCCCTAAAGATTGAAATAAAATGTTTTCAGTTACTAAAGAGAAAGCATTTTTACAAAACCAATAAAAAACAAGCCAAGCATGTTGTGGCTATAGCTGACCATACACTATACAAGTCATAGTACAATCTATGTAGCTCATGGGCTTCTCTGGTTGCACAAAACCTAATAGGACATATATTGTACAATCAGAGAAAATAGTGTTTAGTCAGTTAGTTAACTACAAATAAATATTGATGGAGGCTGTTCCAATCACAATAATGTTTTATAATGCAGATAAAAACAAATGCTCCTATGTGCCTTTTGTTTGGGAACAAAGAACTGAAGAATTGCATTCCTCTTGCTCTTCCATTTTAAAGGTCTATATACATGTGTGGGTGTTGACATTACAAAAACACACATCAATGTTCATACTTTTATCTGTCCTGGGGTAACATTTCCTAATTACCATATTAAATCCATAGAGAACCCGTGTTGTCACCCTAGGTTGCTCTCCTGATTTGTACTACAAGTTGTTCCCCCTCTCTTTACAAAGCAAGAATGGTTTGAGCAGTTCACTGTAAGTAACTTAGAAAGCAAATAACATTGTTTCAGTTTAGCACACAGGAAGCTTTAAACTTTCTAAAATAGATTTTTATCAGAGTCAACTCGATTTTTTCGGTACTTGCAGAAAATGTACCTAGCCTACAAAAGGTAAAATAATGTGGCCACCAGATCTTAGAACAGATATGTAAAAACCTGTACCTGGAAAGCATGCTATGATCAGTCAGTGGTAAATAGCGTCAGAGCCTAATTATTTTTGATAAAGGCTGTAGCTTTAAAAATAAAAGAGCAAAGATATGAGGAACAGGCAGTGCAACAGGTAAGGATTTACAATGTTTTTTATAGTTTTTTTTTTATGACATTACATTTCTATTTTTATTAAAACACTGTAAAAAGCAAAGATAATGTATGAAGTGCAATATCCAAAAAAAACAGAGGACTTTCAGTTTACTAATGTCAGTTTGGCAAATGGCAATTCCTAATATGGTGCCAAGGGATAATGAAATATGCATACAGATATTTTCCTGACAGAGTTATTGTCAATTAATCTAAATTTTCCAGCTTTCTGCAGAAACAACAAAACTTCCCTCTAAGGCTAGACATGAGCTTATCTATGAAGCTATGGCAGGTTTATGATGCTTCTGTTCAGTTCAGACTGAATGCATCTTTCCAACACCAGAATCTACAGCAGCTCTCAAATACAGTATAGCAAAGCCACTATTGAGCTGTGAATATGTAGATACTGAGTTGAGGTGGCTGCCACAATAAACAGACACAGTACACACCAGGGCACAGGGAAACCACTGGTGACTAGTCCATTGCCTTCTGGTCCTCTGCTCTGGGAGATGCGCCCACAAACAAAGAGCCTCTTTTGCCTTTTTTGAACACAGCTTCCAGGCAGATTTTACCAATAATGTATTTTAAGCAAGAAAAGGGTGTATGTCTAGAAAAAAAATATATATATATTCTGTATATCTCAGTAATACATGTATGTCCCTGTGTTGTCCTGGTAAATATGTCTGAAGTACAGAAAAATACGTGTTAGCTCAAAATGCTCACTGGATTTTCTTGCAGATTGACAATACTGTGTCTTCAAAGCTTTGTTACAGCTTTGTTAGCCCATTGGACTACAAAACATCTCTCCATATAATTTTTCACATAAAGAATACAGGTTAAAAAATGGGGAAATATGCGCTCTTTATTACAGGTAGTCCTCGGGTTATATACGAGTTAGGGACTGTAGGTTTGTTCTTAAGTTGAATTTGTATGTAAGTGGGAACAGGTACATTATTTGAATAAATGCAATTAGGACAGATATTTGTCTCAACGTTTTATTAGGCAGCATAATGTCAGTTACTGTATAAAATCCTCACTGTGAGCTAATCACAAACAAAGCAAAAGAAATAAAAAATCCTTATGGAGCCTAATTATTACCTTCTGAAGCAAGCTGTGCTTTGATATGCAAAAAGAAACAACTGCAGAGTTTGTCCTGGTCATTAAAGAGTTACAGGAGCTTGCAGAAGAGCTCAGTCTCAGCTGTGTTTAGCAAAAGATTTCTTCTGCAAGTCAAGCAAACCACCCCTTCCCCCATCCAAGCCTCCGTCCTGCACACGATGGAGCAGAGAAGCAGAGTTTGTATCTAAGAGTCGTTTGTATGTCGGATGTCCTTAACCCGGGGTTCACCTTTACTGAACATGTTTGTTTTTTTTTCCCAGGCAATTCCTTCATCCTGACCATTTACAGTATTTTTCACCCTGGCCGCTGACCTAGTTATAATTCTTTTCATGGCACCTTCGTTGCAGATACTACAAACGTTGCAAACTACCTGATGATTTTAGGTATTAGAGAGCTAGTGATAATCTTCCCAGGTAAGTAAACTTAAATGTCCTTTGTAAGCTTTAACACTGGCAGAATGCTGGTATTTTGCGGTGATTGTATTGAAGAGACAGTGATTAAGTGCTGTGAAAGAGAATATAATGGGGTTGGGGTGGACTTTAAACTGACCCAATTACATTACCATGACTGGGGAAAGTAACAGGATCTCTTTAAAGCAAATACTAATAAATAATTTTAAATTTAGCTTCCACTCACTGAGTAGACAGCCCAATCAATTTGCAATGGAATAAAAGATTAAATATTAAAGAAGTGTAAACTCCTACCCTCGATTCGCTCACACAGTTTGTGTAGGGCATGCATAGGACAGGCTTCACACAGCTTGATTTGTGTCTTGGCATTTTGGAGGGCAGCAGCAGTACTGAAAGCTTGCTTCAAAGTCAACATGATTTCATCCACCTAATGGGCAACACAATGAAAGAAATGCATGAAAATAAATACATCCATTACCTGTCAACCCACACCAGAGCTGAGAAGTGAAATAAAACTTGCATTGCTCAAATTAGGAAAAATGCAGAATTGTGAGCTGTAGAAGTGTCACCATCCCTATACTATGTAAACATACAGCACAAAATGGAGAACGGGCTTCAAATTTGTTTTAGACATTTAGTAAAAATATATGCATATTCTGCTGAGTCTCTGTTTGGGAGAATATTATTTTCATAGACAGTAGCTGCAAAAGACATCAAACCCACATTCAGGTGTACAAAAGATCCTTTAATCATCTCAGCTTAGAAGTTTGAAGTGTGTGTCACATAAATGAGTAGTACAATGCATTTCTGCTATGTGACAATCTGTTCTTTGATGCACAAGGGATATACACAATAAAAGGATATTTGTTTTAAAAGAAATATTCCCACATCAATAAATATCTTGTACATTATATATATATACAGTCTATTTCCTTTCAAACTACACTTTTTTTCATATATACTACATGTATATGTCTATTCCAAAACAGAAAAGATTTTTTTTTAATTAACAAAATAGTAAAGGATTTAACTATGCTTTTTCCTGAATGTATCTAGTTATCAGTAGTTTTTTACCTTTTGTAAAATCACCAAGTATAAAAATATTTCTGTGCTAAGCCAGAACAGAACATATCCGTTTAAGGTACACAAGAAGCTGCTGAGCTGCTGTTTTACTATTCTGGCTATGCAGTGTGGCAGAGGTGTATGAGCCACAAGAATAGCTACACACAACTATAAGTTAGGTTAAATATTTACATGCAATTCAATACATTTGTATTGCTTTTTCAGCATTTGACTAGGACTTCAGTTCAAGTACAGATTTTTGCCAATGGTTTTAAAAGATCCCCATCAAGTGTGTTTGCTCTTGTCACATAAGACTGTGATGTGTTCACACACAAATAATGTCTTTGTCAAAACATACAAAACATAATTTTTTTTTCCTATAAATCTGCATGATGAAGTGGGGAAGTGACTTTGTTAACTAGCAGGACCTGTAACAGATGTTTTCAGCCAGCTTGGACATTGCAGTGTATTGGTGTAGGACTATTTGCCAAATATTTTGTTACCACAATAATATCATGATCATGTCATTACACTATTATCAGCATATGTAACATCATATGTAACAACATCACCTAAACCAGTTTTTCTCGAACTTTTTAACATGGAGGAACCCCTTGAAATAGTGTTCAGGTCCTAGGGAACCCCTGCTATAACCACTGGTCAGTCAGAAGAATGCCTCCTCTGATGCTGACCAATGGGAAAAAATGTCACACTTAAAATAGCCAAAAAGATTATTGGTGTCAGGGGTAACTGACCTGAGAGGCACAAAATGCTCCCTGCTCAAGGAACCCCCAGCAACCACTGGAGGAACCCTGGTTGAGAAACTCTTCATCTTTTAAAGTGCAATGCAATGGACATTGCTATGGACATTGTACCAAAAAGTTTTTTGTTTACTTTTTGTGTCCCCCACTGTAGAGATTTACCGTCACCATTGGTCCCATTAGTTATTATCACTCAAATGAGTCACTTTCTGCTGTGTCTGCCATGGGACTGATAATTAAATAAAAATCTGACAAGGATATTTGCCAGTCCCTAATACATAGACTTTAAACATTTATACAATATTGTAGCACACTTCAAAGCATGCTGTAAATAGTTAGATTAGATGCATAACCCAGACCCTGAAGGAGACAGATGCAGTGCAGCGTGAAAAAAGTCAACATGACCTGTACTAGGCTACACCATGAGGAGCACTCCAACAGTTCTCTGATACTCAGAGAGGAATCATCCCAGCCTGCTTACTACATCCCAACCCCTAATATTTCAGAAAATGTAATCTTTGAGAACAGAAAAAGTTGAATACATTCAGATGCAGACACTATAGAACTAAAATTAGAGTAACTCATGGGAAACTTAATAAAAATCTTAGCTATACATATTCTACATTGTATATGTTGTATATGGAGCTGGGATTCAGAAAAGAAGGCAAGGATAATATGGCCATCATCACACACACATAGAAAATCAATGGTATTACCCACCAATGCTTCGGTAGCACATTGGAAGACGTAGCAAATATACTGGCTTATTCCTGGTTCCACACATTCACGACAGACAATACCAAAGTGATCAATATGCTTAATACCCTGTAAAACACAAGAACACACAAAATTACAGAGAATTAGTCAACATATGAAAACAAATCATAAATCCTCTGACAGCATCAACAGTTTTTATATTAATTCTTTTATTAGTGATAATGTTGTCACAGGAACAGTAATGGACAGAAAATGTACCCATTGAAGTCATAGAGGAAAATAAAAACCTGACAGAAGTTCTAACTTTCTGCACTCATACTTTAGAAGTACACATATGTCTAGTTAGTTGCATGACATGATATCCTCTGCTGGTATTTCTGCATGTGAATGACTTCGGTTATATTATAGCAATTTGTCAGTTTATCGCCATGCTGTTTTTCATTTAGCTTTTGATTTACCTAGTGATCCAAAAGCTTCTTATAATAATCTAATAATTCAACAGAAGAAGCTAAATCCTTAATCCAGTCACCTTCACCATAGTGAACAAAGGGGTTTAGCTCTACACTATATGCTGTCAAACATTTACACTTGCCTGTCCATTCTGACACCATATATATAATTCTTTGAAAAGAGAAGTTTATTCAAATGATTATCTGGGATGGAAAATATCAAGGTTAAGAGTTTAGGAACATTGTACCTGCTGTGTAGCACAAACATTTGTATCCACGTACTTCACAGAGTACATGGATCCAGCCACGTCATCCCCATTAAAGCAGACCTTGCCAGAAAATAGACCTCACTGCTATTAATAAGTGCTCCCTAACCCATCCAAAAAGTAACATTGCTAGGTACAAACTAAAATAAATTCTAATAAAAAAGTGTTATCTATAAAAGGTGAAAAGAAAGCAGGTGTAGATTATAGGAAGCTTGTAGATTCCAAAACATGCAGTTAGGTTAATTGGCTTCCCCCCAAAATGAATTTAGATTGTGTTATTAACATATCACCATGGTAGGGACATTAGATTGTGAGCCCCTTTGAGGGACAGCTGGTGACATGACAATGGACTTTGTAAAGAGCTGCATATTATGTCGGCTCTGTATAAATTCTGGATAATAATATTAGTCCACCTTTTGGTGTTTCCACAGCCTCGTGGCACATTTAAGTGTCTAAGGGCCTACATCATGCACTAAATAGCTATATTTCTTACCCAGTGATTTTATTTTTTACATAAAGAATAAACTAATAAAAAGTTAGGTGTTTTTATTGCAGGATCTGCTTTATGGTATTTTGTTTTTCAGATCAATTTCGCAATAGTGCTAACTGCAAATCAAATACACAGGCCTAAAGAAAAACTAAGAATGGAAGATGGAAGCAGCATCTCAGCTCTTACAATGGCTGCAGATTAACCAGATACGGATATGTCCGGATATGTCCTTAACTACAAATTACTTTGTTAAGTCATAAGATATACAGTATTATATCAGCTTTTTTAGAAAACTTTCCTTAAAAAAACTCACGGAACTTACATTCAACTGGTTAACATTTACTTTAAATAGTAAAAAGTACAGTTTATGTGCTATCGTCACTGGTACAGTCCTGTACAAACACTACACCAAGTGTATCAATGTCAGATAGAAAAGGGGAAACCTAATATATATCACAAACAGCGCTGATTTAAAAAAATCAGTACAGTATCAGAATATTTGATTTTATTTAAAATGAAAATCAGGTATTTTCATAAAAAAACTCTTAATCTCTATAATAGCCCATTCCCAGTTTTTTTTTTTAGAAAAAATGGACCCCTATTGCAATACAACATGGCCATATGTTGCATCCTGTACCACACGGTACAGAAATCTGCAATGACAAAACACAGGAATAGGTTGCTGTTCACTGCACTGCTTTGGTAGGGGACTTTAAGGTTCCATACAAATAAATGACAAAACAGAACGGAAGGCATGTCTTATTGTAAATGCAATGTGTTTGTCTCATGTTCTAATGCGATAGTGAGAATGAACTCTAAATACCATATGAATTCTCTAAAGATACATATACCTGAGAACATGATGAGATGTCTTTGAAGTTCTTTTCCAGCACTGCTGTTTTGGTATCAGGACTTATTAGATTGATTTCAAACCTTCCAACCTTTAAAGGAAATGGATCACATGAATTAAACGTTGTCAATAATATGGCTTAAAATAACGCAGTTGAAAATAAAATCATTTAATAGGTGAATATATTGCAAACATTAGGATAGAAACAAAGACAAAACTATTGTTATCAATTTAAAAAAAAAATCCCCTTTTTTCTTATTCTGGTGGCAACTCTGGATTCTCCTTCATCTTCAGCCACAGTGACAAAGAGAAGGCATTTCTCCAGTCGGGACACTGACTGCAATAAATACCTAAAGGGGTTTATAACCACTCAATACTAAAGTTTTAAAAAGAAAAGTTAAACTTTTACATACACTTTAAGTCCAACCTTTTTGGGCACAGTGTAAGATATGACAATTTTAACCCTAATATATTGCCCGTGAAGCCTATGCAGTATATTTTCTTCAATGTGAGTTTGTACTCTGTACAAGTAGAGCTACTCAGGCACAGTGAGATATATGGCCATCTTCTGAGACCCACCGTGAAACTTCCCTATTGATGACACCAGTATTTACATATTAGTTTTATTCTTTAGTCCTGTTGACATTGGAGGAATTGGCTGCAATGCCCAAACACACCCTATGTACAATATCAAGCACCAGAGTAACTGCTGGAGGCACTTTTTCACTGAATAGGGTCAAAAACGGCCCAGTGTTTTTATAAGCAGTATTCCTCCTTTTTGTTATGAGGGCATGGAGTGTTATCCATTTACATTCATCCAGGAGCTTCTCCCTTCCATTCTCTCTGGCAGTGCTAATTAGTTACATGTTAAGCTGTGTGTATGCTTGAGTTGGCCATCCAGCCCAAGTGAATAAAATCAGCAGGAATTATTATTTCTTATTAAAATGTAGGAAGCATTAATTTTTTAAATGCCAAGAGGGGAGCAGAGACCATGAAAAAGGGAAACTATGGAAAAAAAAATGGGGTAGGGAAATAAAAGGCAGCAAGTATGGATGAGGTTGATGGAATGCTGTGGGTATCAAGGAAGGCAAGGAGAGACTTGAGAGGTAAAGGACATAGACTGTGTAAAAATATGGAACAATGAAGATCAGCTTTGCTGGAATAAAGAGGTATAACAGCATTGATAGCAGACAGGAGCCGTTAGCAACACATTGTAATGTATAATAAAGAATTTCAAAAAAATCTCCTAAAAACGGACATTATACATCTACATTTAGCACACATATGTCATAATATTCAGTTACCTACATTGTAAAGCTGCATTAATGAGTTGTTTTATAGAAAATTACAGGTACTGAATAAAGAGCTAGATTTATGGTAAACCTAAGTACTCAACACCTGCAAAGCAACAGCTGCCCCAAGAGACAAACACATTTCAACTCTTGCAGAATTGAAATAATGGGTGATAAGTGCTGCCTGAATGCAGTTCTGAGTCATGGGAATAAAAACAGAATGAATCAACAGGTAAATGAATATAAAAAGGCTGTTAGATAATACAAAATCTGTATAAAAAAAATAGACATTGATGGGAATAAACAGGAAGGTAAAACTGCAATTTACAAGTAAATGCAAAACAGAGGAAGTGAGGGAAGTGACTGATAATGTGTTACAGTAGAAATCAATCACTTTAGCAGAGAGGAAACAAATTTGCCGGGATGTATAAACATTTTTATGTTTAATATAGTCAAGCTTTTACAGTCCTTATTTAGTGGAGGTTTGGCACAATCAAATCATGGCAACACATCCACTTGCTACTTTCCTATACTTACACAGACTATTCTAAGAAAGACACTTGCAGAATACACTCACTGTTAAAACCCTCTAAACATGTATTTGCAGAATAAAGATAATATAGCCAGAAAACCTTAAGTTTGCCTATTTGTTAATAGTAGCAGTATTATGTGTATGTGTTGGCCCAAATAATGAATTGCTTGTCTAGTTGAGGGACATTTGGTATTTGTTTTTAAATTACTGACTGAATAAGGTTGGGGGACCACAATGACTGCTGACAAAGAATGGTGACAGGGCTGCCCTGTGACGGATAAAGATTGTGGACCCCTTGACCCAATATACACACACATTATATAAATATATATATATATATCTATCTATATATCAACCTTTATTTGCATGATACTCTAGAGCAGGATTAAACCATTTCACAAATGTATTTACTAGAAATTACATACCTGAAAGAGCATTGTCCTGTTCTTTTCAGAATCTGATGGCTGGACATGGCTTGGTGCACTTGCATGACGTCTTCTTGACTGTATCTTTCCATCATAAGCTTTCTTCTGAATTGTGACACTGCTGCATCTAGATCTAAACTCCTGCTGGTCCTCAAAGCCCGAGTCTTCTAGAATCCTCTCAGGAAATGATACCCGCATAGCAGCAAGATTGCTCTGGCTACCTATTGTAAACATCCCTGAATGGTTCCTGGAGGCAGAATTGGCAATGGTCTCGGTGTCCTGCTCCTGAAATGCACCATCAGTCGGAGACGCTGGGATATCGATCTCGGCCAAAGTTAGGTCAGAGCTAGAGTCTATACTGCGCTGTTCACTGAGAAGTCTCAGTCGCTGACGTTCATGTTGAGAGAATTTCTCAATACAATCATCAACAAGAGTAGGCGGAGCGTTCTTATGGGCAATAACCACTTTCCCACAGTATAAGACCTCAAACTTCTGCGAGTTATAAAAGGCATCTTCACCATCTCGGCTGACCTTTGAATCATCCTGCAGTGCAACTTTTGACACTTGTCGAATGCTACTGATGACTGTAGAAACCTGAAAATATACAAAACAGAAAAGTGAGCAAAAGCATATTACAATAACTCAAATCAGTCAGTACTGTACAATTTTGGTAGGTATAAACTAAGTGACTGTATAAGAAATATTCTGTTAACTATTATGGCAGTTACCATGAATGTGTAGGTATTCAATAAAATGTCCTCTGTTATAGATAATGAGTATCTTCCTTTCTTACGTTAGGAAGGTATTTTGGGCCTTTACTCATGGCCTTTACCAATGGCTTTGGCCAAGTGTTTCACATACTTTACACCTTTTATCAAATACCTAAGACCTTTTCTGGTTCTTTGTAACTTCTATTCCAGAAATACCAGGCACACTTCCAGATGTACCTCTGCTTCCAGGATAACAATGCAATGAGAGAAAAGCACCAAAACAAACTAATTATAATACAGATTTTGTTCACTTTTTTTTCTGTTCACCTTTAGATACTTATGTATAAATCCATGAAAACTGAAAAGTGATAGAAGTGCTGCTAAAATGACTCACAAATCTCTTTGTCGATATGCCATACTGTCTTTCAGAATGATGTTATTCTGTGTCCACAAACCCGGTAAAAACTAATAATTGTGTAATGGACTATGTAATTGTTGCAGTTTAATAAAGAACCTTTGTGTAGCAGAATATTACTACTATACTTTCGATTCACTATGTAAAAACAACACTTTAGCCTACTTGTATAATATTCAGACACAGACTTAACAGCTTTAAAGCCCAAAATTGAACAAGGCTAATTTTTGGAGCAATTATATTGATTGGTGTAAATCAGTGCTGTTCAACTCTAATCCTTCATGAAACAGGAGGAGTACACATTTTTAGGATTTCTCTATCAGCAGCAAAAAAGGTGTGGTGCATAAAGAAAAAGAAAGTTATTCTGTTTTCCAGGTTGAGATCCTTTAAGTAATCCTACTTCCTGTGACTACGCATTTTGCACCTCCTTATGTGGATGCATGTTTTCAGTGTAATGCAGGGATGCTGTAAAATATATCCAGGCATCAATTGTTTTTGCTACATTAGCCAGCTCGTGGTCACAACAAACTAATCCCCCCCACTGGCTGAGTTCAAAGATGAGAAGATAAAGCTCCAATGCAGTGTGCAAGCACATCTGGCCCATGACAGTCTTTCTGTCCATCACTTTGCTTTTATATATTCAATACCATTAGAATGTGTTTTGTTCAATTTATAAATTCAATCATGAGGAAATAAAACTTCCTTTTTACTGGTTTAGATTTACTTGGTTAGGATGATGTGACTAAGGATCAGGTCACAAAGAGATATGTTAAAAGCAGAAAAAATACAGCAGCACTTCACAGTATCCAGTTATTTTTGTTTATTATTATTATTATTATTATTATTATTAACCACCTGGGCGTTTCACTGATGTCTAGATTTCTGTACCAAAAGCGGTACACTGTTTTTTATGAAATTTATTTTTTTAAATTGTAGACCTGTAATTTACAGAAATATGTCCGAACAAGGGTCTAGTAGATATCCTGAGTATAATAAAGTTTGAAACACAATATCATGTAAAAGAAAAAAAAAATAACTTTAATAATAAAATTAAATACAAAAAAACTAAAATCAGCTTAAACAAGAATGCATACATAAATCAAAAATACTGAAAATGCAGTAACTCTGTATATTGTATAGTACTATATTATTCTAAAACACCTCCCTAGGGTGGTAAATTTACTTTGTCTTTATTTTGTATTATTTTGTATTGGATTGGATACAGGAGTTTGTATTCAATCCAATACAAAATGTGAATTTCCCGCTGATGGGCACACGCGCCGACGACGTCATCAGGGATCGCCAAGGGACACGTATCGCGAACACCTAGGGAAGAAGAAGCCGACGGAAAAGACAGACACTCGACGCTGGAGAACGTCGCTGGAGAACGTCGCTGGAGAACTCGGATGGAACAACAGCACACGGAATGATGACAGCGGCACCTGGTAAGAGACCCCTGTTTCTATTTTTAGCCACCTGAGAATAGTTCGGGGTAAACGCTTTCTGCAAGTTTTTTTATCCCGAACTAAGGTCGGGTTAACCGCGCAGGTGGTTAATAAACAGGATATATAAAGTGCCATTATATTACACAGCAATGTGCCATCATAATGAAGGCATTTCAAAAGTAAATCAGACCATAAACACTGTATATATACAGAAGTCTAAATATAGGGATGTAAATAAACAAATCGCTCACTCCTGAATACTTAGCAACATGTCACTTTGCAGACTCTAACAGCTGCTCTTTCCTGTACTGAAGACAGACAGGCCGCTGGCAATGTTCAATAGGCAAGCAACATTATAATTTGATGCGAACTGTTTCAAAAGCCACACATGCTGACATTAACCAAGATGAAAGGTTCACTGAAGAGCCCTGCTGCATACATTTTAGCAAGAACTTTTTTTTAACATTTCACAGCGTATCGCTTCTTCTAATGTTTGCAATAAAAATGTCAAACCAGTTTAAATAGACTCTTTTAAAAATAGCTGTAACATACCTATTGTGTAGTTACAACTCCCTCCATCCCCCCAGACGAGTTACTTGGCTTCTGAGTCTATGACACACACTGTCATTCTGGAGAACCCATATGTAATAGTTCCCATGACTGTGACATTCATGGAAGAATTGTTATCTTCTTCATCTTGAGTTAACCCTTTCTCTAGGAAAGAACATACAACCATAAGCCAGCATAATAATAACCCCCTACAACACACAATAGAAACATAATTCATATTTACTTTGCTGCTAAAAATATATGCAGATCGGCAGTTCCTCATTTCTTTTAGCTTTGTTTGT
The DNA here is from genome assembly GCF_032062135.1 of Pyxicephalus adspersus. Lineage (NCBI taxonomy): Eukaryota > Metazoa > Chordata > Amphibia > Anura > Pyxicephalidae > Pyxicephalus > Pyxicephalus adspersus. Next base: position 55,132,376 of record NC_092858.1, read on the forward strand.
AAACTTTAGAACTTATGCAGCTATTATCAGCATTTAAAGAACAAAACACAGCTGCTGAACTTGCCTGAGATTTGAGCATTTTAGGTTCAAAAGCAAGTCTTGAAAAAAGTGGATCTGCTGGCATTAACAGCTAGTAAACTGAATAAAACACTTGGATTGGAGGAGTCTTCTTTTCATTGTAAGCTTTATTGACAATTGTACATAATTGGATATTATTCTAAATTTCAGTGGGGAAACAGTAACCAGGCTAGTTCCAGGTGTATGGAAAAAAAGGCTTAGAACCATTCTCTTGTTCTAATTTTCTAAATTCAAGTGTCCTCTTTACATAAGCCACCCAGGAAAGTGCATGGAGTGCTATCTATTCGTGAGGGCGTTGATTGGATCTTCTCATTCTTGAGCTGCTGCTGCCTATACACTGATGGAGCAGGAGCACCCCATTGTTTCCTGCCATCAAGAAGCCCAGAATTGATGGAGAAGAGCGCAAACAGCCACAAAACTTTACAGTAGAAGCTCAGAAGAGCAAAGTCTCCTTCTTCTCCTCAAAGCTGCTGCTAGTAAGGATTCTGTCATCTGTAAGGAAGGTGAGGAAGAGGCAGAGCAGGCAGCATGCAGGAGAGGAGACACATATACCGGGTAGGAGAAGTGCACCACAATGCTTCATTTGTTTATATATGTGATATATTCAAGCTTTCCCGTTATAGCCAAATGGAAAGTATTGGAGATATGACCACTGGGGTCATACAGTAATGAAGGGAAAAATTATTCTCAGTCCAACCCCAGCTAGAATTTACAGAAAAACCTATTTAGGTACCATTTCTTGTTGATGAAATATACAGTTGTGATGAAAGGTTTACAAACCCTGGCAGATTTTGTGAACTATTGGCCATTGTTTGGAAAATATGACTAATTGTGTAGAAAATGTTCCTTTAATTTAGGGAGTGTGCTCGGAAGAAGCAATTTATAATCACCTAAATTGTGTGCCCCTTTTAGATTATAAGGATAACTGAAATCACTCAACGTAGGCCTTAAAAGATACAAATTCAAGATGAACAATAGAATTGGCCACATGCTTGTGTTGCAAGAAAAAAGCCTTTAGTGTGTGAAAACCACAACAGAGCCCACTTAGAATATGCTAAGAACACCTAGACAAGACTCAAAACCTCTGGATAGTCCTTTGTGACGAGGACAGAAGTGAACTTTATGGTCACAAAACACTAAACCTCTTGTTTGCGGAGGACACAAGACCTATGGTGAAAAGTAAATTGACTCTATTGTAAAGTGTGGAAGTGGATTTCTAATGTTCTGGGGGTGTGTGCCTACAGTGATGGAGGGGCCCTAACAATCTCCTGACCCCAATATCATTGAACCACTTTGGGGAGATCTCAAACATGCAAGACACCCAAAAAATGTTGGGGATCTGGAGGCTTTTTGCTAGGAATGGGCAACTTTCAAGGGTCACATTCACAGCTATCACAAAATATTACATACCATCATTGGTGCTAAAGGACAAGAACTAGGGATATGCAAACTTCTGAACAGGGAATATCTCAATATTTTCCGCTATACTGTCATGCCTAAAATTAAATTTAGATCGCATTAAAAGTAAATGAAATGTGTTTCACCTGATCATTCACATTTTCAGTATACAACAGTGTACATCTTACAATGAACTTATTAGCACAACCGTATAAATGATAATCAAATATGTAAAGTACAGTGAGAAGCTTGTGTGTAACAGAGTAAATAAAAAATAAACATGTATTCATAAATTCGTAAACATGCTTCTAATGGGAAGTAAGCAGGATCACATAATGTGCTACTAACTAAACAATACATGCCAGGACTTTGTGTACCTATGCATCATAGCGTTATGACAGATGTCCTTGATTTAATGGTCTGCAAACACAGCCATTGCCTAGCAGGCAGATATTAGACATCATGTGCCGCTGATAAAAAAAGGAGGACACAAATGAGGAAATTTTCTATGCTTTACCAGTACAGTATAATTGTGGGGTAATAATTGCAGATAATAATTGTGAAACAGTAAAATATTTGACACAATAAATAAGGAGTGACACAAATGAACTGCTCATGAACAGTAAATGGAGAGGCTTGTTTATTTCTAATAAAATAGAACTCATTTCACTAAATATGGATTATCCATTAAACCAATACAAACAGCTGCAAAGATCTGCAACAAATTTCAGATTTGAGAGGTCAGATTCATTTTTCTTTACTGAACAGGTTTAATTGCGGATTATAGTTCATAGGATTAGCCTTCTTTAAAGATTTCAAGCTACTGAATTTAGCACAAAGATCAGTCCCAAAGGACACCCAATTTGTCTTTTTAAGAATGTCAGAATCCACAGCTATGAGTGCGGTAAAACTGAACTACAGTATAAGAATATGTTGAATATTGCAGAACAGTCAGCTATACGAGTAGAGTAAGCCTTGTTTACCATCATCATTTATTCATGCCAACCTGCTTATGTTTCTTCTTTGTCTGTCACTGCAGTTTGGGTCTTTCTAACGGAGTTCTCATTAGTAACAATATAAATGTATTTTACCCTTAAAATATGACTGTACAATATATTTAACAAAACTTAAATAAAGTCTAATCAGTTAGAGGATGAAGATTTTTACATGAGTCATACCTAAACTGGCCCTCTATTTCAAAGACCACCTCTGATATTCTGGATTTGCCATTTTGGTAGTCAGGTTTTTTTTCCTAAGAAATTCCCGGGGAAAATACCTTGGCATCTAAAAGAGCTATATTCAGACTGGCACAGAGGTTAGTGCTTCCACACATCAGTTAACCGCTGCCTTGGGGGAAACGGGGTCAAACAGTTCCTACCCATGGCAGCCCAGTCAAGAATGATGGAGGGTGGCCTTGAGGGGTACAGTACTGATTACTGCCATCCACTGTCAAATCTGCAGACACCAGTTATTTAGGAACTGGCATTGCTGTGCAAGTGTATGTGTGGCTGGCAAGGTGCCAGCGGATGAGAGCTGCACAGGATCATATGATCCCAAGGCTGGTGTGAACTTAGGGCAAAGACAATGTATTATGCTAGTTTTAAAAACATTATCCTATTTACCAGAAGTAAACTTCAACAGAACTGATTCGGGCCAACAGTGTTCCTGACTACACAATGCAGCTGTGCATTTTATTTAATGCACCACATTACAATGGACATTGGCCTTCAGAAATAGGCATCTGGGCAAATTGTAGCATTTTCTCTCTTTGTATAACTGCAGATGTGTCTGGGCTGCCAGCAAAGGATGGCAAAAAGGTAAACACGGGGACATAAACAGTGTTACGTACAAGAATATCTAGATAGATTAGTGGTGGCTCACATTAAATTCTCCATTTTATGTGCAGCCATAAAGTTGTAGGAGCAAAGAATATTGAATAGAATATTCATCGACTTTTCTCGATAGAGCTATGGTGCAACAATGCAAGGACATCCATATTTCATTTATATGAAGTTCAATGTCTGAACTGTTAAGGTCAACACAAAAACCGGCCTTTTTTCTAATCTTGGGAATATGTTTGCATATTTCACAAACTTCTCATTCCACTGTCCAAATGCTGTAAAATGTGGCTTTCACATGCCCTTAGCCTAACCATAACATTTACAAATATTGAATGCATTTATGGTTGTAATCTAAGGTCATACAGTGCACAAACATTTAAACAGCCAATTTCCTCCCAGCAATGTCAGCCCCAGCAGGAGTACCGGTATATTTTTTTCAGGGTTTCTGGTCAGTTTATACATTAAAATACCTGGTATGGACAAAAATACTTGTTTATTTTATGGGTTTATTTATATAGAAAAATACCAAAGAGAAAATGCAATATTAACCCGACACATTACTTAGTAGATGCTTTGCTAGGTTAATGCTATTTGTAGCATAGTTTTGCTTATTTACTGAATAATATTTTTTCAAGCAGTAGAGCAGGGACAGTAGATCCCAAGTCTATTTTGTAATAATGTGACAAGTATACTTTCAATAGAATAGAAATCATGTAACATGTATAATAGAAAAAGACAGCCATGAAAGAAGTATAATGTGGTAATGAGCCAAGCATAAATCTTATTTTTCTGCCTGTACACAGTATTGTTGGCTCTCGTACAAGACCTCGATTATGATGGCTCATGTTAGGAACAATGTCACTAGGATGATAATGGGACTCGCAATCACTAAAATCAGCAAAACAGTCTCTCTCTATGCTACAGCTTCACTATTACATCTACGTCAATTGGTTCTATAGGAAAACACAGAGCATCTAATGGACAAGAAGTAAATGAATTAACTTCATTTTACATTGACAAAGTGATATGAGTGAGGGCAATTAGGACACAATGAACATCTGCTGCCAATCATCAGCTGCATCTTTAACAAAATAGCACTGACAAAGAATCTGTGAGGTCCCTAGTAAGCCTTCTGCCAGTACTAAACAACAAAACCCCCTAAAAATATTAATTCTACTTAAAAAAAAAAAAAAAAAAAAAAACGAAAGCTGTACTGAAAGAAATAGAAAAGCGGTCATTGATCACTTCCTTCTGAAACTGCAATTTGCCTGGCAAACTCAGGAATCGAGAATGAAATGAAAGAAAAAAAGGCAGAACTATGTGTTCCAAAGCAGTCACCCAGAAAGTAATGAAGCCACTGAATTAGAACTAGTACTTTTAGAGCGTTAAACAATGGCTGTCTGTATTCCTTCTCGGTACAAGATTTTTTAACACAAGGATATGATTTTACAGTGTGGAAGGGTTAAAACTTTATTCCCATCTATGTCTATGTAAAGCGTTGCAATCAAATTATTTTGTTTTCTTCCTTAGGTCTGTGAAGTGAATAACAAAGCAGTTGTTCTTGATCCTGTCTGCATTCCTGTGTGTGCAAACAGCCCTCCTAGTTCTTATCTTAGAATACAGAATAATTATACTTTATTAAGTGATCTAACAGTAGAAGTGGTTGAGTTGTTTAGCAAAAAATTATTGGATTAGTGTGATGAAGCTCAGTCCACAATACTGCTATGTGCGCTAAGTCCACAAAAGGACTTAGGATCTGACTGGGAGATAAACAGGTATTTTTCTGAACTTCCAGGGTCTTTAAAAGCATAAAATATGGCAAAAGGTACATTTTTTTAATATATACTACATATATTACACTAATGATTACCTATTTTTAGAAAATGTAATGCAGAATAATCCCCTATTCTCCAGTCCCAAGGTAGGGAATGCTCTTCCTCAGCCTGCTTGATCCCTAGAATAATGGTGGACCCTTCATGTAACCACACACATGGCTTTGTGTGACTGGCCATTTATATTGGGAGAATGGAGAAGAAGTCCTCAGGAATGAGAAATAATATAAGTAGTGCTTTCTTTTCATGACATCTAAACAAGCACTAGATGCCTAATATATGAGGAAGGACATCCTAATTTCTTTTATAGCTAGCCTGTGTTAAAATACCTATCAAGTTCTCTGCCAGTGTCCTGCCGTGGAAACTTCTCTTTTTATTATGTGTCCTGGAGATCCAACAGGAAATAAAAGGAAAATACTCCAAATTAACACACACACACACGTTAAAATCTGGTATTTTATCTGTTAGATTATAAACGTTAACCCTGTCCCCATTTATGATGATTCTCTAACTTTCTTCTAAACCGTAAAACCCAGAATCTTTCCCACGGTGTCCAAAACTAGAAAACGATTAGTTGGGTTGACTTCCTTATGAAAAGGCAGCTGTGCTAATCCTTTGACATTAATACTTTGTAATCTAGCGAAAGGACAAATGCACAGCATTTTATGTGTGAACTACTTCAAAACTATTGATAACAGCTAAGCACCTAGTGTATTTCAGGATAAGTCAGCAATGGTGGTCTCCATATTCCGCAATGACACATTGCAAGCAAAATAGTCATATACTATTTTATAAAAGTGTCCTGCAACCAGTAGTTACCTGTTGTTCTCAGCTGCATTTCTTGATGTATATAGTACAGGTGGTCGAATAACTGCAAGTCGAAAAACTGCAAAATAAGCACTGGATAAATGCAGGAATAAAATTGAGAAAATGCTGACTTTTTTTGTCAGTGTTGCAGCAGAATGAAAAGTTAAATCTTGTGTAAATGAAGCCTAATATAAAGGAATGTTTGATATACACCATCAAAACTATTTTACAACACATTTATTTTCTCCAGCATACACAGAGCTGCAAGTACGTGCAGGGAAGATGAAGGGAACGCAAACAGAACATATTTTGGCTCCATGTCACGCTCTACAGCACTTTTATCAAGTTGTTATTGTAACAATCAGCACAGGCAATTGGCTCAACAAACACTGGATTACACAGGAGAAGTGCCCTGTACATTCAGAAAGCAAGTTTATTATTTTGCCCAGAGGAAAGAATCTGAGCAAGTTACGGCACAAGACACAGTGACCTTGATATTTGAAATCGTTAACCATAATGGTGGAAACAATGCTTACAGAAGATATTCCTAATGAAGAATACATTTAGAAAAAAGAAAACATTACACGGTTAATACAGGTATGTACAATACCAAACCAGACATTTGAAACCACTGCCATGATCACTTTATCTTGCTTCAGCAGGAAAACCTTACAAGGTGTATATAAGGCATGGTAGCAAAAAGTCAATAAAAATAAAAAATAAATAATAATTAGTTGAATATAATTACTATCTTTCCTTTTAATTTTTAAATGATTTTATGATGTTAAAAGTTTAATACCAGCGGAGAAGGATTATTTTTTTTTTTATTATTATACAACAGATAACACTTTATTTTTTATTTTCATTTGCAAATCCTGTACCATAAACTAAAGTGTATCTAAATTCAAAAGCAGAACTAATATATTGTAGCTTACCAGATGTGATGCCTTTATTTCAGGCTAACTGGGCTTTATTTTCAGTGGTAACTCAATTCTGACCTTGGCCAACACTTACTTACTTCGAGGAGCAGGTTGTCAGCAAGACAACAGAAAACTACCTTTTTCATATTCATAACATCTGGATGAGGGGTTCACAGAAAAAGCAGAACACCATCAGTTCACAAGATTTCTGGTACATTTTTGTACACATCAAACACATATAACAAAATACAATGGTATACTTACCAGATGAGTTTTTATACACCTAAAATCTTTCAGTATGGAGTTTATTACTATGTTATATGCATAAAAGGCATACTCACAAATTTTGTTTTAGCTTTATTTTATTTCCATCCCTGATAAAGGGAGCACCTCTACATCACAGAAACTTGTTAAAGCGGACCTAAGCTAAAATTTTTACAGAAAAAGTGTAGACTTCTTTCTTTGTTTTTTTTGTTTAACTGCACCACCAAAAAAAAAAAAAGACTGAATGGAAGTGCAGAGGATACCTACATCGTGCATCCCAGGAGGCTCCCGAATGCTCTGAGGCATTTTTCTACACTGAGGGGAAAGAGATGGCAATCTCACGCATGCGCAGTGAGATCGCCACGCTTTTTTTCTCCTTTACAAAATGCTTTTGGGACAAGAAGTTCACCATTGCCTTTCTTTGCCCCCAACCAACAACCCATTATTTCAGTATTTGGAGATTTTAAAAGGGGTTGCCGAGAACACAATCATAGTGGGAGGCGATCTAAACTTTCTTCTAGATCCCCGCATTGACACATACTCTGAGAACAAGCCCCCATCTCCTACTCCAGGGAATACTCATTCCACCCTAAACTACACGAGCTTAGGCTGAAAGACATGTCATCCGATCTCACACCTGCGCAGTGCGAGATCCGGTAACGTAGCCAGAAGAAGATGGAGGATGACGCTGGGACAAAGGAAAATTCCATGATGGCATGGGACCTGATATTGAGGATTTCTCCAGCGCAATCGAGGGATCTGTGGAATGAAAGTTCTGCTTTAACTAAATGTAAAGATTTTGCCTGAAACTTTTATTAGAATAAACATCTTTAGTATTCAGAATTCTGGGATAGCACTTCTTTCCTGGTCTCCTCCTTTAGCTGGAGGAGGCTTTGGTAGAACTTCCAACACAGTTTCAAAACATTTCCTTTCACTTCCTACAATTCCAGAAAAGGAAGTAAATGGAACTCTTTTCTCCAACAAAACAAAGACAGTAAAATATAACGCAACAGGAGTTTTCACTCTTCTTTACTCCATCCATAACACAAAAAAGCTTTAACTACATACAACTTCAAGTCAGAGTTTTGCAAATCAAGTCCTCAATCTTTACATTAGGTTATACTTTCACCAAACTTTTAAGATGTGGTGAATTGATCACATACACAGGGAAGATTCACAGGTAATGAATGTTAGAATGTCAGGTTTGTGGTTTTATAAATAACATCTGTAAGTTGTTATTACAATTTCAAGAATTGATTAAGGCTGAACATATGATAGCATGCCCCCACAATGCCAGGTTAGGCAGGAAACTTAGGCAGGAAGCAAATTGTGTTAACTGTAGTCTCCATTTAAATTTACATTACTCCTTCTCCTTCTTTTAATTATTGGGCACAACATTCCAAATGCATAATTTAGATTTCAAAAAAGGAAAGTTTGATTTTTGAAACTTTGAGCTGATTTGTTGTAAACTGTAGCAAGTTAAGAAATGGTGTTTCATAAATCCTCAGTGAGAAGCACAGCATGGTACCGAATTAAAAGGAACAGCATGTGGTGATAAACAAATCGCATAACTATTCACGCTGTTCTCTGGCAACACTAAATAGAGATTAATGCTCAGAACACTTCTTACATAAAGTTACTTTTTAATAGCTTATTATTTTAACTTACAGTCACAGAACGGTGATCGGCTTGTGCTGACACAACCTACACAGCCTAGCATTCTATACAATATGAATGGACTAGATCAGGGGTCCTCAAACTACGGCCCGCGGGACGAATACGGCCGGCTGAGGTTGTCCATCCGGCCCGCCGGCCGCCGAGGCTGCTTCTCCTGCCTGAGTTGTGGCTGCCTGCCATCTGCACTCCAGGGAACCCGGTCACGTGACACCACTGTTGCCTGGGTAACGCTGGAGCTGTCGGGCGGAAGTATAAACATACTATGCACATTGATCATGTACACATGTGCTGCAGTGTGATCCATGTATGAAGGCAGCAGTGAGTGACAGGTAGCAGACACTGACAAAGTTTTTTTAGCAGCCCTTTTTTAATTAATAAAAAGTGTGGGGTAGTGTTGGGTGTAGGGTAAGGTGTATAAAAAGAAGCAAATTAATGAATTGCTTGAGATTATTCATTTGCATGGAAAATGCAAGATAAATTTGCATTTTCAATACACACAGTGAAAATTCAAATTTATCTGTGCATTTTCCATGCAAAGGAATAATCTCAAGCAATTTTAAAGCCAAAGTAAACGCCACTTTTTTTTTTAATGATCGTCAAGTGTGCTGTGCATATACTATTGTTCTTTCATGTTTTTTATACAATAAATACGTTTTGTGCAGTGTGCATAAGAATCTTCTCCTGTTTTTTTTCAAACTATAGTACGGCCCCCCGACAGTCTGAGGGACCGTGAACCAGCCCCCTGTTTAAAAAGTTTGAGGACCCCTGGACTAGATAGTAACAAAAAAAAGATCACTACTAGGCCATAGGAATGTGGGAAGGAAAGCATATGAAAATTTTTAAAGTGTTCCATTGTAAACATGTGACCAGGTATTTCTAACGTGTTCTGACGACAGACGAACCCATGACTTACATGCCAGATCTTAGACATGTATTTTTTAGATCTGGTGCAGATTGATTGAAAATGTTGAGATCTTGCCAAGATCTCAATGTTTAGTTACAGGAGCACTCTGAAAGGCACCAGTGTCTGAAGAAACTGCTTTGAGAAATTATATCAAAGTTTATCAATATGTATACATACATGATGGAAAATTAGCTAACTGTTCCCCTATAATCCATCAAAACAATAACTTTATAATTCTAACACTTCACTAAAAATTTTTTGGAAAAAAAACTTTTGATCATTCCTAGCATTAACACATTACACTGCATTATTCCAAGCAATAATGTGAACGACACAACACTTTCTGAAAGCATTAGAAATGCTATTCAATGATTCTGCATGTAGTTAAATGAGTTATCTGATGTCACTTTAACAGCATGCCAACATGTAAGTGCTATACATTTGTTACACTGAACAATGTCAGTGCTAGTCCTTACTACGGACAACCACAGCAGCCAGCAAAATAATACCCTGTCTGAGGAAGCAGGCTAAATGACAGGTATGTACAACGTGGCTTTGTTATCAAGTAAGTGCTTTTGAAACATTGTCCACAACAAAAAGGGTCATTCTAGATTACTCTATCGCATTAAATTTTACCTAATGCTTTAATTAAACAGAGGAGTTTGAAAAAAGGTTCTACATTATGTGTTGCATCACAAAGTTAATATTAAACTTAGTAACTAGTCCCAGAGTTGCTAAAGACAATGTTCTGGATTTATGTCTGTTGAAATTCCAAGTTAAGGATAAATGTGCAGTAGAATGTCATTATGCCACACTATTCACACACGAAAGTGTATGTCAGTGCACAGATCTTAAAAACAAACTTTCTTATTTTGTACAATAGAAATACTGCAACAGTAAAAAGAGATGACTGCAAAACAAACTGAAAGATGAGAAGAAAGAGCAGATGGTTTTGCCAAGGAAATTAAAGGATTTATGATAAAGTATTATAAAAATGCTGCATTGCAGCCCCTTGGTTTTTTAGCTTCGTGGTATACACAATGCTCAGCAGCAATACAGATGAAGGGTGGGTGCTGTGGGAGCAAAACAAACAAAAGGTTTGGGCTTAGAATAGAGACCTAAGCAATACAAAGTCTACCAAAGCCTTGGGTTAACCATGTATAACATTGGAACTGAAGGTGATAGAAGTTCACTCCAAAGAGATCAATATAAAATCTACCTTCTGACCCAGATGTCTCTGACCTAAGGGGCACATCTACTTGTGTGCCAATTATACCTGCCACATCTAGCAGTTATCTTGTATGCCAAGGACAGTGTAATTTGGAAATGTGTCCCTGGAAATTTTGCACCGGTACAAATGTGTGATGTTCTGCACTACACACTGAGACAGCTGGGTGAATTTATTATCACAGACCCTTCTGTGCCCAGATAGACATATTTATATGTTACAAAGAAATGCATTTTTAAAAATATAGAATGAACACCTGGATAAAACTGGAAATCAGCATCCCTTGCACAATGCTTTTCACACTGCTACCACTCACAAAGCTGAACATGCTAAAAGGAGAGCAGTAGAGTGGAAAAAAATGACTACATTCGCGTGTGGTTTCTCTTTCATTATCCAACCGGGCGGGTGGGCGGCAGGGGGTGGTTGGTGACCAAGGTGAAATAAATCAATTTAGTAACTTTAGGGATGATATAGGTTGTAAATATTATTTGTAGCTTACGGAAGCTCATTTCAAAATGTCTAGACCTATTCTCGTACAGCAAAAGTGGACCCTCATTAGCCTAATAATAAAATAATAAATAATAATAATAAAAAAAAAAAACAGATCAGCATACAGGTTAAGTAAACAGATACAATGAACTTTATGGCTTTGAAGAGTATGGATATAACTAATATATATGCATATTACATCCCCAGCTATAAAATGAATAGAACTGTATTGAATAAGGTGCAATGTTTACATTTTACAGGATTATTAGCTTCCATATTTAGCCATGTCGCAGCTGACAGTCTTAACAATTGAGGCTAGTTATTCCGGCAGAGCTTCGATCCACAACAAAGAGGTAACGTTGGCATCAACTAAGGAGATCTCAACACTTGTATAAACAAAGAGTCAGCTGCAGATCCAAAGTAGATCAACATAATTTACAATTAAAAAAAAAAAGGCCCAATATCTGCCAATACAAATTAAAAAACAAAATGATAAAAGACCTCAAAGCAGTATTAGAAAAATGGCAAGAGCTAACTTTAGAGCCTGATCTGTACTTATTAGGATAAAGCACTGGAATTTGGAGATAATATCGGTCTCTGGCAGTGGACTACAGATCTCTGCCCTTTTGCTCTTTCTAGCTTCCATTTTCTTTGGGCTGAATTTATTGAAGCTCTTTAAGACTGGAGAGGATACTTTTTCCATCAGTGAACCTTAGTGATATGGAAAACCTGGAATGGATTGCCTAAAAGTCTTTTGCTATTAGTTAGCAAAAGTTTTCAATCCTGGACCAGATCCGCTTCAAGTTTGCTAGATAACCCAGGTTCACAGATGAAAGTGTATCCTCTCCAGCCTTGGATAGCTTTAATAAATCAGGCTCATTGTGTGAGGCTGAGAAGGATTAGGATAAGAGAGTAATAATAATTGGCTAGATCAACCTTTCTCAACCAGGGGTACCTCCAGAGGTGTACCTCACAGGTCAGTTTAAGTAATATCAATTATCTTTTTGGTTATCTCTAATGGTATCATTATTCTCTTTAGCAAGCGATTTCAGAGGCATTGTATCCACTGACCACCATGCTACCATACTGTGAGCTATGAATATTGCAATTATAGCAAGGGTTCCCTAAAGACCTGAAAGTTATTTCAAGGGTTCCCCTTATGTTAAAAAAGGCTGGATCAGATGGTCTAAGAAGTTATCCCCACTCTAATAAAACTAAGCCCAAAAGAGTAAAGCTAACTTAGGAGAGAGTAGAACAATTATTACAAATAGTGGATGGTGCTGTTATTTTTATATTAATACAGTTATTGAAACTTTACATTTAACTAACTTTACTAAACGTTTTTCTTTTACTGGTAAGATGAATCTTTATAAGCTAGCAAAGACATCACTATACAAAAGTCAACAAAAAAAGATACATTTACGGTAAAAAGAACAGGAATACATTTACGGTAAAAAGGACAGAAATATTAATGGTAATTATGAATAATTTCAAGCGACAAATGATCTTTGAAATGGGGGCTTACTACTGTAGTAAGTAATTAAACACATATAACACAAATCTATCCTCACCTATACCAATACCTTTTTCTGACTCTCTACAGTACTTCATTATACATCTTGAAGTGTTTTATTTCTGCTCTGCCTTTCACTTTAAAGAAGTGCTTGTAATAACAAGTGGACATATATTCATGATTTGTTCAATACATATAAAAGTTATCTTATTTAAATGAAAAGCCGGAGAGTTAGGTTAAGGAACTTCAAGATGTAGTACAACATTTAAATGTTACCATGAAAGAAAATGTGGGCGATAGCTTCAAGTGGTCAATGTGGTATATTAAAATGAAGCAATAAAATAGAAAGAACAAGTCTGGACAATGAGTGGACAAGCTCTCAGGAGTATTGGCATGGGATCCCTGTAATTAACAAATGTCTGACTCACTAAAAGACAGATTTGTCCCAGAATTCACTGCGCCTAACCACAGTGTCCAGCCAGAACATAATTAATAAACAATGCTGCCATTCAATGACCGATAAAAACGAGATATACACAGCACTTTACCTTAAATAATCAGGCAACATATAGATACAGACCTGTATCAATACATATACTGTGCTAATAATATTATAAACAAGCTGCTAGTAATAAGTAACATATTTTATTTTCTAGGAGCAGAATGTGCCAATCTTGGGTGTTGGCAAATGCAACAATTTTCAGTTAAGCATTGGCAAATGATTCCTTGTGAATGAGAATGTTCAGTTGCATACAACACAGACACTGGATTTATTCCAGTGTCTATTGCAAGACATTGCTTTATTTTCAGACTTCAAGAATAAAAAGCTGTGTTGTGTGACCAAAGACACTTCAGAAGGTTGGACGCTGACTGCCTGTAGAGGCACACGACTGCTAGGCTATCTCACCGCAGCCTGGAAGCTTACCATTACTCTTTAAAAAACAATAATTCTTGATTACCTAAAACATAAACTCTTCAAGAATAGTCGTTTATTCTCCTCCTCCTTAACAACCTCTTCTTCTTCTAACAATCATTTTACACTCTCAAAATATCCCCTGAAGAAGCCTATCAGCGAAACGCGTCAGTATTGAGTTTCCTGCATATGATACTTTCCTAGCTGTTGATGTATAGTTGACAGGCATCATCCCCATGGCAAATTTATTAAGGGATGTTTTTCTTTGCTTATCTTTAAATGTATTTGAATATTATTTTCATTGATTATTGATTGTATACCTGCCTGATGCTAAAATACAATTGCACCTTTGCCATAAAAAACCTTAGCTTTCTCTATTCTTTCAATTAATTATCCCCTATTCCAGAAGGTTAAAATGAAAGTAGGCATTAGTCAGATCAAAGCAACCTTATAAACAAGGTTTTGATGGCAATTTTTAAATTAAACTGCTGCAATTTACCATATTTTTAAAAATGATATCCAACCAACTACAGGAAGGCATAACAGAAATAGGGGCAGCTGAATGTTTTATTGGATATTTAGTGGTTTTACAAAGAGTCATTCATCCCATTGAAAATCTGTAGTTAGAGCAACTCATTTTCAATTTAGAAAAAGAAACCATGGCTCATAAAATTAAGAACATTTAAATAGTGAAAAAATAGAGAAAAATAAAATCAAGGTAGAGAACAGGAAGACAGGGGATATCCAATGTTTTAGTTACGGACATGTAAGGTAAGTCAGATGTCTCATTTCTCTGGCTCACATTTTATTATATACCTCTCCAGATTTCTGAGTACATGTATTGCTCTTCATAAACTATGACCATTGAAACTGAGTATTTACTGAGAAGTGATGAAAATGTGGATTTAAAAATGACAGCATCCATTGAACTGATATAACTGTTTCTTTTATTTTCAGCTTACTAGGTATAGAACAAGCAAAAAGCACAGTTTAACATGTGTAAAGTCATTATGTATTTCAATGTTTCTATCGCTAATTCCCTGTACACCTTCCATTGGTTGTAGTTGATTTTTCTTTTCACTAATCTGTAATATGTAATTGTACAATTATTTTCACTGTTCACTGCAACAGAATTATTTTAAAAAAAAATGCATGATCATCTTTCTAAAAATGACAGTTTGTTAAAGCGGAACTAAACTTGTTGTTGGGTAGTGAGCTTCTACTATAATCAGCATACTTGCCAATTTTGGCACATACATACCCATGTGCAGCCACCCTGCAGTGGTGACAGGTCACTGAATCCTCAGAAGGCACCATTTTTGTCGTTGGTTCCAGGATGGCCACTAATGATGTGACTGGACATGCACAGGAGATACATACCAGTGTGCCCACCATAAACACATTCCATGATTGTATACTTATTTCTCCTTCATTGGATATGAATAATTATATATCATTTGTAATTACATGTAATGTTTTAAAGCTGCTTATATGAAACTATCCAGGTATTAAAATGAGGGTTAATCTTCAAGCAAAATAGCTAGAGAAAATTTTATTTCTATGAAAAGACTGGCATAGAATAATTATATCAATATTTTCTTTGACCCGATCACATAAAAAAAGTACAAAGCTTCCTCTTTAGAGAATGAAAACTCTGTTAGAAGAATATTACAAAGTGGATTGTGTCATGACTACTTAGGCCCTAACCCCTACTACTACAGACCACAGGTAAGATATAAGTGAATCTGACAAGTTACCTAGAAAAGTGTCATTTAACACTTTAAGAACATTTCGATTATACATTACCCATAGTATCTGGATCTCCTCTTTCATTAAGTGTTAACAGTGTTTAAGGTTATATGCTTCATATTTGCAAAATACTGCTGTGCATACAAGTTACTTTCACAATATTTTGAATCTTGGATTGTTTGATAGTGTATAAAACAAAATATATGCAGACCACTTAGATCTCTTTCAAACCTGTGGTTAAAAACCATGACCTTAGCCACCCCCTCCCCCACCTTCAACTACTATGCTGTCAACCACAATGTTTGACAAGTACTTTGTTGTGTGGGTGAGTAGAGTTTTGGTTGCAATGCCATTCTTCCCTTAGAGAACAGAAAGCAGCTGTACGTCTAGAAGTAACTTGCTGCTTCCAGGAACTGCAATCCACTGAGATCGTAGCCCTGTGCTATGGTTGGTGAAGTGCGGTTGGATCTGTGGTAGAACACTGCAGTCAGCTGCCTGTCTGAAATGGCCCTTAAAGCTAAATTCAGACAGTTTAAACATTTGCAACCCAAACAAATCTTCCACATAATAAAGACAGATCCTTGAGCTCAAGATTCACCCAAGCCTATCAGCAGACAAAATGAAATCAGAAGCACATTTAGGGCCCATGTCAGAAAGCTTTTATTTTTGTTTATTTGGTTCTGAGTTCACACAAAAGTCTTTACAATGCCAAACTCACATTAAGAAGGTCAAATGCATGTCCAAAGGAGCTCAACTGTAGGTCAAATGTACCAACGAAACCTGAATGATTTCAGAACCGTTTTATTAACACAAAGCCAATTCTTGTCGATAAAGGCTGTGAAATGGTCAATCCTGTTCATTGCACTTCTATAAACAATGTTTACAGCGACTGCAAGCTTTGTGAAAAGAAACAGAGCATTGAATTGATCACAGAGGTGCCCATTCCTCCCGCTGATATAAAGTACTGCTGTGCATGAGGCAAATATGAAGATCAAGCAAAGGATTTATATTAGCTTTGAGTTGATTGGATTAAACAGTATATATATTTATACTTAAGTGGTGTTCAGCTTTCAAAAAAAAATGAAAATTCAACCAAAATCTTAACATTTTTTAACATATCGGATTTGTGTAGTGTTTGTAAACTATAGACGCTATGTAATACATGATGTACTGAATATATATACACACAACAAATCACTACTGCCAAAAGGAGTAACAGCAGCTGCTATTTATCCTGCTCCTAGATAGCTGCTCTGACTATTCCTGTCTACAAACACAGGAGAAATGAACAAGATCAGTTTACTGAATTTCAGGCTCCCCACAGCATTACCAATCTAGTTTACACCAAGCTACAGGAATGAAGACCGACATTATATGTAAATTATCTACTTTGTATATCGTAACTTTAGGCCTAAAATTATTTATATAATGTTGTGACAAGCATTATGTGGGAAATCTATTTTAACTCCAAAAATCCTTATATAGAATTTCAAAATCCAGCAATGTAGCATCAACTTCTGCATGTTTTTCTTGTTTTGTATGGAGCAGTAGACGTAGAACCTCTATCTGGTTTTTATTGCCATTCTTTAACCCACAAAATATAGCAGGGAGGGCAACTGAATATAAGTAAATCCCTAGGGGTGCTCCAAAGTAGAACTTAGGCTTCGTACACATGTGCAATAATTATCGTTGGCACCAAACGACTAACGACCGTTCGTATGATAATTGTTAAAAAAAAGTGTGCACAACGACTAACGACACAGAAAAGCGAGGAAAGTCGCTGCAAACGAACGACCGTCCCGGTGGATCTGATTGTGCAATGATTTTTCGCTATCTATTGTGCGTACAGTCGGACGTGAATGACCCGAGCATGCACGATACACACAGTGAAGCACCCTGCAAAGAACGTTCCTCCGGTACACGTCACTTTCGGTATCATTCAAATGATCGCATCTAGCATGTGTACTTTATCTTTGAACGATCATATTGTTACCAGCATGTACATAATCGGACTCTATACGATCAATCACAGATATCGTCAATAACTGATTGTTATTATGTCAGTTGATTGTTCGTTTTTAAACGACAATTTTTGAAGCTGTGTACGTAGCTTTAGGACAATTCCAGCCATAGCAACTTTTCTAACAGAAACTAAAGTAAAAGCTACCTTATCTTCACTGTCCCCATCTCTGTGCATATGAAGAAATAAGCACAGTACAATGGCACATATACACAGATATACCTTCTCTGCTTGGCAAGTCACATAGCACTCTGGTACTATGAGAAAGACAAGTGACTGGGCAAAGAGAGAAAGGGGAATACAAACTATACGGCTGTGTTAGTGAATTATAGCCACTACCCTCACTCAGAGTGCTGGAAGTGCGGCAGGGCTGTACTGCTTGCTGGTGATAAACAATGTCTGTTCCTTAATAAGGACAGTAATAGGAGGCACCAGAGGAAATATTTGTGGATGTATTTTTGGATTTAAAAATTATGCTGGTGGATGGAATAATCTTAGGGGAAACACACATTTTTGGGCATGTTGGAAAGACTTAGAACCCCAGTCAGACGTTTTTTTCTGTAAACCCATTGAGGAGATTCTGTGAGGTGACCCAGATAAGAAAGAAAAAGATTTCCTAAAACAGGCAAACATTGCTTTGTGGGGCAGATCTCAAACAAATGACTACTAGGATGCTGCAACTGCAGTTGCCACTGAATATTGTGATGTTAAACAGCCCCACAGAAGCCTCACAGACTCCTGCACAGGGACATATGCAGCTCGCAGCACGTGGCCCATGACAACACTTGTGAATCAGTAGCCATTTATGATTGTATAGGCAGCCATTCACAGCCTGAACAACCCCTACTTACCCTGACATCTACACTGCATTTCTACTTTAAATACTGGAACTCCCACTTGTAGAACACTAAACTCCAAACATTCTGCCAACAAAACAGGTTTTCCTTCTGAAGAGCAATAAGAAGTCTCCCAAATAAATAAAGTATAAGAAATGTACTTTTCCTAGATCAGATGGTACATCAGAGCCTGTAATATCCAGTTTGGTTCTTGTGTTTGCATGCCTTACTGAATAATGTAATTCAAAACAATATTTATTGTACACATACTAAAACATTACACCACACAAATCCATCTCCAGCAGGTCCTGACTGAATCATTCCAAATCACAGCAAAAAGTCCTCAGTAGTAGTCCTGCTAACAAGAGAACTAGAAATGTGCTTTTCAGATATCGGACTACAGCCTTTAAGTAATAACACATAGCCAGCAATTATGTATTGCTTGTTAGTTTGCGGTTTAAATGCATTGTTGTGTGGTACTGTTCAAATTTTAGATGTTGTTCTCTTTGGACTTATTGCTTGCAGTATTCTCATACAAATGTCATCACATCTGTGCAAAGTAAAGCTCTAAATGTCAGGCCAACCTAATGTTCCACTTGAAAAAATTGTCATCAAGCAGGGCTTTACTGTAGAAAGGGACATGAGATCTCCCTTCTATAAGTATTTTTACTTGCCTGATCGCTGTCCCAGCTGTCAAAATTCCTGGTTTACCTCTGAGGATGGCAGGACTGAATGAGCACCCACGAGCTTGGGCAGGAGTTATCTCATCCTGGACCAACAAATAAAGATGGCTAAAGATCAGAATGCGGAACGGGGACAGGTGAGTACCACCACCACCACCACCCACCACCCACCACCACCACCACCTTGTTAGGACACCAAAATACATATTTTTTCTAAGATAGCTGCAGCCTGGAACCTAATGTTGTTATCAGCAAAGATTCCTCCGTTTACCAAAAATATGTATAAAAAAGGTGGGGAATGACATAGTTTGTACTGAAGTGCAAATGTGGAATTATCAGTCCAACTGAGTGTCAACCAGAGTGTATATATTTGGTACAGTTCAGTCCACAAATTGCCGAGTGGCAGGGTGCCTAAATTACAAGGCTAAATGAACAGAGATACAAACTGCTTTAGTCGTCTAAAAATACTCGTTTCCTCAGCTTCTCTTCTATGAAGGTTTTTGTGTGTGTTTTTTTTTAGTTGTGTGATTGAAAATCATTATAAATTTAAAGTGGGGGAAAAAAACCAATCATACCCATGACCGATCTATTATTTTTATGTGTAAGGCAAGCAGTAGATAACTTTACTGCAGTACCATTTTATACAGCTGGACATATAACCCGAACAAATGATCTCTCCATCTTCCCATGTCTTTTTTATTATAGGCACAAACACAGCAAGTCATTAATAAATACACGGTCACAAGTTAAAAGTCAAAATATCTAAAGCAGCTTTAAAGATAGGTGTATTTGCAAAAATAAACCCTGCAGCATGATTTACACTACTATTCAGTAAGCAAAGTACAAAGCTTCATTGTAAAAAGAACCCAGTACAGTTTAAAGCTTAAAGGCAGTTCCTGTGTTGAAAGGCAAGACACATGGTAAGCAGTAATAAATGGACCCTGCCAATTTTCTATGAACAGCCCAAACAAACAGAACAAAGTCATCTTTATTTGTAACCAGAAGTCATTTTTTAGGATTTCAAATATTAGTATTTTTTACAAGGTAAATATAGGGTACATCTTGCACTATGTGATCTAGTTCACTGATCAGCATTTTAATTGATGCTGAAAAAAAATTGTAAATAAATAGGATTAAGCAAGACAAAATCTTAAACTAGCGTTCTTTAACAAAGAAAAAACACTAGTTATAACAGTTTGTTTTATAGGTTATCATCTAGAGATACTCTGACATCACTACCAGCAAATAGTACAATATCTAGATAGCAGGGGCACAGAAAGAACCCAGTACTGAAGGATACAGCAAATGAGAGATACACAGAAACCACAAAACATTCCACCAAAACATCATTACGTTGGTACTCTTGTTGATCCAGTCGCAAGAACACTGACTTGCTCTCCATGTGTTCCTCCTTCAGGGGATTCAGAAGTGAGAAGTCACTCACTCACTTTAAAATGTTAGTCACCTCCAAGAGAGCAATGGCTGCTTGTTCTGCAAGATTGCAAACCATCCAAGCAGAGTTTTACTACCCGTAGGTTTCCTCCAAAACAATCCTGCCACTTGGAAGTTCATGCTATGGACAGAATTTGAATCTACTTTTATTTTCCGGTCACACTACTAAGGGCCCCAGGTAGAAGGGAGAACCAACACCCCCGGATAGTAAACCAGTGAAGTGCACAGAGAATATTTCCCCAGCTTACAGTGGTTATAGAAGGATATAGAAGTAAATGTCTCATGATCCTGTTGTGCTGGAGAGACTTTTTCTAGGATTGCTAATCTGTTGCAAGTGTGACAGTAGCCCTGGGCTACATCTCCAAAAGCTTTAAATAGTGGTATTGATAGACATTTCTAACATCTGCAAAACTCCTCTACCAATAAACATCTGGTATCAATGAAGCTGAAGGGCCTTTACACCTTTTTAGCAAAAACTGTCATTACATAATCTCTGTTTTTATGTTCTTTAAATACCACAAACACCATATACAATGGCACATTCTTCATTTTTAGATGGCATTTAGCCTGACATTTTAAAACTTCATAACAAAAAAAAAAATACATAAATAAGAACACTAAGACATGAATTTTTAAAAAGACTCTATAGCATTGTTTAGCACAAAAATTTTGAGTTATTATTGTAACATTTACCTAAAAGCCAATTTTAATGTGAACATGAAATTTTGACATGGTTGCTTTTTCATATTTTAATGATGTTGCATACAAATTTGTGGCTTCCAATTTTATTAGAGTAAACAGCCCAAATGAAAGGGTTTAAACAATACAATTCCCTAAATACATTTGTACCTTCTTTGTGCAAATTTGATCAGAATGAATAAATATCTGGTGAATCTGCCACTTAACTCATATTCTGGTCATGCCTAGCATAGAAGCAGTTGCTGGCATAGCCAGTCTGTAGCCCTCAGTTCCCAATCACAGCTACAGGTTCCAATGCCAAGGCAAAGTATGACTGGGGGCAGCTCCTTTCAGAACAGTTAAAATGGCGACACTAGGCAACGAATTAAGCAAAACTCATTGCCGACGGCTAGAGAATTACCTGCAACAAGCAGATGGAAGGGTCAGAATTTGACATAAATACAATGAACCTGTAAAATCTATCTTTATAGGTGGCAATTTGATGCAGTCATTGTCACACAGACAAAAAAGGAGGAATCCTCAATCCAAAATCTCAACCCTCCTTTTGTGTGATACCCCCCTCCCTCCTAGAGTGTAAGCTCTTTAGGGCAGGGTCCTCTCTTACCCCTGTGTCACTGTCTTAATCTATCATTTGCAACCCTGTTTAAGGTACAGCACTGTGTAATATGTTGGTGCTAAATAAATCTAATTATCTATTATTCTAAATAATAATCTAAATAATAAATAATATCTATTATTATAATATAATATTAATACTTGTTCCAGGTCAATGTCAAACCAGGAAAGTCTGGGACAGACAGAATACTAGTCAACATTTGCTTTTTTGTATCAAAACCGGTTTTCCTTAAAACTAACTGGTATGATTTAAAGCACAATATGACGCCAGTTTACACAGATGTGATGTATGATGTATCTGATTATGTCCATTGGCGTTTATGGTAGGAGAAGAGTAAGACTATGTTCAACACCTTGCTGTCAAACAGTCCTCAATCATCCTAAAACCCAGCTCAAATGCCTTTTTTGCAGGTGTTTGAAGACACTTCATGCAGTCTCTCAGGGCAGTCTGACATTCTAAATGTTTCCTTACAATCTCTATTCCACATCTGTCAAAAACACAATTGATGTTGACCTGGATGCGTAATGGTTGGAAATAGCTGCTTGGGAGCCATGCCATCAGAACTTAGCCTAAGTGCTTGTTGACCAAGTCAGTATAAATACCATAATCACATGTCATGTTTTTTTGTAATTTGCTTGATAGTTACTTTCCCTTTGATCACAACACAGATATTAGTTTTACAAGCTTGAACTTAAACTGATTTATCCCCATCTCAGCGCACCATAACAGCCCAAAGAAAGCCTTTTATCTGCTTAATAATCTCATTGTAGCTGACAGGGAACTGGAGGCGTGTGAAGGAAATGCATTTGCAGGGTATCACTTTCTTTTCCTAGTGGCAACAGTAACAACAAATCATTCACCAAATCACTTTGTAACATATAAAAAAACTACTGAAAAAAGTTAAAGTTAACCAACAAGAATAGAAATATAGTAAACATGCCAAACTGATTTTTAGATGTACATCCTGATCCTGAATTCTGTGTTCCACTCACTAACCTGGAACATGCATGCAGTTTTGGAAATCTGAAAGGCCCCAACCTTTTACCCTGGCTTACTAAGTAAATGGAATGATCAAGCTGGAAAATCTGGAGCCTTCGCCTATATTAAGCAAGTAGGCAATAGCAACTCTCATGTTTAAATTCCAAAAAAGTTTACTTGTAGGGTTTACAAGGACTAATATTATTTTTAAACACTATTTATACAGCGTCAACATGTTACACAGCGCTGTACAATAAATAGGGGTTGCAGATGACAAACAGATACAGACAATGAGCCTGATTTATTAAAGCTCTCCAAGGCTGGAGATGATACACTCTCATCAGTGAAGCTGAGGGATCCAGCAAACCCAGAATAGATCTGGTCCAGGATTCAAAACATTTGCTAGCAAATGACTTTGAAGGAATCCATCCCAGATTTTCCTGGATCACCCAGCTTCACTGATGAAAGTGTATTCTCTCCAGCCTTGGAGAGCTTTAATAAATCAGGACCAGTGACACAGGAGGAGGAGAGGACCCTGCCCAGAAAAGCTTACAAAGAGGTGGGGGAAGTATGAACTACTTTACATTAAAAAATATTTTTATAAAAATATAGTTTAAGAATAAACAAAAAATTGTTAAAGGGACAATGTCAATGGGCTTTTGGTAACTTCTAGTGGGTTTTGTACACTTATATTTTCTGTTTCTATGAGAAAGCAAAAATGACTAAAAGTAATTCAAATACAGGTCAGAAGAAGATCCAACACGCCAATTAATCGAATTCTAGATGAGCTCAAAAGCTGCTCAAGCTGATGTCAAACTAATTCAATGACATAAGTATGACAATCTTTGACAAAAGTCATATTTTTATTAAAAAAAAACATTATAATTAATAATAATTATTAAAGTAATTATTCCTAAACAATATTCTAATTTTCAGGCAACTTTGTAGCTATTAAATAAAATTACCTTTTTTTAATATTTGATGGATACATAGCTATATGGAATAGAGAAGGCTTTTGTAATGTGAAAACATAACGAATGTACCTGAACAATAATGGGTGGTGTACTTTTTGTTATTGAACATTATGGACTTATTTCTTCTTTTGATTCAAATATTGGCCATGGTTTTAGGACTTTCTGAATAAGCCTTTGCATAGTTTGTGGTATCTGCAGAAAACAATGGTTTCATTTGACAAATGCTGTTTACAGATGCTAATGCTTCACATTTTCTTTGTATCATCTATTTTTATTTCGAGGTATAATGGTGAGCATGGGCATTGGCGAGCATTGGATATAAAATGCACTCGTATTGTATGATTGTGATTTTTCCCCTGCATTCATTGCCAAGGAAAATATGTTGCAGTAAGCTAACTGAAGAACATCAAGTACATAAAGCTTGCTATTATGTAAATTTACATTTGATGTTATTTTTTATTCCAGACAGTTCTATTTTCATTTACATGAAATAATGCTTTAGCTGCAAAATGACTGGACTTCTTGAGGAGACTGTAAATGTAATTCTAAGATTATCAAAAAAAACAACTATGGATATTGGATGACAATGGGGTAACTGAACTGAGTGGTATGAACAAAATTATCCTATTATATCTCTTTATGTGGGTACATTTATTACCTGTACAATCTTTTTGAGTGCATTTGTTTCACACACAATCCACTATGTGTTTGAATAAATAACTGGTGTCCATTTTAAGGGCAATGTATTTTACGGTTTGTGCTAATAGGCCATTGAAAATAACAAGATTTTAGAAATGTGGAAATTATTAGTTTTCTTCTACTGGATTATTAGACAGAAAGTGTGCAGGAAAATACTACTCCCCATCACATTTTCTTACCTCTATATGTCCTTTATCCTGTTAGTTTGCCAGAACATTTATGTATTTACTTGGTCCTGTATGAAAACCATGTAATGTGTAGCAAGTGGCACTTCAAGCATACAGCAAGGTCATTTTACCATGTTACTCTAAATCACAGCATAGTGCTAAACAGGTCACCCTACAATGATCGTCTTTTCCTCTCCTGTCTCTCAAATGTTTGTCCTAGGTCTTAACTGTCTCTGTCTCCATGTAATTTTTTTAAAATGAATATACACCTAGTAATAAAATAATAAGTTAGTGAAGTTTTACCAAACAACAATCAAACAATCACAAGGCAAAAGCTACACTGTTGTAAGTACATACAATTCAGTACATGTGCAGTAGACTTAAAAGCTATGGGGAATCCTAGTCAAAAATTAATAGAAGTCGCGTCAACTATTTATTACTACTACTACTGAAACTGAGGTGAGGAACTACACTGGCATCACTTTGTATCATAAATGCCAGAAGTAATAATGTATTTTTCTGTCTGAACATGACTTATAATGTATGACCTTGTTCTGGGAGCAGGCTTTACAATCCACAGTAGAAATCAAGGACATTCAGAGGACAACAGGAAAGAAATGGTCGCCCTGCAAGTTGATTAAATACAATATACAAAGGAAAATTACACTTCAAAGTAATCTTCTCCATAGAATAACACTTAGATATCTGCAACATTAATAAAAAGTTGTAATTCTCAGATAGTAGCATATCAAACTTTTTTAATGTACCAGATGTGCTCAAAAGTCCAAACACAGACATTGGTAAGCCAAGGTAAAAGTTGACCTGTTACCTTTTGGTTCTTGCATGATGGG
This sequence comes from Pyxicephalus adspersus, assembly GCF_032062135.1. Lineage (NCBI taxonomy): Eukaryota > Metazoa > Chordata > Amphibia > Anura > Pyxicephalidae > Pyxicephalus > Pyxicephalus adspersus. Next base: position 55,157,964 of record NC_092858.1, read on the forward strand.
CTGGCTCAATAACCAACATTATAGGAGAGTCATTTCCCAGAGTTAGCATTTCCATGTAACACATTTATCCCAAGGGTTACCTTTTAAAAACACTTAGAGCACTGATTGGGAAGCAACTAAGCTGCATTCAAGACACTTCAAGATGATATATAATCACCTTAAACCCTGAATAGTGCATGCTAGACCTAAGGTCTTCTTCAAGGCTTGTAGAAGTCTCTATTCCTTTAGTGTTCATGAAATTTTTGACAACTAGAATGGAATGATTTAATGGAAGCAGAAATAACTGGCACAGTTACATTGGAATGTGTACTGGCTTAATGATCATGAAGGAGGTATATATCCAAAGGAACCCCACTCCACTACCTGTAACATATAAAAGCCTTTAACTAGAGTTTCTTTAAATGCATGTATGCAACAATATATCCAATAGTTAAAATAAGAATTAAGCATATTAAATCAGCTCCCCACACACTCAAATTCAACTTAGAATGCATTGAATGCTTAGGTCCAGGTACATCATAATTTGTGTATCACGCACTCCTCTACTTGGCAATAACTACCTGCCTGAATGTCTCATATTAAAGATGGGACTGAATTTAGAAGCAATACAGTAGAGCTGTCACCTCATCACACAAAGTTTCATAAGGTGGACCTGCAGTATTTACATGTATTTGTATTTGCAGGAAAACCTGTAAGTGCATAAGGTCATGTTATGGATGTTAGGAACATTGGCAGGCATGTTAAAAATGATAACTCTGGTGGATCATCTGTCCTTTCACAAATTGTTTCGATTTACAAATTAGAAACACTATAAAGAAGGGGGTATATCCACAAATCATACATAATAATGTTTGAAGATAGAGGCTTAGATGGGGAAATATGCTACAAATACAATATGCTACAAACTAATGGCCATTTGTGCTAGACAATGGAAAATGCAAAGAAAAAAAACACACACACAAGAGGGTCTGGAGCACCAGCCACAAGCTTATAAGAATGGAAAGAAAAAATCCTTTTTTTGAAAGCCAATACAGGCATAGCATATATTCTATTATTGTTTGCAAAGCCATTCGTTCATCTACATCCAGCCTTGCAGGTCTAGATACAACATGTCATGTCAGCCCCCTTAGAATAAGAAACCAATGTAAACTTATGTAACTATATAGAAGAAAAGTCTAAAAACTTACAGAGCAGTTAAAATTATCATCTATTAACATGGCCTTCTAAATATAGCATTTAAATAAAATGGGTTCACAGACACCTGCTCACATTGTTAAAGAAGTGGCAATTAACAGCACCAGTAGTTAATGATTTTAAAAAAAGACATTCTGTAATGTGAGGGCAGGATACAAAACAAACAATCGCTGGTACCCGATAGCTCAAAGACTGCATTGATGGGTTTCTAATATTCCTAATTAACCTGCATATAACTGGCATATGATATGGTTAGGAAAATATTTCATACATTGATTTTGCATTGAATTTTGAAAAAGTATTACAATACAGTGATAATAAATATTTTTCCTTTCTTATGTATGTATGTGTATACCTTTGCACAGAATATGAAGACACGTATACTGATGAATATATATATATATATATATATATATATATAAACAGATTTGATAGATATAAAAAGAATATGTTCATGGTAGGTTGAGATTTACCTACACTTCTTGTACAAGAGCTGCAAAAGGAATTCCATTCTAACATAGATGTCACTGGAACAGATGTCCCCAATGGAAGTCTTCTCCTCCTCTTTTCTTCTGTATACAATACCATATGTATTTCCAGGGGCACAGACATCAATAAAAATTTGCTGGAGAATCAAAACCTACTCACTGCTTTTCATAAAACGTTTTGCCTTTCTTAGACATGCCAAACTAAACACTCCCTAAGGTTTCAACTGTTTCACAAGACAGGAACTAGAATATGTAATATTTGCAGAACTACATATCAAGCCTCAATCACACAAGTACGTAAATGAATGTGGGCAGTTAAAGCTGGACTCTAGATAGATAATAATAAAATTATTATGCAGTATTTATATAGCGCTGACATATTATGCAGCACTGTAAAAAGTCCACAGTCATGTCACTAGCTGTCTCTCAATGGGATTCACAATCTAACATCCCTATCATAGTCTTATGTCATTACCACAGTCTAAGGTCAATTTTGGGGGGAAGCCAATTAACCTAACTGCATGTTTTTGGAATGTGGGAGGAAACCGGAGTACCCAGAAGAATCCCACGCAAACACAGGGAGAACCTGCAAACTCCATGCAGATAGTGTCCTGGCTGAGATTTGAACCTGGGACCTAGCACTGGCCAGAGGGCTAACCACTGAACCACCATGCTGCCCACAGATATAAAAGAAGCCGATTATTGCAGGCCTGTATTTATTAAAATACCCTTAGGAGTCATTTCTTTTTACCAGTAAGAAGTACTAACATTTGACCTAGTATTAGCTTCTTGAAGACCTAGTACAGCAGAACTGGAAAAGTAGTAGTACAAGGAGCCCGTCAACATCTAATCCCTGCTGCTTCAGCTGACATATGGACTGTTTGTGAAACATCAGGAAAGCAAGAAGCACCAGAGGAATATGTCCTAATTATGAAAAAAGAATGTGTAGGAAACAGGGCAAGATCCAACACTATCAGAATTTCTGGAAATTTGCCCATCAAAGAAGTCCAAGATTCAGATGTAGCCGTAGAGTTTTGGAGGCTGATCCTCTAGATGCCTGAACTTAAAACTTGGCAGCAGATTTTTGTTTTTCATTTGACAACAAAGTTACTTCATAGTGGAAAATTAAGTCAAATTGTAAAATACAAAATTATAATAAACATACATAACTATTTTTTTGCCAGAGAAGGTCAGCAAGCGGAACCAGTGAAAGCGGAGGGGGATCTTGGAGAAAGAAATACCTTCAGACTATTTCCCATGAATGAAGTGGTGTTCAGCAGCCCAAGTAGCTGGAAAAGAAAATATGTTCCCTGTTGTCTTACAGGTTTGTTTTGCTTGATTCATTTTACAATAGAGAGAGGATGACATAAAGCAATACAATTTAACCACCAACTCTCTCCCAGACGTTGACCAGACAACAAGAAATATGATAAATCTTATGAGGGTAATATTACTGTGCCCTCCTAAACCTGATTCAAATGGTTAACTAAGGACGCTGTGCAAAGAAAAAGAACCGGAATGAGCCAATACTGGTACACAACCTCTCCTTCTCTAAATGCTTTGGAGATTGCAGGAGACAGGATTTCAGGACAGATTTAAGGGTTTATGCTAGTTCCATTTAAAAAATTAATTGAGTCAAGCTTAAAGCTTCAGAAATTCCTTTTATTTTGCACAGTTCCTAAAGCACTAGAGCAGATAAAATTCACTGCAGAAAGTATCAATAACTAATAGGAGCTAGGTGATAGGATGTGGATTTAAAAAACAATTAGATCATTTTTCTTTCTACTCTATATGAGTATATAGGGGAATGTTATTCTCATAGATAAATTGTAGAAGTTATCTATAAATCTCTTACAGTTTCCCAAAATGGCAAGGACACAATAACATTTGCATGGAAGTTTAGGTGCAAGGGGTACTTTTGGTTTTATTCTTAGTAGCTCTAAGCAGCAAATGCCTTCTACTGCCATCTGGCAATAGCTAAAACAAATACTTGAAGATCATGAGGACAATTACACAGGCCAGTTTAGAAGAGTTACATATGCCCTTGATCGCATCTGTGTATACCTTGACTTACCTAAAGAATATATCATGACAGAGAAGATATATATGATGAAAGCTTTTCCTACAAAAGCGCTGTTCTAAAAAGTTCCCATTTCTTTTACAAAGCAAAAAACTTTGAAACATCCCTAAACTAATAAATAAATATTACCCTAAAACAATCCTATGAATAACATTTCCTGATTTCCTGTCAATGCTAACTGCTCTATTGTATATGAGGGAGCCATGGTGCTCACCCAGACTACTTGCCCTATGTGGATTACAAACACAACTTATTCCCTTTATTACATGTACACAAAAACATTTTGTGTTTGCTAAATAGGTTCTAAAAAACAAAAAAAACAAAAGGGGGACGAATTCAGCCAACACACATCTAGGGAGAAAGCTGCAATATATGAAATGTTTGTTTTTTGGGATTGGATACCCTTTAGGTCTGACAAGTCAATATTTTACTGATTCAAAGCAGCTGAGCAAAAGAAAAAAAAACAATACCAAGCAATTAATTACAATAATTCCAGAATTCTAAGTGCTGTGATTACTGTCAAGGTTGTCCAGTTCTGTCCAGGCAAGTCTTCTACCTGCCTAGCAAATAATGAAATGTTGTAATACACAAACTATAAATATAAATATTCAGGTAACATGCACTATACAGCTATAAAAACACAAAATATTTGTTAAGGGATAGTCAGTATAGAAAAAACAGTTCACAAACCCACATATACATTTCAAGGTATTACTTCATTATAATACTTCAAGTTAGCAGGCCCTCCATGTTCAACAAAGATAAAATTATATCTGCTTAACATCCTAAATATTTGTCTGCAAAGTACTTATTGCCCTTGATTTGGGCAGCTGATCAGAAAATGTATGGCTCTCAGGAGTCCATGGAAAATCTATTTCAGTCATATAATACTTTCATAAATCTCTCTAAATATCATGGAAGCTTTTTCCTATTTATCTAGAATGACCACGGCACCACAAAGCTATCAGTTTATTAGGTTCATTCATGTCAGACTTTTTTTAAAAAATGACATTCAGTTCAAGAAAAGCCTGTCCATACTAACAATTCCAAAGTCATTTATTACTGGGTGTGTATACAAGCACATGAAGAGCCAGTCTGACTACAAACAGAAAGGTACTGAATTCTTGTGTTTGTTAGTGCCTGGTATGTGAGCAGCAATCACTGTAATGTAAATCTATGGATCAGACTATCTGAGTTACAGAAGGGTTTACATTAAAATATACCTGTCCTAAGGTTTTCAAATGGTTTCTTTTCTTTTTATTATTCTAGTGCCCCTATGAAATAGATACCTGTCCCCCAGTCATAATCACTTTTGTACTGGATTAATAATAGTATTTAAGTAGCAGATCAGAGTGTGCACCAAGGAGGAATAGGCATTGGAATAAATGAAAGTCTTCTAATGACTGCCTTCTAAAAATACAACATGCTCCACTGTCTCTTGCTTGAAATATCCGAGTGATCTCTGTAATTGTAATTTGCATACTTATCTCAGGTAAGTGATTCGGAAAGTATTCAATTTCTAGTTGCCCGTTAGTAATCTAGTGATTTTAAGGAAAGATGAAACATGGCAGTATCTACATTACCTTATAACAAGCTTCCTAAAAGTTATTCAATCATTTTTAATTCTATTTGCTGTAGCAAGGGTTAAAATATACCCTGTGCTAGCAGAATGTTGTAGTCAGACCACAGCTCAACACAGAGTGAAGTCAGGGTTCCCAAATGCCACCTGCCTAACTCTACAATAAACAAGACACAATATTCTCTATGTTTAAAAAATACATACAAAATAAAGACCTGAATCACTACTGGTAATGCAGAGAGATTGCATTACAGTCATATTTTATATAGATTCTGATGGGTTTAAGGGCCCATATATACATGTCTGTCCTTGTGTGTTAAATTGATGCCCAATGTGTAGCACATTACCAAGCATTGATTTCCTACCGGGGGTCCTAAATTTATCCTACTCTGCAAACTGCATTTTTTATCTTTGGATATATTTTACACATGAAGAGTTGTTTTCAGAAGGTGCCCACATCTGTATAGTGAGATGGTGTAGTAAAGCACAAGCATTGTAACACTGGCACAAGAAAACTGTGTCTGCATATATTCATATCTTATTATAAATAATACAAAGAAAATGATGAAGAAGCATCAGAAAAAAATAAGTTATTGGAATATTCTGGAGCCTGCATCTGAAGTGAAGATACATTAGGTGCCAACTAGAAGTATACTTTAACAAGCTTCCTACCTAACCAGCGTTCATCGTTTATGTAGTTGCACCCTTATTTTTGTATTGGAAATTTTATGTAATTAGTGTGAACTAAGCAGTAATTACTAGGCTGCTTTTTTATTGACATTTTGGTAATGGTATTTAGCAATCCTAATGCTGAAACCAGTAGTAAAGGTAAACAGTCATAGGATGTTATGTGTCAGGTAAGCAAGCAATGCCATGAAAGGAGGAGACTTATTAGGTAACTTTTAAATGTGCTCCCATTTCTTAAAAAGGTAACTGAAAATGGTGCACTTCAACATAATTATTTCCGACCTTTATGATTATTGCTAAAAGAAAGATGGAGGGGACCACAAAGATAACAATTCAAAAAAGCAAAGCACAGTAACCCATAGCAAAACAGAACCAAACTATATTTAGGCTGAGCTTTAGTAAGATGAAAGGTATACTCCAATCAAAGCTGAAAATCAAACATAAAATGAAATCAACAGAGAGGATACAAATAATCTGATCCGTACGTCAGTGTTTTATCCGTGCATTACTATACAGCAGTAGCTCCCTTATTGTGTATTCTTTTGTATTCTAGTGATTCCTACACATTCCTGCTTGATGCAATGACATGACTCGAGGTTCCCATACAATGTGCATCAATGGATTTAAAAATTGACCATAGTTCAATGCTCATTAAAGTGCTACATGGTCCTTTTCTTACATCTACCCCTAAGATTCAAACCTGCCTCTTAGGATTCAATTTGCTTGGTGATATAGAACACGGAATGGTACAAATCACATGCACCACAATGTCTGATCCTTCTGCCCCTCCAATTAGGTTTGAGAAATCTCAGTGCATTAGTAGATCGCCAACTACTTGCACCTGTGACCTGGAAATACCAATGAAATCTGACTTTGAATGGCCATTGCCATCATTCTGCTCTTCCAGCTAAATCTGTTGTCATTGTACTATAGAATAATCTGATGCACAGAACTGAATTTGATCTGCAGAAGACAATGAAGCAATTTCTAATTAGTCTGTTCTGTTGGTTGTCATGGTGAAGTTACTCAAGCAAAGGGAATGAAGAAAAGTAGTAAATCCCAGGGGAAGAAAAGCACAGATTATTTACTAATTAAAATGTAGGTTTCAAACTTCAACATTATTAACACATAATGCATAAAATATTTGGAAAACAGCTCACTGTGAGTGCCATAAAGCATGGCGAGTTCCACGATACACCTGCACTCACAATAAGCCCTCAATCTTCAAGACTAAGTACATCTAGGGGTGGATATGAAATATGGCAGCAGACAGTGAGACAGCGGTTGTGAGTGATGCAGCAAGACCTGCTTTTTCTTTTCCACATTTGCTGGGCAATCATTTAAGCAAAAATAGAGGATTTAGGACAAAATGAAATGATACATAAAAGCACTAAGGCAAGACCAAGTGATAAAAGTATGAAAAAATAACTTGAACTAAGCACACTACAATAGCAGATATCAACCAATCTTCAAAGCAATTGAGTGCAGCCATTATAATCAGTTGTGACTTGCAGAATCAGGAGTGGAAGTACTTAATGTTCTTCTACAGTCACACATTTTCCATTAGTAACACTTGAATTTGTTTCTTTGCAGGCAAAATTGTAGTTATGGTCAGTGTTTGGACTAGTGATACATTTTCAAGATGAAAATATGTATCAAATTATTTTTTTAAATCTTTTTTCATAGACGTTTAATTGTCCAGTTGAGCACTACAGTAGAATTGCCACACTGTTAAGGAAAAATTATACCCAATGAGTACCTTCTATAACATTTCTACAGTGTAAAGTTTGTCAGGTTAGCAGCAGCAAAATATCTTATCTGAGAGTGGAAGAGAATGTTTAGACTGTTGATATTAATTGTGCAAGAGTTACACCCAAAAGAGATGGAATGCAAGTTAACTCCTTCCACCTGCTGATTTCAGTTATCTCCTAACAGAAAAAAAGAAAATTACAGTTACATTTGCTAAACATGAAAAAATATTAATGGAGTGAGCCAAATGCCTGGAGAAACTGCACTCACCACAGACATACCTAAACCTACAAAACATGCAACTGTACATGGGACAATGTAAAAGTGTTTCAGCTATGAATAACATAAATAATACATTTCTAGGATTAGTAAAAAGTACGATCGTTTAAAGGCTGCAACAATGTGTATATGTGTTCTTTAATACCTTTTTTTTGTTTATTGTATAATATAGGCAGGGGGTGAATATTCCTTTTAGAAAGATATGTGCTGTAGGTAAAGTTACCTGTAACCAAGGTGTGTAAAGCACCTCAATTCATAAGCTTAAGTATTAAAAAAGCCCAGAAGCCAGATTTTCAAAACATCTACCTAGTCATATTTGATGCAAATGTGTTTTTGCAACCTTTCTATTGTTCCTAAGGCAGACATAGAATCTAAACTAGAAAGTTAGGTCAGAAAGATGGGGGGACCTTTAAGCACAGCTCATGTGGGGCTCTGTCTACAAACCCATACCCAAGTGCTGGAATGAATAAAGGCCATTCTGACCTGGCAAGTCAAGATGGCCAAAGGCCTGAACCTGGATAAAGATTTGGTAAATATTCTGGTCCAAAGATAAAGTGAGAAGAGGTGAGTTTAGTTCTGCTTTAAAAACTAATCAATGTAACAATCTGAAGGTATGGTAAAAAAAATGTACTGCAATATAAACACTGACCGTAACTAGTACATATATTCAAATATTGTAAAATAAAAAAGACATTTGAGGTGGACTGAGGAACAGATGGACCCTCCAAACCTAATCTTTCTAAGAGTTATATGAAGTTTTGGTTGAGGTAAAGGGTTGTTTTTTTCTCAAGAAACTGACATTAAGCTGAGACAGAGGAATGCCACTTTACAACTATTCTAAAGCTGTTATGTAATTCTGATTGCTTGTCATGGACACAGTTGTTTTTACTGGTTTGCACTCCCTGATATGCAACTGAAAGCACTGACTGCCAGCAGGAAGAGAAACACATAACTGTAGATGGACGGTGGAACACATTAGTCGAACATCTGCCCAGGGAAATCAACAGAAACTTTCTCAGAATTGTTAAGTGGTACCCTGCATGCTTTTGGATCAGAAGAAAGTACTTCAAATTTCTCCAAACCCTAAACATTAAAAGGTGTAAAGCCCAGGGGGTTTGGGCCCCAGCACAGTTCTAAAATCTGTTCTGTGACCTCTTGTTGCCATGCAATGTAAGAGCGCATGCATATGATTTGTGTGTTTTTGTTGTTTAGTTTTGTCTCACAATCCAAAACTGTATTGATTTGTTTCTGGAACTATAGTATATGCATGGGAGAAAAGAATGTAATTTTTTTTTTTGGGGGGGGGGGGGGGGGGGGGCTACATGAACTTAAGTAAATAGTTCTATTTGCCATATACAGCACGGCTATATAAATATTATTTCATTAATGCAGACCTACGGTACTTGATTTTTTTCACAATCACAATGAATAACTTTCTGGTACATTACAATATATAACAGTACAAACAAACTGATCAACTGTCATTAAAAATGGCTCTTAATAAAACATAGTGTACTAAAACTCCAGCATCAAGTCTACAAGCAAGAAGTGGGAATATTTTAGCAAGGAAACTTGACAGAGACAAAGTAAAGCTTTGGGTCTGTGACAAATTTGACCCAAACATGAATCATTTGTAATAGGAGAGAATAAAGCCAAACTTCACTGATGAAGTAAACAGATCAGGTACAGAGCAGTATCTTATATCTGTCACTGACAAGTAAAGCACAGCTCAACAAATTAGGAGCATCTTCCCTCCCCGGTCATTCATACAGATGGGAACAGCAGTCCTAGCCCCTTTTTCGTGTTTGGATGAACAAATGAAAATAATGATGATGTGAACCCTTGTGCTAAGCAAAGCAAGGATTTTTTTGTCATACCTGAGCATAGATGACACTGGCCTTTTGAGAGAAAAAGAAGATAACAGAATTGTAATACAACAAAAAATGCATCAGACATAAGGTTCCATTTATATTTGGCATTGTGATTATATATCATACAAGAACTACAAAACCAATTAAAATAATGCAAAGCTGTTTAAAAAAACAAAAACCTCAGACCCAAGTCCCAGTCTTCCTTTTTTCTGATGTTTCCACATGTTCTGTTCTATGTCAATGGAGTACAATGGACTGCATCTATATTGTAACACCCACTCACTTCTATCGATGCACCTGTTGCCATCAACAATTAAAAGCGCAGATGCATCACAACAAAAGGAAAGAATCACACAATAGCTATATTCAACTATATATACACAACAGCCTGACAAGACTTGAATCTGTATCCAAAAGGCACAGGCCTCATTCATACATACTGAATATAATGCTGTTTATATGTTTTCACACTGTAACCTACCAACTACAAATGGCATTATAATGGGCACTGGACTTTAGTTTCCGGCAGTTCTTGGGCTGTACTGGAGGTGGTTAAAGGTCAATGTACCAAAATCATTGTATTGTAATCTCTCTTGGAGCTCTATGGGCATATCTGGACAGGATTACAACCTCTTTCAAGCAAGCATTCTGTGCTGTTCAGCTTCCTCACAACTCCATTTTACTGTGTTTCTAGAAAACTACAGATAATGCAAATATCTAAAGGAATTCATAATTATAAATACATGGTCTAGCTGTGTGTATGCTCTATATATTTTCAGCAAAACTCCTATAATCCTGTTTGGGATTTTCTGACCCAAAAAACCTCAAGAGTGTCTACAGTATTACCAGCGGCAAGCTGAATTGGGAAAGTAGGATGGACTGATCTGAAAACCCAAAAAACATGTTGGGACTAATGCAATATAGGTTTATTCATCAAAAACATTTTGTAGAACTCAATTCAGTTTTAAGACGTTCCAGGTTACTTCTCTGCTTGTCAAAAAAAAAAAAAACACAGAAGGAAATGTAACACTTAAATTAAGAAAACATCAAGGTAGGTGGTTTTAAAAAGGAAAATGAACAAAAACCACAGAAAAGACAAGATGAATACACACACCATATTGACTAATAATGTTCTATTCAAAATCATTGAATTTGTTTGATTTACATGTATCAATCAGCAGGTATTCACACCTTGTTTACTGATTTTAGCAATGACAACATTTTATGTTAAACTAAACAAAAATGTTGGCAGTTATACAAATAGTATAAACACTCCAAATTAACCAAAGAAATAGTAAGTAAACCTTGGAGTAACTAATGTATTGTGGTAAACACCCTCAGGGGTAAGCTCAGCTGAATATTATTAAACCTAAATATTTAGTTTTGGGATCTTTAGCATTGACTGAATCAAGGGAACATTCTAATCTGTTAGACCATTTTTAGGCCCAGGTGTTATCTGAGCAAGTGCCCTGTAAGCCGTTAGAAATAGATAACAGAACACAGACGTAAACACATACATAAAATCTATATGTACAGGACTGGTGGTGGACAGACTGGAACAGATTTAGCGATCTGCGGAGCTAACAAAATCAGCCCCAATTCGGACACAGGAACATTAAAGAATTATATGCCCCATTTGTCCCTCAAACAACCACATCTTTCCTCCAGGTCCTTTTAAATCTAAGTAATATGGTAATGCTTGGAATATGAGCATCGCTATGCAGGACTTACTAAAAAATGAGCAAATTTCAGCAGTGTTTGGTGGCCTCATTGAAATTTTTTAAATTCAAATATATAAAGTAAGAGGCAAGGCTAACAGTTTGACAGTAAACTAAATACAATACTCTAGAGACTTGTTGGGTAAATGTGTATGTGTGCCAATCCTATGTACTATCACGTTAGTATTGCTTAAACACCCATCATAAATACAACCTTTCAGTAAAGGCTTTAATTTTCTTGCTGTAACTAGGGTGCAGGCATAAACGAATGACCAGGGGAAACACACACACACACACACACACACACACACACACACACACACACACACACACGAGGAATATGCACAGAGCATTCATTTTCACTCAATCCCACTAAATTTTGCAATCTTGCTTTTTCAGTACAAATCCTTGAACTTTCACTGCTCTGTCTGTCTACACACTGAAGCCAGACAAGGACACCAAGGCTCTTTAGATACATGAACCTTGAATTATTATCTAGCTGCTAGTTATGGCAATGATAAATCAAGCAATCCTAGAACATTGTTGGAACAAAATATGAAATAT
>NC_092858.1:55170349-55189156 GCF_032062135.1 Pyxicephalus adspersus
ACACACACACACACACACACACACACACACACACATACACAGTATAATTATTATTATAGTGTTTTTTTTATATCACCAACATATTACGTAGCGCTGTACATTAAATAGGGGTTGCAATGATAGACAGATCCAAACAATGACACGAGGAGTAAAGGACCAGGACTCGAAAGAGTTCCTATATAATCATTTTTTCTTTAGCATCAGATTCTAATTTGAAAGCTATCCTCACACATAAATAAAATAAACATCACAAAAAAAGAAAAAGAAAGATGTATATCAATATACACTAAAACATTATGCAAGAAAAAAAATAAACCTGTCATTACAAAAACCTGACATAAAAGACCTGCTATATAAGGTCTCTGCTTCTAGGATGCAATGCTTATCCTTGATTTACTAGTGAACTAGTCAATGATTTTCCATACATAGCAGACATTTGCATGCTTGTTGGAAGTCTGGTCTGTACAACTGGTGACCTGAGAACTGCATGCAATCCATTGGCCCTTCTTTTGCAATCCTAACTACATTTTTCCTATTAAACTGGAACCAGCAGGACACTCCCAAAGTTTTACTTTCCAGCAATATTCTGCATGGTGTTCCACAGGTTCCAAGACATAACATATAGAGCTGCTGAGCTCTCTGAATCTCACTGTAATTATGCTAGCACTGCCTGTCAAGTAGAATGAACTCCTGGGTATTTATATTGTTTTTAAGCTGAACTCCACTTTCTAGAAACACTTGCAAGCCAATGTCTATGGCAACACAAGTTCAGTAAATCGGAGATCTGCCATAAATCACTTCACTAGGCTGAGGTTTACCAGTTACATTAAAGTTACATTACTAGTTACAGTTACATTAAAGGTATTATAGCCACACCAATGCTGTATGCATATGTAAAAACGGAGAGTTTAGTATTTAGACTGTTTTCAGTAAGAATATAGTTGAATTCTAAAAGACATTTGCAAGACCCAAAGTCAGTCAAAGTAAAAAATGAAATGTCAGTGTGGCAGGAGCTAAAGGGAATCTGTGGCCTGCATATGAGGTGTAAACTGCAGCCTGTAGGGAAATTCAGCATCAGCTGTACAACGGGTCAGCACACACAGAACATACTCCATATATCAGGTCTGGAGAACAAGGGAAAATGAGAAATACAATAAGTTATATATTGCCCTAAAAATCTTTTGATCATTTGAGCGATTTAAACCAATTGCTACTACCGCCCTTTAATGGTAAAATTTTATCAAAACTATAACTTGGGAGAAAAAGCAGTGATGAAAAGATTTTATAAGATACGTAAGGGTAAAAGTAAAAAGTTTTGCATTGTATTGGACTTGTACTAGTAATTATGCATTGCGGTAATAAACAGCCTGAAAGGGTGGTCTATGTTGCCTAGAGGAACCAAATGCTTCTTTGTTTAAAAAATCCTGTCCATGTCTGGGCAACTGGTCCAACTGGTGGGAAGAGGATAATTTTTAGTCTGATGGTAAATACAATGTTACTGTTGAGGTCAGGAAATGTCTGGGAAAAGATTCATGATGCCCATCAATGGTATGTCTGCCCATCTTCTAACCATAACCAGCCCTGGTAATTTCATGATTCTGTTAGTGAGCCAGTTATAGCCACCATGCATCTATGTGGTTTCACATGTTACCTAGTGATGTATATTTATATCTTTTTTTTCATCTGTCTCAGTAATCCTAAACTGCCAAAAGAATATATTAGTAAGTGATCTCAGATGCAATGATTACTAGACTTCTAAAGATGGTCCGTTAAGGATTTTTATTGCATTAAACATTTTATTTAGTGTCCAGACCACAATACAATCCTCACAACTCAATAGGGCTACACCATCTCATAACTTTGTATATTTACTGTTCAGGTTTTGCCCCTCATCACTATTTCAGTGTCCAACCCAGAAATGTTTTTTAAGCTGGGTGGGAAGGAATTGTAGGTGGGTGGCAGTCCCTGTATAAGAGCAAGCTCAACTGCACTTAACTGCTAAATGTTGAGATTGGCAACATATTAGCTGAACCGCAATTCTGAAAGGGGGCTAAGGCTTAGTATAAATCAACTTTTTAGAAAGTCTGGTATGAACATATTTATTTTCAAAATTAACAGGTGGAAATAGCAGTGTTCTCCACAGCCCCTTTTAGATGGGCGCACCACCCGACTCTTTTCAGTAACCAAAATGTTCTCGCGGACCATCCGTTGGTGACCACTGCTGTGGTTAACTGCAAGTCATAAATAACCCTTGGCCACAAGTGATGCCAACCAGCACAGATGGATACCTAAAGACCCATCTGGTAAAATGTAGGGCCAACATGGAGTGAGATTGAACTGGGCATTTTTTCATTGTGTTTCTAAAAAGAACTAGTGCTCTTTCCCCAACATTATGAATCAGATTTACAGGGAACATCTATTGGTAAATGGGGGATGAAGATAGGTCATGCTGTTTTTTAAAGACAAGGTTCATGGTTTAGGCAAAGCCGATTGTAAGCAACTTCACAACCTGTAAAAACTACAGAATCCTGAATGAAGAACACACTTCCTCATATATGGAAGCTGAGCCCAGCTGAGTTACAAGTTCTACCCAGATATCGTACAATTTGCAATTCTTTATAAATCCCCTTGATAATATTCTGCATCAAGCTTCACCAACACTGCAGTGTATGTTTCAGTAATTTATTCACCACCCTCAATCCAAAGACAAAGCTACAAAAATATTAGCGATGACTAATCTAATCTTATCATTTTCTTCTGACGTAATACTGAAAGCTAGAGAATTAAAATAAGTTTTATATTTAATTAATAAAGACGCTGTGACAAAATAAAGGTCAGTTAGATGGTTCCTGACTGTACATTTATGTGTTGTTTCCTAAATTGCAAACAAAACAAGTTTAGTATGGCTATAAAACAACTACTTTTTCATAAAACCAGTTCAATAAACTTTCAGGCCTCAAACATTAGGTTTAAATACTCAGTATCAGGACTTATTAATGCCATGAGCAAAGATGTGCAGTCATACAAACAAAGTCGGCCTGACTTATTAAAGTGCTCCAGGACTGGAGAAGATGGACTATCGTGGAAGAAACCAAGGTGATCCAGAAACCCTGGAATGGATCTGGTCCAAGAATTATAGAAAATGATTTTAAAGAAATCCATTACAGGTTCTTCCACGATGGGCTATCTTCTCTAGTCTTGGAGATCCTTAATAAATCAGACCCAGTATATGAGCACTTGCCATAAGTTACTGCTATTTGTTTTTATTATTATTTTTACCAGGATTTTTATAGCGCCAACAAATTACGCAGTGCTGTACATTAAATAGGGGTTGCAAATGACAGACGATTACAGTGACACAGAAGGAGAGGAGCCTGTCCCGAAGAGCTTGCAATCTAGTAGGTGGGGGAATTAGCACACAATAGCAGGGGAGATGGCCTTGATTTTGCTGATCCTACGGACATACGGTTCATCAAATTGAGAGTGAACTTAAAAACCTAGGATGAGGCATTGAGTTTGCATGCATGCGAGCTTGATGAGATCATAGGCCACTTACAAACAGCAAACATTACATTTCAGAATAAGTGCTACATTTCTGCACAGCAATTCTCTATGTATAACGCTAGTATTATCATTTGAGATCTGTAATGCAGCAAGTTGTACACTGTTTCCTAGGTCTTTAATGACGACTTTGAAACTTGCTAAATTACCTTCATCCAAAGGGCTCACTAGCACTTCCTAGTTCTGACAGCAACACAGAGCTGTCACATGGAAGCCACCATGTCAAAACAAAATCTGACATAGCATGCAAGTAAGGTTAGAGCATACCAATATTTATTTGCACACATGTATACTGGTCATCTAAGGTCACTTAGGTGGAATATTTCTACATATACCCTATGTAAGGGTGCTAGCACACACCATCACTTCCATGGCATTTTTCTCTACATATGAAAACCATTAAAGCTGAAACTTCTCAACTTGGATCAGTAGCCTGGAAGCCATGGCAGGTCATCTCCAAAGGCCACCACTTCCTAGTTCTTTCTTACAACACAAAGCCGCCACATGGTAGCCATTATGTCAAAACAAAAGCAGGAATCACAGGCATATTCCTAAATTGTTTGGACATATTTAGGGTTCTTATAAGGAACCTTTGGTAGTAAGCACATGACAACCTTTATTTAAGCCTACACATGTATACCGGTCATCTAAGGTGACTTTGTGTAACTTTTTAATGTACGCTTTCACATGGACAATGCAAAGGTGCGATAACACGCAATCACATGACTTATTCCTCTACTTAGGAAAACCATGAAAGTAAATCTTAAAACTTCTCACCTGACTTGGGTCAGTAGCCTTGAAGACATGGCAGGCCATCTCAGACTCTGGGTTGTCAGGTTGGGTTTTTATCAAGTAGGCAAAATATGAGGGGTCTTGGCTGTTATGGATGAAGCGGGCAATATGCTGCGCTTTGTGTTCAAAGATAAAGACTGCGCTGTTACCACTGGCACCATTCAAGGCTGGCACACAGCGAAGGTGCGGGGTAACTAGTAACAACTGCACCTCCCGGCATGGTGCCACACAGCCAGGGGGATCCTGTCTTTCTGCACGTCTGCGGATTTCCGCCACCAGCCATGGCAGCATGGGCAAAGTTGTCCTACGGTCTAAGGATGACCATCCAACATACCATAGGCGGAACCTCTTCTCCCCTTTGCCAGTCCTATCAGGGGCCGCTTGTTCCTCCAACAGGGGGTGACACTGGTCTGCTGAACTTCTTCTCTCCATGATTGCCCCTCAAGCCAACACAGTATGAAAGGTCCTAGTATTGGGGATAAAAGTACAGTATAATAATCCTTGAGGATTGAAGCTCTGTGCAGTGTATCAGCAGTACTGCAGTGTTATATGTGGAAGATCCTGTACAAGTCCAGACGTGACCAGAAGGCACAGGAATACCTCAGCACGGGGTAATAGTGAAGGCTTGCACAGCCACATGGCAGGGGCACACAATTGTGCCTTCAGGATCTGCTTTCCCACACAGCCCTGTCTGTTTCCTTCTCCCCTCCCTCTAGCTAGAGATCGTCATGACAGATCCTGCAGATCGGACTCCCCTCCTCCTGCCTGTATCAGCCTCTCATTGTCTCGCTGCACGCTCATAGCGCTCCGGACTGCGATATTCCGGATCCCTGCGCAGGCATTGCCCGAACATTCAGCCCGAGAGGAAAGCCCTGATTGCCGTGACACCTTCCTCCCTGCACAGCACGGCAGCCCCCACCTCTTCCTAGCACGGCATGGAGGGTGTCTGCTTCCATACACACACCCCCTGCAACAACTTCATCACACTGCCCCGGCCTGCGGGCCCGCCTGAGGAGACATTATATTTCCATGTATGCCCATAGGGGGCAGTGTGAGGAGGGCAGATAGCCTTCATTATAACCCCATGGGGGGCAGTGTGAGGAGGGCAGATAGCCTTCATTATAGCCCCATAGGGTGGAAGTGTTAGGAGGGCAGATAGCCTTCATTATAGCCCCATAGGTTGTCAGTGTGTATGGAGATGAAAGCCCCACAGTGTACTTTATGACAAATTTGGTGCCCCACTGGGTGTCATTGTATGGCAGAGAGGTGCCCCATGGGCGTCAGTGATTGAGGAGAGAGGTGCCATGTGGGGTGTCGATGTGCAAGGAGAGAGGTGCCATGTGGGGCGTGGGAGGAGAAAGGTGCCATGTGGGGCATGGGAGGAGAGAGGTGCCATGTGAGGCGTGGGTGTGTGAGGAGAGAGGTGCCATGTGGGGTGTGGGTGTGCAAGGAGAGAGGTGCCATGTGGGGCGTGGGTGTGTGAGGAGAGAGGTGCCATGTGGGGCGTGGGTGTGCGAGGAGAGAGGTGCCATGTGGGGCGTGGGTGTGTGAGGAGAGAGGTGCCATGTGGGGGGTGGGTGTGTGAGGAGAGAGGTGCCATGTGGGGCATGGGTGTGCGAGGAGAGAGGTGCCATGTGGGGCGTGGGAGAAGGGAGGTGCCATGTGGGGTGTGGGAGGATAGAGGTGCCATGTGGGGCGTGGGTGTGCGAGGAGAGAGGTGCCATGTGGGGCGTGGGAGGAGAGAGGTGCCATGTNNNGGGCAGTGTGAGGAGGGCAGATAGCCTTCATTATAGCCCCATAGGGTGCAAGTGTTAGGAGGGCAGATAGCCTTCATTATAGCCCCATAGGTTGGCAGTGTGTATGGAGATGAAAGCCCCACAGTGTACTTTATGACAAATTTGGTGCCCCTCTGGGTGTCATTGTATGGCAGAGAGGTGCCCCATGGGCGTCAGTGATTGAGGAGAGAGGTGCCATGTGGGGCGTCGATGTGCGAGGAGAGAGGTGCCATGTGGGGCGTCGGTGTGCAAGGAGAGAGGTGCATTGTGGGGCGTGGGAGGAGAGAGGTGCCATGTGGGGCGTGGGAGGAGAGAGGTGCCATGTGGGGCGTGGGTGTGTGAGGAGAGAGGTGCCATGTGGGGTGTGGGTGTGCGAGGAGAGAGGTGCCATGTGGGGCGTGGGTATGTGAGGAAAGAGGTGCCATGTGGGGCGTGGGTGTGTGAGGAGAGAGGTGCCATGTGGGGCGTGGGTGTGTGAGGAGAGAGGTGCCATGTGGGGCGTGGGTGTGCGAGGAGAGAGGTGCCATGTGGGGCGTGGGAGGAGAGAGGTACCATGTGGGGTGTGTGAGGAGAGAGGTGCCATGTGGGGCGTGGGTGTGTGAGGAGAGACGTGCCATGTGGGGCGTGGGTGTGCGAGGAGAGAGGTGCCATGTGGGTGTGCGAGGAGAGAGGTACCATGTGGGTGTGCAAGGAGAGAGGTACCATGTGGGGTGTGTGAGGAGAGAGGTGCCATGTGGGGTGTGCGAGGAGAGAGGTGCCATGTGGGGCGTGGGTGTGTGAGGAGAGAGGTGCCATGTGGGGTGTGGGTGTGCGAGGAGAGAGGTGCCATGTGGGAGGAGAGAGGTGCCATGTGGGTGTGCGAGGAGAGAGGTACCATGTGGGGTGTGTGAGGAGAGAGGTGCCATGTGGGGTGTGCGAGGAGAGAGGTGCCGTGTGTGAGGAGAGAGGTACCATGTGGGGTGTGCGAGGAGAGAGGTGCCATGTGGGGCGTGGGAGGAGAGAGGTGCCATGTGGGGCGAGGGTGTGTGAGGAGAGAGGTGCCATGTGGGTGTGTGGGGAGAGAGGTGCCATGTGGGGCGTGGGAGGAGGGAGGTGCCATGTGGGGCGTGGGTGTGCGAGGAGAGAGGTGCCATGTGGGGCATGGGTGTGTGAGGAGAGAGGTACCATGTGGGGTGTGGGAGGAGAGAGGTGCCATGTGGGGCGTGGGAGGGTAGAGGTGCCATGTGGGGTGTGGGTGTGCGAGGAGAGAGGTGCCCCATGGCTCCACTGCTCTGACTCCAGCACAGGAAAGGTCAGCCTGTCCTTCCAGCCTTATCACAGCTCTGTTGCAGTGCAGTTACTATAAATTGTATTGTGGTAATATCTATGATGATAGGGTTTGGTAAATGGATGTTTTGTTTTTCATACAACTTTATTTATATTTATCTTCCTCATGCAGACCAAAACTCCAGCTGCTGTTGTAAAACAAAAGTGTTATTTGGAGTGAAGTTCTATGGGCGGCTGACCACCCCAGTCATCTGTTGACCTTCAGAATATTTTCATCCACCTTGCAAGTGTTTGTTAATGTGGTTTGAAAGCATTCCTATTCAAGTCTTTGGTATTGGGTCAGCAGCAGCCCATTCTGCAGTGTTGCATGGAGCTGCTCACAAACCACATCAGCTGCAAAAAATAAGTCATTTTAATCCTCCCTATTAGTTACAATGATAACCGTGGCTTTGGGGGAGTTCAAGCAGAACTTAACACTATTTTAAAAAAATGCGATTGGGAAGGTCCTATATTTCAAATGGAACAGGCGATGTCTGCACTAAAATAACCTTACCTGTCTGACTGCAGATTTAAAATAATACTCACCTGTCCCCATTTTGTTGCAGGTGCCATCATTTCTTCCTCCTTCTCTTCCTCGTTTTGACCATCGGCCATCTTGACTGGATGGGAGGATTTAACTTCTGCACATGTGTCCAGCAGCTGTAGGGGCAGCCAGGATTTCCAGGTACAATGGTTTTTTTCCCAGTTTAAGAGACTGATCGAGCAGGTAAGTATGTTGCCCTTTCTACAATAAAATCATCCTGATTGCACATTTTGAAAATGGAACTTTAGTTCTACTTGAAGTAATAACTGTTGAACCACAGTACAGCTAATAACCCCCCGATAGGACTGGCACTGGAGTACCACAAGTACAGCTATTAACCTCCCTGGCGGTATGCATATTAAGTATTTTTAAATGTAAAAGCATTACATTTAAAAATACTTGTAGTATTTTAAATTTCCAGCCTGGTCTCGCCGTCCAGCCACACACTTGCGAGAAGATGCCCAGCCGGCATCTGCTTCCCCTGGCCTCGCATCCCCAACATTCACACACCGGGGACACAGATGCTGGCTGAGCATCGCCAGGTAGCACAGATGCCCGGCCGGCATCGCTGAAGGATGCTGTGGGCACCGCTTACCAGGTAAGCTGTTTGAACCCCCTTGCAATTCCACCCCAAGTGTGGCTCAGGATTACCACTTTTGGTATGGATAATTCACCCCGAGCCACACTCGGGATTATCGCTAAGGAGGTTAAAAAAAAAAATACTTGCCCATTTAAACAAAAATTTTGGCTGTATTTTTTTTATCTTGCTTACCATTGTTTCCAGTTAATAATACTCATAGAAGATAAAACACTTTATGGTTGTCACAAGTACAAGAACTTTCAACATTCAGAACTACCTATGAAATGTTGGGGCAGCATTAGTATTGCCTAAACGGTGGCTGTTCTTAATCATTATTCATAGAAGGCTTACGATTAAATGACTAACCTCTCCTAATGTTCCTTTTTCTTAGGACATAATTACACACAGAATAGCAGAGGATATTTCTCAGCCAACCAGTGAATCAAAAAGGAAATTACTTTGTAAAATAAAAGCCAGCTACTAATAAGACCACACTTTGAAGATCAGAAACGTTTTGATATCTCTGCAGCATTTTCATGAACTACTCTTTAGTCTTCCCATTGTAATATTGGAATTACAGTGTCTCATTCTGTTTCATGGTCCCCTTGAAGTATATTTTGTACAATCAAAGCATAAATCAGCTTGTTACAAGTCATGCTAGCAATTGCATGATTAAATATACTTCTTGTTAAGTAATCTAGATGGGATTTCAGAATAATACAATGATGTCTAGTTCATGGGCTTTAAATCTAAAACTAAAGCAGATTTTTTCAGGGGCTGCTTTTAACCATGCAGACATTTGCTATCAAAAATATACTTGGCTCAATAGCGTGTGCGGAAATGCAAATTCCAAATAACATGACCATTTTGAAGTGTGTGGTTATGTTTTATTACAGGTCTACTCAATGGAAACATGGTGGTTGAATGCTAAACAGTTTTGCCTTGCAGTTTGAGCCCCCGGCTTTAATTACCAAAAAGCCATTGTTTGCCATTGTGTAGATTTATGGGTTAATTCCCAAAATACAAGAAACACATACTTTAACTAAGACAGAGGTTTAACTAAGAAAGAGGCACCAGGCAGACCATACAGTGTAGAACTAGGGATAGTGGGGTTCTAGGTAAGTATGAACTATTACTAAATTACTGAAGGATAGAAGAGGAAGTAAAGGAAAGTTAAGTGCACCGAAAGTGCAGCTAGAGTTTTACAATTTTCCTGAAATCCACCATAATATAAAAAGCTCTGTTACAGATGTCACAGAAGACGTCATGGCTGCTTTACCTTAAACTACTAGATACCTGTAAACACAAGACCATACAGCCACTCTCACTTCAAACAATTGGTCTGACAGGTTGGAAATCCTGTTCTAATTTAGTTGATCCCCTCCCCTAGTTCCAGGTGGCTCTGTCAGCTTATCCTTTTACCTTTTCTTCCCCCTATCTATAGCAAATAATTGCCAAGTGTTTGTGTTGACACATCTAATGACCAAGAGCAGTGCCTAAAGCCATGTAAAGACATCAGATAGATGATTGAGGCTGGAAATTATCTCTTGTAATTGTTTCCATTGACAGAAACAAACTAGAACTGTGGCACTGTTCTGTTCTAAAATGAGGGGAGAACGAGTGACGCACTGCGCTCTCCTCCACAGTAATCATTTCTGATCAGTTATTTACAGTGTAATTTTAAAACTCTTTATCCCCCAACCAAACTGCATTAATAAAAATAAATTGGGATGTATACATACATACGAGTCTTTATCAATATAACACACACACACACACACTACGAGGGGGTGCTGAGTAGTTCCTGGCTTTACCCAGAAAGAAGAGAGCCAGAGTTATGAAATAACACATTTATTCAACATATTCCCCCGGAGACTGATGCACTTGGTACAGCGTAATTGCAGCTTTTCCATACCGTTCAAATAAAAGTCCTTTGGTTGGGTCGCAAACCAGCTCTCAGCAGCAACTTTGACATCAGAAATGTTCTCAAAACGTTGCCCCTTCAGGTATTTCTTCAAATTCGGGAACATATTATAGTCGGAAGAGGCCAGGTCAGGTGAGTAGGGGGGTCGGTGGACCAATTGGAAACCCAGGGTGTTCAATTAGGCAGCCACAACATTGGACGTGTGCACAGGTGCATTGTCCTGCAAAAAAAAGGATCCCTTTGGATGTGCCTCTGCCATCACAGCTTTCTAAAGGAAAAAACAGTTTTAAGAATAGCAAAGACCTGATATTTGCATAGTTACATACTAAGATATTAGGCTGTCATATCCCCCACACTCATTTTTCTATTTCATCTGGAAGGGGGCAAAGCCGGGAACTTACAGATTCAGGACTCATCAGGTTTGCCTTGACTGCTATATTGTCCAGTGAACTGCCTGAGAATGGCCATTCTGTGGTAGAGGTCCAAACTATAAAGCTTTTTACAAGCTGAAGACAATTTATACATGTGTATAGTATTCCATCCGTGTGTTTTATTACTTCTGTTATTGAAGTTCTGCTTATTAAACTAAAAAATATATATTGATATTTTTCAGAATATTGCAGATATGGTGGTATATGCCACAATTTTAGGAGTGGCACTTTTGAAGTACTACAACACACGTCCATTACATAAATAAAATGATCCAACTTTGCTGACAAGTTGAAAACAGTTACTTTGAATGCAAACTCTGTCTGTATGGTTATATTTATGTTAGACAAATTTTGGTTTTTTATTTTACTTTGTTTAGCTGCTGCTAACATATGTCATGTTATGCCATTCGTGTAAAATCAATGAAAAATAATACAAATTTTGTTAAAAAAAAAAATCTAAACTAAAAAGCGAGTAATTAAAGTTAGTAAAAAAAAAAAAAAACTTTCAGGAGTCTAATGCCAGTTTTATGAGGCTGTCAACAAGCCAACTCAGGTTGAAGCACAATGCTTTGGCAGCATCTCTAGTATACCCGGCTATATACTTTTCCTAGATAAAGCAAGTCTAAGCATGCATCCTATTAATATGTACCAGTCATAAAACAATAAAAACCTGAGCAGAAATATTATAACTTAAATGAGAGCTGTTTAATACAGAATTTCATGGTTTACGTGTCAAAGTATAAGAAGAAACTGCTGTTGTTTGTTGGAAGTACAACGCTCGGGTTCCGGATAACTGGTAGAACATCCGCTAGGAAAAAAATCTCCCTAAGCTCCGGAACATTGCAATTCCAGATGCAATGGAAAAACATTTCATCAACCTTGGACAATAATATCTTGATGGGTGGTTCCCAATCCAAGTGACAGGGCCTCTGAAGTAATCATGTCTCGTGTGCCTGGGTTATTGGATTTATACACCAGCATAGTGATGACAGAAGGTTATCTGAATCAACCAAAGGAGGATGGACTAAGCATGGTGCAAGAAAGTTGGACTGAAATAGCCTGAGGTGCTAAGGTGTCCACTTGACTGTTAGAGTAGTTGATGACATGGAGTCTAGGACCCTGAGGCGCTGGGAGGACGATAGATTGATAGCGGACAGGCAGAACTTGGATGTTCTGATGAGTTCTCCATGTATTCACTACAGCTCAGTATACAATCTTTGTAAACAAAACTTTTTTCAAGTGTTAGAGTTTGAATATACTATACTCTTTTTGAGTTGGGTAATTGTTACAGAAAGATTGGGATTCCAAGGTAAGGACAATAAATGAGGTAAAACTGGAAAGTGGTTGACAACATATAAGTGAAGGTGCTTAGCATTCAATCACAAAAGAAACCACCTAAACATTACAAATTACAAAATGAAGAAAAAGAAGGCAGAAACTACAAGTACTGACTTTACTGTACATAGTATTTCTTATAAAAGAAGAAACAGGCAGGCCCATACAGCCACCAGAATGGGGCTCCTCTACCTAGGCCAGCCATTCTCAACCAGGGAGTGTGGGCAGCATGATTCAAATGTTCTTATTAGGCTATATGTAAAGGGGGGGAAAAGCCTATAGCTGTAAGAGGAGCATTCCTTCCCCTGACCACTAATGTAGGGTTTATTTTTTTTATTAACCTCCTATGGATTTAGCTGGGGTTCCCCAAAACCTGAAAATGATTGCAAGGGAGGAAACAGAAAAAGAGAAAGGCTGCTGTAGACACTTTTAGGCTTTTTAAAGAAGAATCCTGTGAGATCATATGCCACCAGGGTATGTATGTATACCAACAAATATATCTAACACATTTTGAACGTAAGCTGACCACTAGAACTGGACCTCTGCAATAAAGACCTCAATAAATAAGTTGTTTCCTCAACAATGCTATCTTCTGGTTTGGCAAAATGTCTTGATAAATAGGTTTAGCACCCTGTTCTCAAAGCAAATATGATGTACATACACTGATTATGGATGCTTTCATCACAAGCTACGTGCATATGTTTTCTTTATTTAGAGATTCTATTAAATGTTCAGAGCCCTGAGCAATGATGTGTACCAAAAACCTCAACATGAAATGAACATCCCACATCAGTGTGTGACCTAATCCTACAGTTTGCATTATACATGCACTTTATTCTCATTGCTAACCAATGAGCGCTTGGAATTTGTGAATGTTTAATTGGTTAACAAATTGTTAGTTAGGAAATGATATTATTTTTTGTCTGGTGGTCACATCTAACATTTCTAACCAAGCTGATCTCTGAACTAGCACCTTTCAAAAGCTGGCCTCAACATGACATATATGTGATGCCAATAGTAAGAAATGGTTTTCCTGCACACAGAAAGTTGGAATGCCAGTTCATATCAGTGACCTACTATGCAGTAAATTTCACAGCCTTACAACAGCAAAAAAAAAATATGCCTAAAGGAATAGTAACGTAGTAAAAAGGAATGTAAACTTGCTAGAGTGAAGGACATGAGGCACATAGAAGATCTAATACCATTCCAAGACCATAGAACAGCAAGTTTTAGATGCACTTGGTTCTACTGAGCTGTTTTGCGCTTCTGAAGACTACTTGATTTTGTCAAGAAAAGAATGCGCTCCGCCCACGGACACACACACAATAAATCTGTTTACCATGTTGGTTGCAAAAAAAACTTAATTAAAAAAAAAAACAAAAAAGGAATGTAAACAGTTCACATACAATACAGAAATGAAACAACTTTATTTCAAGTACATTTGAGAAATATAAAATATTTCTAACCTGTGTTTAGAATGTCATTTTCATAACCATTCTTTAGACAATTTGTAAGAAAACAAAATATCAGATATCTAGTACAATACTGAATACAATTCTTATGCGATCTGTGAAAATCTTCAACCATATGGGCACAGACTTTAGAGTTATATGTTGCTAGAATTGTCTAATAAATAAGTATTTGATGTGAACCTTGTTATTGGTGGGCTATTTTCCTGCCATGAAAATGATGGCTCCTGATAGAAATAAGGCCTATTACTCTGGGTAATCTATGTGCAGACATTTTTTCTGTATTTCCAGGATGTCCATTTGTTGTCATTCTTTTTAAACAGTTTCCAATGCTGCAGACATCTCTTTGAACTGTTTGTGAAAATTCTAAAAGTAAAAAAAGGAAACTTTGATTTAAAAACAGAGCAGGCGAAATCTCTGCACAGAAAAATAAAGACTTAATTCACACTACTGCGTTATGGTATCGAGTGGAAACATGCTGCAACATATTACATGCAATGTGGTGCCAAAATTCTGCAAACACACCATGACAGCACAAGAAAACAATGTAAAGTGTCTGTGTATTATGCGGTCTGCAAAAGAAATAGTGCTTGCTCCTTTTCCAGTGTGTTAAAGAGGAAATGAGCACAAAGTAAAGGCAAGCAAAGAGTAAAGGACTAGTGACTGGTCAGCATTGCTTGTATCTGACCTTTTCACCATTAATGACTCCCATGTCTTGTTTTACATTGTGTCTCTATGAGGAGGCAGGAGCAGAGTTTTGTATCCTCATGCTTGTGGGGAATAGTGAGCAGCACAATAGTAGCATCACCAAATCTTAATTTAAATCTTAGAAGACTAGCAGTCAGTGGAAGTGGTGCCTTAAAGCGGAACTTTTTCAGATCCGTCGTTTCCCCAGAGGTTTCCTAGATGCCCCGACGCAGAAGAAACAGCAGGTACTGCCATCTTCTTTCCCATTCTTCACCAGATCTTGCACTGCGCATGCGTGAGACCAGCACTTTTCCCCCCTCATTTAAGAAAAAGCTCCTTCTGCGCTTGGAGCAGCCTGAAAGCCACTAAATATTTTAGTTTGGATCAGCTTTAAATTCCCATTGCACATATGAGGCTTTAGGCCCAGCAGGGCCTAGGCATCCTCGCCAGGAAGTGCACTGCTATTCTATTTACTCTATTTTCCAATAGAGCAAATCTCCATTTTTAATTTCAGTTCCATGTAACTGTGTGCTATTGGCTCATTTAAAATAAATGTGCTAATGTAGCAAACATTCACCATCAGTAATGTATTTTATTAACACAATATATTGTATAACAGACTTTAAAGTACATGTCTACTCTCACTATGTTTACTATGATCCCTATGCTTACTAAGAACCTATACAGGTCAATTAGGGCTGCACAAGTGAGGTACAGAGAGAAAAAGACAAAAACCAAGGCTGTGGCTATACTGGTGAGGTATCTGGAATAGAGACTTTTAGTGTTCATGAGTTTTGAGGGTGGGCTGGTGCAGTTTTTTTTAAAAGATACAATTGCTCTTTAAGCAGGTAAAGTCATGGAAGTCTGAAATATCCTGCAATTATATATTGCTGGGCAAGCAAAAGTAGTTTATCTTCAAATTCCTACGTGAAGTATATTATAGTATACATATAACAACTCTGATATTTACACTGCTTTACTGAAGAACTCCAAAATCTATGTCTAAACCCCCCTAGCGTTCTAAATCTCTTCATATTTCCATGCAAAAAGTGTTATTTTTTTTTTTTTGCATGGAAATTTATTTTACATTGTAGGCTATAATTATTGGACATAACTAACTGAAAAATGTCCAATATTTAATTAAGGTAATAATAAACTTAAAAAAAAAAAACAACAAAATGTGTTAAAAAAATAGTGAAACATGTAATATAACTAAAGAGGCATGTATAATATGAATATAATATAATAATATATATATATATATATATATAATATATGAAGTTTTCTTTGTATTGGACTAAATACACCTATTTTGTATTGAATCCAATAGAAAATTATTTGATTTTCCTGCCACTTCTCCCGCCCGCACTGACGTCACTGGGAAACCCCGGAGATCGTCTCTGCATTCGCCAACTGGAAATCGAAGGAGAAGGAAGTGTCCCCAGGACCTGCGGGGACAAGCCAGGACGCCAGGGGATGCCGACGGAGCAAGGTAAGTGGGTTTTTTAAGTTTAAAGCAACCCTGAGTGTGACTCGGGATTACTGCTTTTTGCATAGAAAATCCACCCTGAGTCACACTGGGGAATATCGCTAGGCGGGTTAAATAACATTTGTGTAAAGGGAAATTTGTAGGTTCTCCTGAACAGACTGGTTGTCTAGCTGTCATACTGCTGGTTAGAGCAGTATGCCTGATAAGTCTGCAGATTAGAGCAGTACCAGTGCTCTGATTTTACTGGTTGCATTCTTGTTCTGGTTCAGTAAAAGTACTAAACCAGAACAATCAATGTAGCCTTTTGGAAGGCTGTTAGCAATGAGATCCTCCACATTTGTCCCATGACAAGTTTACTTGAAGCTAATAAAATTCCATGAGGGACAGCCATGAAGATTTTGTCTCCTAACTTTCTGAAGAGGTTAAATACTGAACTGAAATTGTAAGTTAAGTTTCACCAACCTGAAATTCAGCAATAGACATCTCAAAGACTTTACTTGTGACCTGCCCAGAGGAGTCTGCTAGCTTTAATGACACAGTGATATATGGATGATTCAGCGATCGGCAGTTGTCTGAACTAAATGCCATTCCAATTTTCCACTGAAAATCGACAAGCTGCAATATTGAAAAACATTAACCATTCAGTTTATCTTTCTGTAACCATCAGATGATAACTAGGAATTACTGCAAGTAAACATTTAAGAGCTCTGTGGGTACCATATAATCATATGGTGTTGTACTGATTAATCCAGGGCACATTAGCAAACTCCAAATCATAGGGAGAGGAAGTTTTGTAAATTCTTCCCACAAAAAGAAAACCAAACTTAAGATTCTGACTCCCACTCTACACAGAAGTAATATTTAAAAATGTTTTGACTTAAGTTTTAAAGCCAAACAACTAACCATTTTGAAACACTAGTGCACCAAAACCATCAAATAAATAACAAAACAAAAAAACAAAAACAAAACAGCACAAATAAAACAGTGCTTATCAGAAACAGCTGCACCTAAGAATGCTGTGTAGTGTTTTCAGTGTAGCCAATCAGAACTAATAATACAATTAATTAATAATTATTTGGACATTTCCAAATATTCAAATGATCTTTTCTTAGATCAAAAAGGTCATGCACCACTTGATGGATTTTAGCTTCCCTTTAATGCAAACCTGCAAATTCGCAAACAATTGCAGGAGGCTGTAACAGGCAAATAATAAAGTTTAAAGTGACCCAGTTACTACAAGAGGCTAACATAATACAGAAGAGGTACTATTTCTTTTCCAACATTTTGAAACTCCACTTTGATGCTGACCGGGACACTCCAAGTATTGAGTCACTCTGATAACAGAATTCCTTGCCTCATGCAGTGGTTCCTTCCCCTCTAGCTCCTATGACTTGTAGTACATAAAGGCATGAGTTGATGAAAAGCTAAGTACTTATACTTATGAAAAGCTGTTTTTTATTTCCATGTGTGATTTTTTGTTGTTCTCTTGTAGATAGTAGGCAAAGGCACAGGTACTTCACAAGGAAGTTGTGCATCTAGTCCTAAACTGATACTTAGCTAAAAGAATGTCTATATTTAACGGAAACAATTCTTACTTGTGAAGCTGGCAACAAATCTTTGGATCCTTCATTCTCTAACAGACTTTTCCCCTCTTCATTCCACACATGACGAATTACTTGCAAGATCTGCTTTGGCAGTTTGTGTTTGTTTGCAACAAAATTTATTAGCTCATCACTGGAGAGTCTGTGCTTTGCAGCAGTGCTGTAAATTAAAAGAAAAAAAATACTTGGAGCTGGGTGTAGTCAATTATACACAATAAAAAGAAATCATATATACTATTATAACGGAGTAAATCCTAACTAAAAACCTGGGGAAAAAAAGGCTTCATAAACTTGCTACTGCCATTCCTAAAACATCTACAGCTAAATCAAGTAAACAAAAGCAACCATACAACTTGAAATGAAAATATAACTTTTATTCTGGCTAAATTTTTTTAGTGTAAGATGACTATAATATAATGTACTATGATTAGTACAGGTAATATTCTTCTGTAAATTTCCTATTTTTCTGTGGGATCACAAAACAGAATATATCTGCAGCCTGTCCCATCACCCCAGAACTGCAGATACAATAATAAAAAGGCACAGTGACACTGCAAAGACAATCTAACTACCATTGATCCTTCTTACACCTAACACATCACAATAATTCATCCATCTCCCCCTCCTTTTAGCCCACAGGCACTGCACTCTTTACTGGTACCTCTCCAGCCTGTTTCACAATCCCATCCTTTCACCACTCTACAGTCTTTCCTATTACTGCTACAGAAGGGCAGTCATTTTCAGCGAACCTAATTTCATTCCTAAATTGCCAATTTCAAGCTTGCAAAAATTAACTTGGAAGTTTGCCCGCAGCCACTTGCCTGACATATATCTTACACACTCCCCTTCTGTAAATACTACCTGCTGTCAACGCCTCTGAAGTCATTTCATGCACATAATAATGATGCTGCAGCCCTGAACATACCAACCACTGTCCCATTCTTCACAATAATCCCCTTTATGTTCCCACTGTCATGCTCACGTCACCTCCCTAATATACTGCCTGCTAATATATGCTCTACATTACACTCATATATCTTGAGGACATACACTTGTCACTGCTTTACTGAACATACTACCTTCTGTTAGATCCTCCACACTCCTCTACAGTACATACTGCCCACTGTGATACCCTCCACACTACCATCATTATACCCTCCTCACTGCCACCGGCGTACCCTCCACCCTACCATCATTATACCCTCCACACTGCCACCGGCGTACCCTTCACACTACCTCCGGGGACAGCCTCCACACTACCCTCCGGGGGACAGCCTCCACACTACCCTCCGGGGGACAGCCTCCACACTACCC
>NC_092858.1:55189306-55220297 GCF_032062135.1 Pyxicephalus adspersus
CACCGGCAAGAGTATTCTAATATTGTATGTATTATCCTCCACTCCTTTTCTGGATGGGATACTTTTGCCAATCCGCAACTATACTGCTAATCCAATACTAAGCATCCCTAGTAATAGT
Organism: Pyxicephalus adspersus; assembly: GCF_032062135.1. Taxonomy (NCBI): domain Eukaryota; kingdom Metazoa; phylum Chordata; class Amphibia; order Anura; family Pyxicephalidae; genus Pyxicephalus; species Pyxicephalus adspersus. The sequence continues at coordinate 55,189,425 of NC_092858.1, forward strand.
TTAGTTTGTCACTCACATTTGCTGGACAGTTTATTGGTGTCAGAAGGCCACATTTTTACAGCAATCCATACCAATAATGAATAATCCCACAATCTTATTAAACAGAGGTTGGGGTATTAAAATTTGTAAGATCTCTATAACTACATAATGGTGTAGTACAGTGTTTCCCAACCTTTCTTAGTCGCGGCACATATTTTACAATTAGAAAAATCCCACGGAACACCACCAAAAAGTCAGACACGTAAATTAGCTACCTGCTGCCATCTAGTGGAAGAGTTTTTTTTGGTTCTGCCTATCACTATACATCGCTGGTATAGACAAATGAAGACACATTTTTTGCAGTAAATAAATCATTTTGGGACCAATTAACTGAAATTGGATAATTTCCCACGGTACACCCGAAGATCTCTCAAGGCACACTAGTATGCCGCGGAACAGCGGTTGAAAAACACTGGTGTAGTAATTATTAATAATAAACAGGATTTATATAGCGCCAATATATCATACAGCGCTTTACGTGAAATAATTAAATTACAGTTTAGCAAATGCATTATTTAAGATATACCTGTGGTATCTGTATTCTGCCATATTCTACAGAAATGTAATCAGCTATCACATTTGAGTGCTTAACTCCCTCTGCTGGCCAAAATACACAGTGCACGTACACGTGCATGTACAGTGCCTGATTTACACTATTAAACATTTGCACAAGGTTTGTTTAGCAGCAGTTTAAGAACTTTGTAGCACTATGAGTGCAAATAAGATGCAGCAGATTTGCAAACTTCCCAAAATATCCTAAGCAGCCAGACTTGGCATTGAAAGAGCTGCAGTGACAGATAAGGTCTGCACCTGTTCTAGTGTGCTATGTCAGTTTCTGATTGATCATTATGTATTGGCTAATTACATGCTGAGCTTGAAATAAAACATGCACAGTAGGCTGATGACCTTCTAAAACCCAGAACAAGCATGCAGAGTGAATCCAGAACATATAATCTACCAACCATTTTCAGGAAATCACTGAAGCTGTTGAATATGTATAATAGCTAAGGAGCCAGCAATTTCAGGAGAGGCAAGCAAAGACAACTTTCACACTTCCTCTTTTTCTTCAAGGACAGGTCAAAGATACAAAAAAACCTTTACAAACATGTTTTAAAGAACTGCTGATACATCTCAAAGCAGCTATGTAGCTTTTCCTTCTTATTCTGTTAGTTGAAATTTCCTTTAAAAAGAAGAGACTGCTTGTTATGTGTAATCCAGCGGGTTCCTATTACCCTAAACTTTTAACAGCAGTCCCATGTTATATTAGAGGTTCTTTTAATAACTGCAGTGAAGACAGTCACCTGCTTGTATGCGTTGTTCCCTGGCTGGATGGTTAGGGTTTGCGACACAAGAAATAAAATGAACATTTATTGCCTTAATGTGAATAGCAATTCTGTTGCCAGTAACATGATCACTTCTGACCCAGCCCCTAGGCTCTCAGTGATTCAATAATAGACACTGCAGTCAGCATCTTGTGTATATTATCGTGCATATATTGTGCATATTGCTGTTATAAGATTGGGGAGCTACTATTTAATAACATATTCTCTACTGGTATGTTCTGAAGAATTACTGCATCATATTATCTCCTAATGCCCATATAATTGGGAAACTACTGTTATATTTATGCCAAACACAGAAAAAGTTTACTTTGTTTAGTTTGCACACAGAAAGTAATCCATAAGTATGATCTGATATAAATAAACAAGCTACTAAGAGAATTCAGTAGAAAATAAGGATTTTTTTCAGACAAGGCTCAAAGTCTACTGGTCAGTTTGCACACTTGTCTTTCTCAGAGGTAAAAAATAACTAATACAATATGACTGTGTTTATACTATACTACAAAAGATGTTTCTTTTTTTATTGTTACTGAGCAAGAGGTTTGCTTTTTTGGATTTGCACCACTGGGCAGATTTTTTACAAATAATTCAAGATATTCTCTGTTTGCAGGTATAGTCAACTGGAAGAAGGTCCTAGAGAACAACCAAAATGTGCTGGGGGTTTTTATATATTTCTCAGCAGGCCTGGTAACATGTCTGGAACACAAAAGGCTGATAAAGGTAGCGGTGTGTTTTTATTACCTGTGTTCAACTGCTGGTTTATCAATCACTGGTTTTACATCAGCACATTCTATGCATGGTGTTTTTCTTTGTTTTAAAAAAAAGTGTTACTGGTTTACCTGAAGAGGCAGGTCACTGCATTGATCACATTTCTAACTTCATCGACACTGGTTTCCACTCCAGTTGTTTGAAATCTCTGTTAATAAAGTTTGAACCAATTAGGAGAGATATTGTTTATATTCATGCAACAAGGACAAATGCAATACACAGGTGTATTATGAGCCGAGCTGTATTATAACAACTTAAGATGTCCCTGCGGCTGCCAGGGCTGAATGAACCCTTGTGCATGTGTTACAACCTCCCAGCCAGCTAAAATGGGTTACGTTCTACATTAAGTAACCAAGTGTTAATACCTAGCCCATACCTGCCAAAAGTGTGTCTGATCCACCCCGACACTCTGACACCGCAGACAGGTAATAATTTGCTGACACTAAAACAAAAGAGAACATTAAAACTTTAACATTAAATTCTAAAGGCAAATGATGTAAACATTTAAACGTAAAACATGTGGTATCAAAACTGTTCTTTACATGTCAGGAATACACACTGAAAAACCTAAAAGCCATGTATTCAGGCAAAATATGCCAGTGTGTTTGCAGAGACCTTTGCTGTAACTGAGAGGTTTGCTTTTATGGCAGTCACAAAAGTAGTTCCATGACTGTAAAAAAAAAAAAAAAAAAAAAAAAAAAAAAAAAAGCAGCACCCAGGTATGACTTTAGACAAGCTTTTACAAGTATCTAAGTTCTGCATCTTGCACTGCATATGGACTGTGTAATAGTTTATGCAACTGGGTAATTGCAATATTTCAAAGTGTACAATAGGTGAGTACAAACTTAAAGCCATGTGATGTTAACATACAACTAAACAGGTCAATAACAGATTGTATAACATAATTAATATCAAGGTATAGGATTATCCCTGCCAACCTCAATATGACATTTATGTGTACTTATTATATGCCAAAAGATTTGTAATTCAGTACAGACAATATTGTGTACTTTTTCAAAAAAATACAGTGATCATTGTGGTTTCTAATTAAGTAACTCATCTTTTTAAGGGCTTACATAAATGGGTCTTGTCAACACAGGAAAAAACAACTTGTCTGCACATGTCCTTAATTTAGCAATGTAGCTTTCAGTGTCACCACTCCACCTCCAGCCTCTCACTGGACAGTGAATCCGTTTTGAGTTCAATTTCCATAGACATTCTGATAGGTAATCCACATTTTAATTTATGTGATTTTTTCATAAAATTAAAAAAATGAAAAAATTTTCCATTATGGTTAGCGTAAAATCTGCATATACTGTATCATAGTACTGGATCTGTAGTGTATCTCAAATGATATCACACCTAATTACATTTGGAAATTGGTGGATACATTATCTAATCTAATCGCAATAGATAACTTGTGCTTATCATATCTCTTAAACCTACAAGAAAAAGTCATCTGAAAGGATTTTAGTGAAAAAGGCTGAGATGATGAGAAAACAAAAGTCTCAGGCAAGCTGATTTTTTAAGATTAATTTAATGCTCAGACATAGAAATAATATAGGGATATTAAGAAAATTTATGACTTTAAATAAATCCAATCATCTGGAGAGAAAGTGAGATGAAATCTAACTAATAACCCAGATTACAATAAAATGTGATAGAAGGGATGAAGGTCTTACTCTTCTCTTCCCTACTACTAATTCATATTGTCTATGGAAGAGATTCCTCCTCGGGTTCTGTGACAACGGTGAAGTTAGAACAGAGACAACAACTTGACAAAATACTCTTTATCCTTCTATGCAAAATGTTGTGGCTTTAATTCAGCTTTACCAATAAAACACATTGGATTCTACAAACTCATTCAAAATGTAAATGACTTACCAGTTCAGCAAACAGGTCAGGTGGTAAAGAAATAATCAAGTTGCTTGACTTTTCAAAGTCTGTGAGAAACAATCTGTGAGACTGATGGATCTTTATTTTAAACATGGAAATAAAATTGCTATTCATAATAAATAAAATGAAAATTCTCAATGCACTCAGGAAGGATTTACAAATCCACTTTGTGTTTTACGGTTTATTTATAAAACACAGAGCAGTGTGAAGCCTGTGGTGTGTCATGGCAAGTACTCTGCTTAAAGACTAAGGCTGGGTACACATGTTAGACTTTTGTCATTGGAAAGGATCTTTCACGATTCTTTCCAACGACTGAAAGTTGAATGAACGAGTGCTGAACATACAGCGCCATTCTGCTTTATGAACGAGGCACCCTGCTTCACTCTCCCCCCTTCACTTGTATGGCAGTCATTTGTCGTTCATGAATCTACCAGGACGGATCCATGAACTAAATCAGACGAGCACTGTACACACGTCAGATTCTCGTCCAATACCAGTCCTGAGGCAAGAATCAAACAAGAATTATATGACATGTGTACGTAGCCTAACTCTGCATTATCAGATTGTCACAGGAAACAATCTTTTGTGAGCTTTCCAGTGACGAATGAACAAGTGCTGTACACACAGTGCGATTCTATTCTATGAGGAGGACGAATGAGCAAGGACTGGACAATGATCCTGATCAGATGTTCAGCAATCTGCCGAGGCGGATTTGTAAATGAGGTCAGGGGGACCGCTGTACACATGGCAGATTTAAGCCCAAGGATAGCACGATTGTTCATAGTTGGCGATACTCATCTGACTCGTACAAATGTTAAGGTTCTTCTCAATGAAGTAGTAGGAGATGAATGAACCTAACTGCAAGTAACTGCTACAACTACATTCCCCATCAGTCTTGTGGTTAAACCAGATATGAGCCGGCATGTTTATGGTTTTACAAGGAGGAGATGGATGCAGCATGCGGTAACAATCAAGCTATATAGACAGGCCATCAGTAATGATAGTTTTTATCCCCGCTGTTATCCAAACAGCTACATTGTTAGTGCAAAGTAACAATAATTCAGGGATTTTACAGCAGAAGGAGCAACACAGCCATTCTGTTAAGGGAAGGTTTCAGCTGCTCTACTGGCGGAATCACTCAGTAGTTTAACCATAAGAAGATATATATCTATATATATATATATATATAGAGATATATATAAAAATATAGATAGATAGATCAGACATATACATATATGTTTTTACACTGTGAAAACTGTTTTCATTGTTTACAATAATAAAAACAAAATACATACATAAATAGAAAACCTCATGGATCTACATTCAGTACATGTGATACATCAGGATCCCTGATAAGGAATTCTCCAAGTTGCATGCAGTGATGGTGTAAAATCACCATGTTGTGTCTATGACAGATGGAGATGTATATAATATTTATGTGTATGTATATATATATTTGTGTATACATGTACAATATAAAATATTTATATATATGACATTACAATTTGCATGGTTTACATCTATGACTGCTTTCTCGTTTTGATAAATAGGATTTTAATAAATAATCACACTGTTGTAGTGCTTTTACCTCTATAGATAACTTTTGTTCTGGACATGGAAATATTTATACTCCATGCTGGTGATTCTACATGTATAATCTGTAATAGATGAGAACCTAACAAACATAAATGAGAATGACTCCCAGTGATTTTTATTTGACACCTAGCCATTCCTGTACATATAGCTGAGAACTCAGGAGTGTATGGCAGTGCATAGCTATGTTCACCATACACCCAAACCACTTACCTGCCCCTGCCAGCTCCCTCTCCAACATCTTCACACCACTCAAGCCTCAGCAGTATTTCCCATCACACCCAGGGACTGTCACATGACATCAAAGTCATGTGACTGTAAGTTTTCCGCTTAAAATATTGTGAAAAACGTTCACACAAAAATACAGGACTTTTTTTGTATCGGTTTTTTTCAGGTCACCTTGTGTAATCCTACACTTTTATTAGCAACTCGTGATAAATATCCAAGACGCCTTTATATATAAGAAACCAGCCTGTGGAATCGCTTACAATGAACAAGACTAGCTGCTTTCTAGCCTATGCGAAATAGGGGGCGGGCGCGCGATACAGGAAAGAGTACAGTGATTGGACAACTCTACCCTAAGTTACGTCAAAAAACCTCCCGGCGAGCGCCACTGTTAGCCAATACAGTGCGTCCCACTACACGCTCCCTGAGTTGGAAGAGCCCATTTATAGCTAATAAGGGGGAAGGACAATTATGGTCTGTAAAACACACAGTCTGCTTATCCATGAAACTAATTAATACGTTCTGTTTGGTTCAAACATAAGAATTTAAATTTAGTGTTGTGTTAATAACCTTTCAAATGACATTTCGCCATGTAGGTGACAAAAGCCGGCATTAGAGTACCTCCCTGTGTTTGTAATATGAAGTAGTCTGTGGGTGAAGTTAGTAGGCAGAAGGCTGGTGAGTGCTGTGACAGAAGCATCCATAGGGATTATTAGCAGGAGACTGGAGCGGACACTATGCAGTCTATGCGCTGGCTGCCTCTGGAGGCCAATCCAGATGTAAGAGCCGGTATATATATATATAGGAGTACATATATATATATATATATATATATATATATATATATATATACACACACACACACACATATACATATATATATATATATATATACACACACACACATGTGTTTACTGTGTGTTCCAGACATTGCTCAGTCATGTTCTGCTTTTCTTTCAGGTGATGAACCAGGTGAGTGTTCTGTGTGCTGCAATGACTGGCAGAGCTGTGTGGAAGGTGTAAGTATGCCCGGTCACCCCAGTGGGCAGGGATGGTAAGTGACTGGTGAGGCTCACCAAGCTGTGTGTCAGAGGACCCGCTGATAACACCTGCTACAGGTACAGTATAGGCATGGCAGCCATGATTACCTTCCACAGCATTCTTATTTAGTCCTGAGACTTACACAGCCTTGTCCAGCTGTGCAGCAGACCAGAGCTTGTTATGCCATAGATGGCAAGGTCTTGTCCCTCCCGCAGGTAGTGACTGGACAGTGAAAGGAGAAGTAGAAGAATGATGAGCTCATCTCTTTGTCAGTCTGCTTCCATATAGTGTTCTCCTTGTTCTGTGTAAAACTTTTAATTAATCCAAAAATGGGGACTTTAAGAGGCTACAAAGCATGAAAGCACACAGTTGTAATGTATATATCGACTGTATAATTAATTATTCCCTGCACTTTTTTCTCTGAGCTTCTGCGCTGGGGGATGTGATAGACCAGGGGTGTCAAACTCATATACACAGAAGGACGAAATTAAATCCTAGACCAAATCGGGGACCAAACTTGAAATTTATTGAAAAAATTGAGGACGTTTACTACTTCATCCATAACTAACAAAAACCCTTCTACACATACTTTAGGGTTGAAAACACTAATTTCTATCTATCTATGCAGGCTGTGTGTTGTTCATCCTTTCACATCACAAGTTTGTCTGACGCTAAATATTACACTATGCAGTCTCTAATGAATTGAAACAAACACAATGCCCCTGGTAGTCTGGCACCATGTGATCATTGCCTAGGCTTTGTGTCACATGATGGGTGTACAGGAGTAATGTCTATGTATTGCATGTATTAAAAATGATGATGTGAGGTGGTAACGTAGGGATTCATGTGGATCCTGCCATGTGTAATGAATGGAGATTCTCTGTGCATGTTCCAGCACACTATAATAGATCCTCAGCCTAATACTGACTGTAAGTCCTCCCAGCTATTTATCACAATCATAGAAATTCAGTTGGGACGATTTAACCCATTGTTTTCCTGCTGATGGTACTGCCTGATATAAAAGATTCAAGTTACCCGCTGTGCTGCTTCTGTCATATGCATGCAGAGTTACAGTTACCATGTATTACTGTAGGCGCCTGTGAGGGGGGAGGGGCAGAGCTATCTCACCTCTTGTTCTATAGACGCGAGCGATGCTGAGACTACAATTCCCGGGATGGCTTGCATCTAGAGAACAGTCAGTAGAACAGAACAACAATGCAGGGCCACGCATAGGCCGCTGGTCTATAGACACGAGTGATGCCGGGAATTGTGTTAGCGGCATCGCTTGCTGCAATACGTAGTAGCTGGTGGGCGGGCCAGTTGTATTTCATTTTCAAAATTGGGGGGCCAAAAAAAAAAAGGACCTTGCGGGTCAAAGTTTGACACCCCTGTGATAGACTAAGGACAAGTTCAATCCAGGTACATGGAAGGCTTGCATTCCAATAGGACACATGAGGATGTTGTTTTAATTACATAGTTGCTTTAATTTGTGGCTTTTATATGCCTGGAATTCAGCTTTCATCATCTAAGCTGGTCTTTTCAGTATAACAGAAGGTAAGGAAAGATCTTGGTGACCTGGTGTATTCCTCCCATCAGCCACCAGTAACACATTTTTCAAACAGTACAGAAATAATTAATAACATCCACTGCTGCCCATCTCTAGCCCTGGACTGTGCATTATTATCATTATTATTATTATTACCAATAACAATAATAATAATAATCTTGCTGTCACAGCTCTGGAAGTACAATCTGTCTGTTTTATTATTATTATTATTATTTATTAATACTTGTAGTTCCAGTGCTGTGACAGTGGGAGGCGCCATTCTCATTAAAGACCCTGTTGTTCATACTGCCATCCCTTCTCTCACTGGCCAGTCCTCAGCCTTTTACAAAACACTGATTGGTTAAGGAGAGAAGGTGCATCAATGAATAAGAGCTGCTGATGGCACTGTGTTAGTGGCAGAAGTACAGCAGAGATATAGGGAACAGTAAGAAGTTGAAATCTGGGCACCGAGTATTAGAAAAGTGAGTGGCTGGAGTTGTCTTTTCCCTTCATTAGGGTGTCTATGTTTGTTAGCTGTTTTTGCATACAACTATTACATTATGATCATGATGCATTGATTGATTATACACTCCGCCTGATCATTTACTGGGTGTAACACCTAATAGGTTTAGAGCCAGCTCAGATTACTCATCATTCTCTATAGATTTATTGCTGCAGAAAAAAAGAACTCATTCTATATATGATCATAGCAAATGACTTGTAGTTTTGTTTAGAAACCTTTGCTGACATAATTAGAGAACCCGTCATTGTTGGCTTCTTCCAGAAAATTGCTTGTCTCTTTGCTTTCATTACTTTTAGACTCTGATGTGGAGCCTGCCTGCTGTACCAGCAACAATAGATCTCGCCTCTATAGACTAAAAATCTCAACTTTGTGGAAATTACCAATTCCGGTCAAAACATCTCTGTGGGATCTACAGATCCCCAGGTTACATATGAGATAGGGACTGTACGTTTGTTCTTAAATTGAGTTTGTATGTAGGTCAGAACAGGTACATTATTTTAATAAATGCAATTAGGACAGATGTTTGTCTCAACATATTATTAGTCAGCGTGGTGTTGGTTACTGTATAAAATCCTCACTGTGAGGTAATCACAAACAAAGCAAAAAAATAAAAATCTTTATGGTGCCTAGACATTCTTTTACTTCTGGAGCAAGCTGTGCTTTGCTATGCAACAAGAATGAACTGCACAGTTTGTCTTGGTCATAAAGGAATTACAAGAGGCTGCAGAACAGCAAAAGACTTCTTCTGAAAACCGCCCCCTCCCCCCTAACAAGCCTCTGTCCTGCACACTAGGGAGCAGTCGTTAGTATCTAGGAGTCGTCTGTATGTCGGATGTCCTTAATTTGGGGAATACCTGTATTTGTAAAAGAGGAATCTGACATTCCCTCAAACATTCCCTGGTTGGGTATCAATTACTGCCATTGAAACACAATGATCTGAAAGATTCCAATGTTTATGGGAATGTCGGATTTAGTGTTTTATAAATAGATCCCTTTGAGTAACATCTTATGGAGTTACCTGTAATTGATGGAAAGCATAATTGTATCCCCCCCAAAAAAAAAAAAAAAATTCTGTAAAGATACCCACTTTTTTTTTTTTTTTAGTGTTCAGTTAACCTTCCTGGCAGGCCGAATAATAAATATTTAAAAATGTCAAAACAGTACATTAAAAAAACATTATTTTTAATTTCCCGGCCTCCAGCTGCATTCCCGCACTGCCCGGCTGGCATTTACATGCCCTGGCCTCGCGTTCCCCAACACCCACACGCCAGGGACGCAGATGCCGGCCCACAGAGTACTGCCAGGTAGGTTAAACTGCATTATATAACACATCCAGAATTGGTCCTATTTTCCAGAAGCTTAAAAACCTTTCATGCTATGTACAATTTACCAGTGTTTCACAACCAGGCTTCCTCCAGAGCAGGGGGTTCTTTGAGTAATGGGCAGTTTGGACCTCGCAGGTCAGTTACCACTAACACTATTGATCTATTTGGCTATCTGTAGGGTGACATTCTTCCCAATGGCCAGCAGTGTAAGAGGTATTCCTCCTATTAATCACCACACTAATGTACTGTGATCTGTGGATATAGTGATTACACCAGGGTTTCCTGAGACCTAAAAGTTATATCAAGGGTTCCCCCATGTAAAAAAGTAATGCTGCTCCATACCATGGGTCCCCAACCATCAGGCTGTTGACTGATACCGGGCCACAGACATCCTGTGATGTTCCATCCCCCCCATGAAAATATTCTTTTATGAAACCAGGCCTAGGTGCAAAAAGCTGCTCTGTCCCAATATAGAAACTCCATGGTCGGTGCTCTTATTTTAGTGCAACCGCTAGGCTCAGCATGCATTATTGTGAGATCAGAATCCCCTGCACTGTCTGGACGTGGATTCGGGACAAAAGACTTTTAAAGATCAGGGGTGCATTTAAACATTTAAAAACACTTGTTTTTGCCCCTACTTACTGCCATCATGTACCTGGAGATTGTTAGAAACTGATCCATGATTTCAAAAATTCCTCAGTAGTATCTTTTATTTTATTTGTTTGTGGTATTTCAGGAAAACAAATAAGTTTCGGAGCTGTTACCTGTAAAATGATTTGTATTTCTGTCCATCTTGGCCTGCTACATGGCACAGCCAGCCTGTTATCCTGGCTGATGGGCTAATGTTAAGAAACATCGGGAACTTCTCTGCCTCTATCATGTGATGGAAGAGCACTCCCTTGGCTGTCACCACACAAAAAATCTAAAATTTACTTCTTTTTCAAAAAAAAAAAAAAAAAATAGCTTCTCTTTTCATCACAGGTTTGTAAGTCACTGGCTCTGAGCAAGGAAGTTGTATACAGAAGTGTAAGGATCACAGTCCTTAGAATTCCTCTTTAAAACATCATTGGCAGATGCTAAAGTTCTATCTTGACAGGTTTTTCCTTTTACCCTGCTACAAATATTTTATAAACTCATATGGTAAACCCAGTTTTTCATGGCCAGATTTTCTTACTAACCCAAAATGTTGGTAATATTTTGTTATACAGTGATCTACCTCAGGTTCAGCTGTGTTCCCAAAAGATCTTATTCAAGTGCATGGGAGCATTGGGGAACCATTTTGTGCATGTGGTGGATTACGGCATGGCTCCTGGAAGAAGTTTCTTCTGGCAGTGCAGTGCAAGAAAATCAACTTCACTCAACTGCACAAGAAAGTGATTGTCAAACTCTGTAGTTAACAGCTAAGCAAATGAAGAGGGAGAGGTGCCAGTGCATTTTTTTTGCAGACAATAATAAGGTTAAGGCAATTGGTGATTGCTGTGAGCAGTAATTTTCCTTTTTTCTTTGTTTTTGTAATTATAATTTGAGAAAAAACTGGAAGACATATCCTTTCATGAGATGATGGACCATGGTAGAAAAGGGTTTGTTTCCTAGACATTTCTTATTCCATCAACATTTCTACTTCCAGCAAAAAAAAAACTATTATTTTTCAGTTACCTGAAACCACAGGTCTGTATTTGGTAGATGGATACGTACATGACTTCTGAATGAACGCTCCAATGGTGTATTAGTGTGTTCTGAGGAAGCGCATCTGCCAAGTCTCCCATGACATGATTGGAAGCCATCATACACCTTGTATCTTCCCAGCAGCTTGTTGTCACCCCCTAGGTCTGGGCTTAGAGCACATGCTGTCATCAAACAGCTTATTATCGGTAAGACCAATCTTTGGATATTTATGCACATCATGTGGTAGTTCCACTTTCTAATCAGCTTTTCCAGCTTGTCATTGACCATAGCATTTATACAGCTGCACTGAACTTATTACAAGGCATTGAAATTGTGGGCTTGATATTTACAAGGTTCCGATCGAACAACTTAGCAGATCCATTTATTTTTCAAATATATCACATTAACAGTTTGCTTTTATTAAATGAGATTGGACATTAAAGTTAGTGAGTGAGATTGTTTCTTACTGTGTCTTTATATTTGACATTTGGTGGCTTCAATTGAAAAACAGATTTTTTTTTCCAGCTTACCGTTGGTTTATCAAATTCACTATAGGATCTTGTGCTCCAATACTACCCACACCTTGAAGTGACACTTAGGTGGACGATTAACTGCAATTTATGTATTCTGCTATAGCATTTATATGTTGATTCGAAGTTATTATTATTTTTGAACACAAGTTTTTACTAAATATGTGGAAAAGGGGGGGATCTCTGCTTTCATGTAAAAGTTTTTAGATTGACAGTCATGCAGATAGTGCCTTGGCCGAGAGTGCTAACCACCGTGCTGCCCATGTATTGCCAGATTCACAGAGCAATATATACCTTTTGGTTTAGTGATATGTGGGAGATTCATTTTACTGTGTGGTTATGGAAGTTTTTTTTGTACTTGTGTTCAGTAATACATGGGGATTTTTTATACAGTGGTACCTCCGTATAAGTCCAACGTGGTATAAGTCCTGTTTGGACACGAAAACATTTGCTTGGTATACAACCTTTGTGCTAGAACTTGTATGGGTCAAAATGAGTCACAACACGGCACACTACCCTTATTTACCTTTCTTGAGACAAAGCGACGGCTGCCCAGCAGCGTCAGTACGTCAGTTGCTACCATTCAGTGAATAACCCGCGCTATAACTCTCTGTGAATTACATAACATCTCCTCCTCCTCCCTTCTCAGCACCATCCTAGTAGGCACTCGACTCTTCTCAGCAAGGTAAAGTGAGGTTACATTTTCATTTATTTCATCTAATTGCTTTTGTATTTATGTATTTTAGTATTAGGCAGTCTTTAAATTATTCTATACAACCCCATCACAATGTATAATATGCCAATAACAATAGGATTTTTTTTCATGGGAACGGATTTATCATTTTCGCTTTATTTCCTATGGGAAAAATTTGTTTGGTATAAGATCTGTTTGGTCCAAGGATCTGGAACGGATTAAGGATTTATACCAAGGTACCACTGTATTTTTGTAGAATGTGGATATTTTAACTTTTTGATTATACTGCACATTTCCTTTTCATATGTTTTGTGTAGTTCCTTTTTACCATCATTCTTTTGCATAGGCTGCTTTACATTTTGTAAGTAAAAAGCACATTCATAGTCCAGACTTTAGCGTTCTAACATTTGCGTAGTATTTTTTTTTTCTTTGGTAAAGTCCTAATTGTCCTTGAGGTCATTGAATAGATCACCATCCTAATAGATAAAAGTGTCAGTGGTTTCACTGACTGGCAGAGGAGAGAGAAGTTGGAAGACTTTATTTTTTAAAGGGGTTCCTCTGTTTTCAGAATTCTTTCATCTCAAGCTATTTTTAAAGAGATGGCAGATAACTTTGCCCTCTTTGTCTGATAGTGGTTTCCATAAATCTGTTTTTGAATTCCACTTACCCTGCAGAAAAGGAATAGTATATGCTTTTTAGCCAGCCTATTTCAATAAGACCTTCAATGGTTTCAAAAATAAGAAGAAACATGACCGCTTACAAAATAGATTTCCAGATTCAAAAAATCTTATCCTGGTATTTGGGAAGCTGAACACCTGACTTTTTCTTTGTATTTAAGTAAAAAAAGTAGAGTATGCGCAAAAAAAGTGTGTGTGTGTGTTTTTTTATTTACATGCAGCTTCTTTACAGAGGGTTGGTATTTTATTCTTTGGATGTGCTCATTGCATTACCTACTTGCATTACTATTATACGATTATAGTGTACTCTAGCATATAAGGACCAGTAAAGCGACGGCCTTGTATTTTTATTATTATCACCACAAGGGTCTGCAGGGGTTTTAGTGGCATGCAATCCAATAACAAATGTTTGGCTGTTATACCTAAATGTCTATTCTTCTTGTTGGATCCCCGTGCATCATATTAGTACGGCTTAGTTTGGTAAAATGATAACCCTCACATCATGTATCATTGTGACATTGCCAGCAGGTAGTGCTGAGACATGTTGGGTCCGACAGCTAACCAGGGAGCAGTTCTTATTTATAATGTCTCCATGCAAAGACTTGTTCATCCGGCCCTTCTATGTATCAGACATCTGTGCACTGTATTTACCTGTCCTGACTTTGGGAAATGATTTAATAAAATGTTACTTAGTTGCAGTGTGGGTGTACATACATATAGGTTAATAAATAGAAGAGATCACATGTAACCATCATTTAAAGTTGTGTGTGTGTGTTTATTTCTAGTGTAATAAAGTTTTACAGACATTACACAGTGAATTGGAGTGTTTATCACACTGGATGATTTCTGGCTCACCTGCATGATGTTATGTTTTAAATGTACATAGAGGCACAGAATTTTGTGAGAATATTATTTCACTTAATATCTGTTCCATTTGTATTTTTCTAATGGTGTACATCAGTGATTTCCAGCATTGTATCACAGCAGCAGCACCAGTTGTGAGTTACTACCTATCCAGGCAGGTTCTATGCACAGACACTTTTTTTGTTGATTACATAAGTTTAGATAAGGTATTGTAAGGCTACTTAAACACATTAGATGATTCTCATCCAATAGTCGCTTTGGGGCTGATATCTGATGAGAATCTGGCGTGTGTACAGTGTTCGTCATTCAGGGATCCGTCATGACAGATGTGAGAGAGCACAGCAGGGTGCCACTCAGTCATACTCCCCCCTCCCTTTTCCATAGAGTAGAATGGCGCTGTATGTACTGCTCATTCATTCATTTTTCAGTCTTTTGTCGTTGGAAAGGATCGTGTGTACACAGCCTTAGATCAAATAGAATTCAATTTGTGGTGATATTTCTTGTAGTAACTTGATTTGCAATCATAACTCCCAACAGTTTTCTGCGGTTAGGACCTGCCTGGATATACAGTGCTAGCCGAGGTATAGAAGTTCTATTCCCCGGTCAGTGTCTTTGCTGCTTCCCTAACTGCTGGCTACAATTATACTATGATGTAACAACTGGATCTGTTCTGAACATACTGCAGGGTCACCTGGACTGTGACTGCTATGGACATTGTGTACTTTGCTAGTGCCTGGGCGACAAGATCTATTTATACAAAACTGCTGAAGATCCTGCCATTTGCATTGGTGACGACTTTGTGTACTGGACTGGCAGTGGACAGGACTGATTTTTGTATTATCCACTACTGGTGGCATTGGACAAGACTGATCTCTGTACTTATCCTTCTGGGGATACTGGACAAGACTCCTAAACCCCGGTCTTCCTGGGGTCACTGGGCTGGACTGATCTCGGTACCATTCAGTGCCAGGGACACAAAACAAGCCTGATGTCAGTACTGGGAATGTGGACAAGACTGACCTCTATGTTCATTTAGACATATTGTTTGGCTTTGCACACTTTAGAGCTTATGTTTTCAACGTGTTCAGGATAATACACTTTCCTTTCACGAATATTAATATATATTTTTTTTATTTAAACTCCAAAAAGTGATCATAGTCAGGTCTGAATGGAGAAAGTATTTTTTTCAATTTAGCTGAAGTTGATATAAAAAAATTAAACAATTCTAATTTATTTGCTAAACAAGGATTGCATTTTTTTAAATGTATTCAGCTTTCCATTTCTTATTAAATAATATTGTAAGCAGTTGTATATGCATATGCATATCTGTTTGTAGTTGTGCATAGTATATTGTAGCTCTAATGTGTGTGTTTTTTTTTCTTTTTTCCCTGCAGTTCCTCAAACAACTGGGTGTTGGCCCCAACTGGCAGTTTGTTGATGTCTATGGCCTTGACCCCGAGCTCCTGAGCCTGGTTCCACAACCTGTTTGTGCTGTGCTTCTTCTCTTCCCTGTAACAGAAAAGGTGATTTATCTTTTAATTTTATTTGGTCTTTCCAAACAAGCTCAAACTGTTTGGTTTTCCTGCACATTATATTAAGGGTAGGCATGCTCATATTTCGATGCTGTAAAATATCAGAACCCAGCATGGTTTTATGTAAGTATTATACACTTACTGAATCTTTAAAAAATATGGTTGTGTATACAAAGTTTGCAAGGCTGTAGTGTTTCTGTTGTGTTTCCAGTATTCAGGACCAGGCAGAAACTGATAGTTTTGCTTTTACATTTAAAATACTTGCACATTGACTCTGTGCTCCATGCACGGTTGACCCTTTTGACAATTGTCTGATCCATAAAATAAAATACTTGAGATTTTTCAGTGTTACTTTTCATTGTGAACAAACTTGTACTAACTAGGATGTTCTATTATCCTGTAAACCAATCCAGCACAGTTTATCTATCTCATGATGAAGCTTCTGCTATAGTTGCTATTAATTTACAATATCCCTAATCGTCACCTACCTGTACCTTGAGGATCCAACAATCCTCAGTGTCTGGGCTATCTGCTTTCACTCTTTCTTTATTCCAGAATGTCCCTTTAACCAACAAAGTTATTCTACCCTAACAAAGCCCTAAGGCTTGGACGATGGAGTTGCTCACCTTCTTCCACAATTGTTGTGTATAAGTAGGAATGGGGCATAGCAAATGTTAGTTTTTGATTATAATTTGGCGTGTGCTTAGAGGATGAACATTTTCATATGTCTGTGTCTTGAAAGATAAGATTAGCAAAAGTCACCCAAGAACATCATTTTTCCAATCCATCCCTATACAGGGCAGACAGGGAGGAGTTGGGGATCTGTACAACTGCTTAGGTTTTTGAGTTGAGGGGGGGGGGGAGATGTGTGATGGTGTACTAGCCCTTTAAAGAATGTTTTGTGGCCATATATAATCTTTTCAGATGACTAAAGTTAATTTGTACTATAGTAATTATTTATGATGTTGTGTGCTTGTTTGTGTAACCTCAGCTAGGACTCCTAAAACAAAACTTCTGCCAGCAGTTTGTTATTTAGGTTATTCCACATACAGGGTGACTAGATTTGCTCCATATTTGTGATGGTGTCATGGATCTGCAGAATCTAAATGCTATACTCGTTATATTCATAATCTGTAGGTGTTAGGTGGGCTTTCTTGGTCTGTCCTGTTCTGTAATAAATTTTCCTATAACTGCCAGTATGACACAGAAATGTCACGGGTTGCTTGAAATAATTTATGAAACTTGTGTTTTTTTCTTTTTCCCCAGTATGAATTATTCAAAGCAGAGGAGGAAGAAAAAATTAAATCCCATGGTCAAGATGTGGATTCCTCTGTTTACTTCATGAAGCAAACAATAAGCAATGCCTGTGGAACAATCGGTCTTATTCATGCAGTAGCAAACAACAGGGAAAAGCTCATTTTTGGTAACTAGCACATTTTCTACAACAGACCTGGGCTCTGACCACTAGGTGGTGCTACAGTACCAACATTTGTCTGTTTCCTTCACTGGCTATGTCTGACAGTCAGGGACTAACTGTGTGTTCATTCTATGGGAGGCCGGGACCCTTTCATGTTACTTCCATGGTGCAGACATGAAACCTAAAGGTGTCTAACTTATACAACAAATAGCTGTATTACAATCCAGACAGACTGGGAGAAGGCGATCCAATCTGGTATTTGCTCAGATTTGAGTATTTTACACAAATGTTTTGTTTCAAGTTAAGGCATTGCTATATTGTTTGAACTAAAGGTTTTATATAATTGTGGGCCAATGGTTTCCTGAGCCACTATCAAGATAATAGCTAGAGGAGTCTTTTCTATGCATCACTTTTAAAGGTTTCATTTTATTAGTAAAGCCTTTCTTGACTTTGAGACCCAACCATCAACCCCTGTTTACCGAGGGGGTTTTCCCTATTGGCCCCTGGAGCACAGGGCGATGGCAAGTGGGCAATATTAACTCCCTGAAGTCATGGTTAATTAGTCACTTAAAGGGGCACAAAGCTAGTGTTCGACTAAAGCAGTCTTCTACTAAAAAAGTATTGGCATATGACTAATATTGTCTTTTTTCAGCAATAATTTTTTTTCTTCAGTCAGTCTATGGCAGGTCTCGTATTTCTATAATCACAGTCCCACTTTGATCCTCTATGTTATAGTATGCTGCAAAAAGTCAGACATGGGCTTGTAATCTTTCACAATATGCAATACTGCAGAAAACTTTTACCAAAGGAGTTACTGCTCTACAGAGTAATATACTACTGAAAATTGCACAAAAGTTACAGGCCATTGGCTTCCTTTTACTAGGAAAGGATTAAACCCTCTTGCTTCCTTTACTACTGTTTATAATATTAGTATGTAATTGCACTTACCTTTATTCTTCATTTTAAATTTCCAGCCCTTAAACCCCTACATAAGCTTGAATTTTTTTCTTTATAATTTCCCCAAGCATCAGGGAGTGCTGACAATATATGCCAAAGGACCTATATTCTGACTTATGGTAGGGACATTAGGTTGGGAGCCCCATAGAGGGACAGCTAGTGACATGACTATGGACATTGTAAAGAGCTGCATAATATGTTGGCATTATATAAAAAAAAGGAAAATGTTGTTAAATCAAATGTCATTGTTAGTATAATTAACATTTACAAGGAAACCCCACATCTTATTTTCAATTTATGGGTCTTTGTAAATATTTCACTGCCACCAAAATATTAAACATCTTCAAGTGAGGGCTGAAATGTCCCTGATATAGAATAATCTAGTGATTAGTACGTAAAATTCTTGATTCCTATAACTGCTTATTTTTTTCCTTGTGCTTTTCAGAAAATGACTCTGCTTTGAAAAAGTTTATAGATGAATCACTTTCACTGAGTCCAGAAGAAAGAGCCAAGTTTCTAGAAAGAGATGAAGTAAGTAAACTTTTTATCAAGAGCGGATTCAGCCCCTTGGAACTTTGCTCATTTGTCTCCAAAAACTGTTCAGGCCACTAGTGAGGAGCTGTGCATGATGGAGAATTCTGGAGGAAAAAAGCTGTATCTAACAAAGGTTCTTGGCTTGTAGTTCCTTGTGGTGATGTCACAAAAGATTTTTCCATCCCACTAACTGTTCAGTCATTCATTTTTTTAATTTCTTCGTAATGGGATGAAACACCTTTAGTCTTAAGTCCTCACAAAAAAGGAGGTCTAACTTAGATCAGTGACGGAAATCTTAAAGGGGCGCAAGTAGTCCAGGCTATAGAGCCTATTCAGGTTACTCTTTTTTTTTTTTTTTCAGGAATCACTGAAAAGAGCCCTCCCTTACTAAGTTTGGGTCAGTGTTTTGGTAGTTCTGCCAACCTGGTGTCCTTAGGGCTCATTGGGTGAAATTTTCCCCAAAGAGCATGATCTAACTATTTGGCAGAAGACAACTTCATGTAAAATAAAGCCTTATGTTTACCTGTGCATTTTCTCAAATTATAAGTATTGTGGAAGCCTTTCCTTAAGTTCCATCTTTCTGCACCTCTTATCAACAAGACAGGATAAATACAAATCGCTGCCTATTTTCCTTAATCAATAAAAAACTGCATGATACCCTTTAGGTTCAAAGATGTTTGAAAGCCGTGGCAAATAGAATTTGTCATTTTTTTCTTTGTCATATTACCCTGGGCATCTTTCCATTTGGATTAGGGCAATACAAGTCATTTCTACCCTATATCCTTACATATTGGCCTCTAGATGATATGATTGTCTTAAAAAAAGGATGTTTACTCCCAATCCCCCCCCCCACACACACACACAATGGTGACCTCTTTGCATATGTCAGGAAATTGTCTTTATGTCTTTCAAAGACTGAGCAGACATTCTCTATTTTTGCTAGAAAAACGGTTCTAATAACTTAAGGCCTAACCCAAGTTTGGAGGAGAGTGGACTGTTTTTTCAGTTCCTGTCACCTAAGGTGATTCAGGAAAGTTTTTAAACTTTGGAAAGGAGATTTTTCTTTGGCAAGCAGATTCACCAGTACCAACTTGGTCCAGCCAACTTCACAAAGTACAATTAAAAAAATATATATTTTTTGACTGGACCTCCTAAAACAGTTGCCCATTCTTCAATAGGTATAATTTGAAGATTAGGTCTGATTTGTTCTTCCAACAGACTCCCTCGTCCCTTCCTGTTGTTTTGTGGGTATAATACTAGAAACTTTTCTTCTATGTAGGATCTCCCTGTAATAAAGACCTTTCATTGCTGTTCTTTTCCCTGTTCATGGTTTTTAGTCTTGTATTCACCCTCCTGTAGGCATTCTGTAGTGCATTGTTCTGCTGGGGCTCTCCCAGTGCTCTGCTCACTGTGCACACCCAGTGCAGCACAGTGGTCATGTCAGTGCCACTTTTTACAAGGCATTACTCGACCTTCCAAAGGCATTTGGTGCACATAATATTAATTTAGTATTCTTTGTAGCTATTCAGCAATATATTTAAATAATATATTTGTGTCTGTGACTTTAAAGTCTTTGTTTTTATAAAGTATTGCCTACACATTATTTTATTTTTCCTTCATTTCTTACATGTTTTGTCTATGGGGAAACTATGTAAATTGCTATGTTGCAGCCCTCCAAATTACCATAAAAAATGTTCTAAATAAATATGGCTTTATATGTATCTGTTTGATGAAATCAGATAGTTGTGTTTTGGAAATTGCACCGTTGTCTTGGCCTTCACTCTTACCATGTTCAGTACATATTGAGTTTTGTGTGTCTTCTGTGGCCTGGATTATTATTGTGTATGTTGGAAGTATTAATATAAATGTTTCTCTTTTTTCCCAATCCAGAGTATTCGGGTTACGCATGAAAGCAGTGCCCAGGAAGGACAGTCTGAGGTAATTGTTTTTCTAGTTCTGTATCCAGTGCTGTGCTTCTGGTTTTCAAGCTTTTATTCTTTACCACCACAATATTAGAAAAATGAGTAGTAAAGTAACATTGTGATTATACAATTTTGTTTCTTCATTGTGCAAAGTAAACCCGTTCTCTGACAACCTGTAATAGAATATTGCAGCCAGCAGCTTGCAATAAGTAATTGATGATAACCAAGAACAAAGGGGAGTGAGGAATGCAGAAAGAAGGATAGAGTAGGAAATAGAGAAAACTGTGCAAGTGCTGTAGTAGTTGTACCACACACGTTATTGTGAGTATCCAAACACAACTTTTTATAAAGCACAGGATTTATTTAGATAAAAGGCAACAAATATCTCAATGATTGGCCAAGGACAGAAAGGAAAGTACAAACAAGCTATTTTAGTTGTGAGCTGTTGCTCTTACTGTCACAGCATGGAGCTTAAGCTGCGTACACACGGCAAATTTTTGTCCAGATGTTGTGTCCATCGTCCGACGACCGTCCTGGCGGATCCATGGACGATGGACGACGACCGATCCTAATGAAAGGGAAGGGGAGAGCGCGCAGCAGGGTGCCGCTCCGTCGCTCTCCCCCTCCCCTCTCCATAGAGCATGAACGGTGCTGTATGTACAGCATCGTTCATGCATCGTGCAGTCTTTTCTCGTTGGAAAGGATCGTGAAAGATCCTTTCCAACGAGAAAAATTGCAGGTGCGTACGCAGCTTTACAGTTTGCTTGGAACAAACAATGTGTGTTTCTTTATTTGCGCAGCAACAGGGAAAGTGTGGAGGGAGCACCAGATGAGGTAACATTATTCAGCATGTCACTTTCTTATTATGAATAGTTTCACTTTAACGTTTTATTTCACTTAATTACCATAACATGGATATTTATTTAAGTTCCAAATTTTTACTTAATTTTTTACCATTATAAAATATAAATATAATTAATTTGTGTACGATACATAATATATTCAAAGTGTAGATTTTTAGTGAGTAATACATTTTTACAATTTATAGTGATGTGTGTGTAATAGAGAGGAATTGTAATGAGGTTATTCATGATGAGAAGCTTTTCTGTTATGATGGCTCTCCGGGGAGGGTCTCCTCGTCCTGTGTCACTGTCTGTATCTGTCATTTGCAGCCCCTATTTATTGTACAGCGCTGCGTAATATATTGGTGCTAAAAAAATACAGTTTAAAAATATTATTTATAATAATCTTAGATTGTGTTGGCTTTCTAGCAGAAGATTATTTTTATTTTCAATTTTAGTTGCTCCTTTAGCAACTAAAAAGAACATTTACAGCTGCACAAGTTTGAGTGAGAAGATGATTACTTTAGACCATTCTACAGTGACATAGTTTGTCAGATTGGTATGGGAACTAGGTAGCAGAGCTCCTGAGAAACACTAAAATCTCACAGTTGGGAATCGGTGTCGAGTCGTATAGGAAGAAAAATGCCAACGCAATCTCTGGGTGAGGTCATGAAAGAGAAGGCAAAAGTCTCTACCATGCTGCTTGCTGCCTCCTTTACTAAACAGGTCACATGCTTTAGCCACAGGCAAGAAATTACTTGATGGCGTCTACAAGAGAAGAATTCAAGAGTTATTGCTTCTGGACCTGGCAGTTTTTTACAAAGCCCCCTGGTAACTACTACATGGAATGTACCTAGAACGCAGCCCTTTATCGTCCTTTGTGATGAAATGTCAGTAAACTTGCATCAGAGTCAGAAACTTGACATTGGTGTCCAGCTTCCTTTTTTTATCAGGGTAAAATTTCCCTTCCTTAGTAAATATAGGAGAATGAATGAATGATGTTTTTCCAAAGGTTCCACCATGTTAAAAAAGTAAAAAAACACTGGAAAAACTAGACTGTTTCCTATCTTTCTATATTTTGGAAAAATAAACCGATTACATAAGGATTTTTCTGTAAATCATGGAAATCCTCAGGAAATCTTCAGAGCCTCTGAAATCATTATTATGGTTGGTTGTCCAGCCATCACAACACACTTACATCAAGGTTGTAGTTAGTGGTTGTCTGGTATATAGAAAACCAGTGAAATGTATGTTTAAAAATGCATTACCAGGTTTGGTAAAAGTGAAGTCTTTGTGTTCAGATTATGGTTCCTCTTACTATTCGGAGAAGTCCCAAAACATTATTTTTTAATGATTTGCATAAAGGTCAGCTGGTGTGCAATATTGTCTTGTAACAGTAATCAAATTTTTCTTTATAGTAATATCCGGTGCAGCATAATTATTTATCTGTCTGTCTATATTCCCTGGTTTCAAGCAGTTCCTAGTAGCTTTGAGAACAAGTGGATCTTATGTTACTTTCCTCTAATGCGTTACATAGAAAGCTGGAAAATCCAGTTTAGATGTGAATCTTCACTTGTGTAAAAGGCAATTGCTCTTTTGCCTGAAGCCTCCAATGGTCTTATTATCTTCTGTTCCAAAGATTTGTTTTGTTTTGTTTTTTTTTCTGTATTTTGGCTGTGCACAAAAGATTCTTTCAGGGTAAGACGTTGGCCCATTTTCATGTTATCAAATGTCCTGTTATTATCAAAGATGGTATAAAAGTAAAAAACAACAACTGTGACCTCCAGTGAATTTGTGAGGCTTGTGACAAAATAAACTTGTTAACTAACTTGTTATAAAAAATTCTATTTGAAGGTCCTTTTTGATATGTGAATTCTAAACACTGAAAATGGTAATGTCATCATTTCAAAATGGTAGGGAAATTTCATGCAGGATAATTAGTTCTTCAGTCCAGCATTTTTCAGCTGTTGATCTTCTAATATCTTTTAGCTCCATGAAGAATCACCTGCCAATAATGCTTGGGGGGAACACTTGATTGGGCAGGTATAACAACCTGTCCTCATTGCTATTGTTTCTGCCTTTGATGA
Source organism: Pyxicephalus adspersus (assembly GCF_032062135.1). Classification (NCBI taxonomy): domain Eukaryota; kingdom Metazoa; phylum Chordata; class Amphibia; order Anura; family Pyxicephalidae; genus Pyxicephalus; species Pyxicephalus adspersus. The sequence goes on from NC_092858.1 coordinate 55,213,442, forward strand.
GTGATGCTGGAAATTTATAGGCGTGCATCTCCTTTCTACTTCATAGCAATTTGGCAGAATAGTCCTGTTTGTTAACGCAGGAGCGGACAGAAGTTCCAAGGGGTATTCATAGGTTTACAGCTTGCATTGTTTCTTGCTCCATAATATAGTTTGAAAATAGATATTGCTGCAGATGGGCTTCAAAGTGTATGTGTAGCAAAAAGATTATTTTATTTATTTATCAATTTTTTTTTTGGAGGGGGGGGGGGGGGTATTGTAAGCTAAGGTAAGAGCCCTTGTAGGGTTTTACTGCTTTCCAGGACAATGAGTAATTTTTTCTTGTTTTTGTTCCGTTTGGGTTTACGGATTTCCAGCAACATTTAGGCAGCTGACCGGCAGTTGCCAAATGTATAGTTTCCAGCTTCTGGGCACTCACATCTCTCACTATTAGATACATGTACCATAGGTAAGAAAGAACTTTGCTACAGGACTTCTTGGAGAGGGAATAGAATAAATTAGAGGCTGATAGAATCGGAACCTAACCCAATACAAGAGCAAACAAGGGCTTTATTCTCTGCATACAGTTCTGCTTATCTGCCATATCCCAATATATATATATATATATATATATATAATGTGTGTATAATAAGAAATCATGTAATTGTTTTTATTATTGCTGTATTCCTCCCTGTTGCAGATCTTCTCGCTTTTACTTTTCTGGTCGTTACCATTCTGACAGGTGAAATATCCCTTACAGAGCCCCAGATCTAATCTTATTCTATTAAAACCTTAAAAACAAAATGGATGGACCCAAATAGTTTAAGTAGCATTCAAGTTGTCCATCTCCAAGGTGCCTGCCGGGGCCCCAGTAAATTTTTATGCTATGAAGCAGGATCACAAAGTAAAGAATTTTTTTGCTGTCACGGTTTTGGTATTTTAATAATATATCAGTTTTGTCAGTACTGAACAATAGTCTTCAACTTGTGTTTCTTGCTGGGCATTTATGCCTTAAATGATGCAAAACTTGTTATAAAAACAACCTGGAATCAGTGCTGTGCCACCTGCAGCCTGTTATGTCATGTCATGGGTAGGTTGTGTAAGTCTGCCTGCAAGCTTTGCACAACCTATATACAGCCTAGCTATGAATAAACCCTGCGAGAGAATAGGACATGTGTAGGAGTTGCTTTTCTTAGAAACCCTATTATTTCTTTGCAGATTTTTCTATGGCAGGTTGGCAGACTGTGGGGTCAGTAAAGCTAAAAACTCCCATGCCACAAATCTTTTAAGTGCTAAATAATGAAATATAATGTGTTGGAATGTTTTTAATCCCCCTTTATTGTTGTCACGCTTTACTTTAGGTGTGGGCAGATAGAACAACTTGGCTGAGTAAACATTTGCTATTTCAGTTACTCCATTTGCTATTAATAAAGAACTGGATGGATATTTTAATTTTCTTATACAGCACTGTCTAACCACCCTAGTTTATATGTTTCTGTGGCTTATAAATTGTACACCCAAATAATTTTTATCAATTTGCGCACCAGCACACCCGCCAGAGCCGCACACCATACCCCCCATATGGAATGCAGGCTCCAGGCGGTGGGTTGTGTCTTTGGACCTTAGACCTGTGATGGGAGAGTCAGCGGGTTCTGGCATCATGCCGTCACTCTGGGGGAAGGTTTTTCCCTTTTAAGTGATGCATGCCTCTCAGTGCATGCAGGGACTGGAGTCAGTGAAATTAATGGTCCATGACAATCAAAAGGTTGGTGACCACTGGTAAAACACATTAATTAATAGGGTAATAAGGTAAAGGGAATAAGGCCATTGGTTAAGGAAGTGGTGGGAATTTACCCCGATAGTTCACGGACAGCATAAGTATTGTCTTATTGTGTTAGTTGGCTTTTTTTTTTTTTTTAACCTTTTACTGTTTATTAAATGACCCATAACTGTTGATACCAAGATATCTCCTGGAGCTGCCGAGACTGAATGTGCGTATTCAAGGACTGGTCCAGCCAGTCAAACTGTCCAAAAATCTGAATCCTGAAAAGGGTAAAATTGCAGCACCCTTGACCGAAGGGGAGAAGGAGAGTGTATTCAAAATATTGTGATCAGGCGTAGAAGGCTATTTGATTGCAGAGGGAACATCGCCTTTTCTTAATAAAAGGACCAAACCTATCACAATTTTTTAAAAACAAGGGTTTGGTTCTGTCTAGTCTGGGCACAGAATTTCTTTAGTATGGTGTGTACTGATCTAGAGTTCATGATAATGTGATGGAGTAATAAGACACCCCTGGTACATCCCTGTCAAACCTCATTAGAAATCGGCCTTACCTGAGCAGGTTCTCTTCCTAAGATGAAGTGTACTAACTTCCATAAATAAATTCAATTATTGCCTCCGTTAAACAAAATCAACTGGCCACATGCGGCATCATTCTATTTCTACAGATTCAGTCAAATATGAACTTTCGATTTGCGGCCCTTGACTATAATGTTAAATCAAAGCCACTTTGTGGAATTTGCTAACATTTATTAGAATTTGTCAGGCCTGTAGCATGGTTTGTGTAAAATTATCCAATTCTTGGTCTTTTTGAGTAGCTCAGTTTAGGCCCTGATTTGCCAATTGGCTGTACTAAAACCTGGCAGCATCTGCACTTATTCTGGCATTTTTCTAAATGTCTCAGAATACATATTACCACAACAGTGACCACAGGAAGCTCCCTAAATAGATCAGTGTGTGTTTGTAATCCCAGAGTCACAGTTCCTAGGGCCAAATAGATAAAGTGGAGGAATTTAGCTTGCCTTTGCTTTTCTTAGCAGACAGCTGGTATGTGTGGAGTAGAGTGAGGACAGCCTGATACCAGCTGCTGTTCTCCTGTCATTGCTATACTGTCCAGCAGCTTGGTCATTTATTACTAAATTGGACATATTACAGCTTGTAAATTATGCTGGACGGGAAAGAGTGGTCTTTTCTGATGCACACTTCTCACCTGGCTGACTGGCGAGACCAAGACAAGTTGCTTTGTATTACATATATGTAGATATATATTGTATTCACTATAGTGTGGTATATTATGTGCAGCCTGTAGAAACACAAGGCAATTTGATTGCTTTTTCTTTTAGAAATACATACTTCCTTAACTTGCATAACAGGATACATACATATATCTATATATCTTTATTGACATGAAAAAATGCTTTCTAAATCTTTAATGTTGATAGTATTTTTTCTTTTTTGAAATGTCACAAATTTTCCTTACATTTAATTACTAGCAACAGATAGAAATGTGTATATCACTCATATATGTCTCATAAGGATTATATCAGGGCCCTTGCTGACAGATGCTGGGGTCAGCTATTGTTTAGCCGGCTTAAAAATATTAATGTTGGTTTAAGGTGTAACTATAGGCATTTTTTTAATGGCAGGGTGGAGAGTTTAAAACCCCTGTCAGGTTAGTGTTGCTGTTAGGGAGAATAAGTCTTTGTTTTTGTCCTGATCATCATTGTTGCCAAGACTGGAAATGTTCATATAGACACACTTTTTTTTTCATCAGGAGTGTCCAAACGTGTTTTTCTGTATTATTGGAAAGTTTCTTCCCACATCATGTTGTGCCTTTGGGAAGGGAAACTTCCCTACCTGTACAAAGACTGGGAAAGGTGGAAGAAAATGACTTCTTAATATTAAAAAAGTGTAGGTAAAGTGGACCCATCCCTGAGAGATGATGGAAGCTGCCATTCCTGACCTCATTGTAAGGAATGCTATTTGCCTGGATGTAAAACTGATTTATTTGTGTCAGATGTTGCAATAACACCGGAAACAAGCGGTGTAACAAGTTGTGTGACAATGAGCTGAACACCCGCGCTATATACTCATTCTGAGACAGTCTCATCTTTCAGTGAAAGGTTTAGTTTAATGGTTTTGTTTTAATCACGCTAATTACCATTGACTCCCTACAAGGTGTCAGATGTAGAAACTAAAAAAATATTTATACCCAGATTTAAGGAATGGGTAGAGTAGGGAAGTATTGGAACCTCTGTGAAGTTTTCATTTCTGTATCTGAGAGATTTCCTCTTCTATTTCAATAGAATTCATCTGCTGATGTCAGGAATAGATTCACTGAGCCTCTGAACGACTCATTCCTAGTTGTGTTACCATAGGACACAAAACAGTTTCTGCATAAAAACGTAAGGTATGGCACCTTGAAAAATATACTGGCTTCTGGATTGTTCTGGCGTTCTCCATAGCCTCAGGCCTCAGAACAGTCCAGGTGCTAAACCCAGCCAGAGCTTACATGATCATACCATATGCAGTGTGTTTCTAGTCAATTTATTTTACATATAAACAGATCTAATCCTCATTTCACAAACTATACACACACACACGTCATGGCATGTTCTTTCACTGTGCTGTTTACTTTGTAAATTAGGTGTAATTGCTATGTTTTCTGCTACTGTCTGGACAGTTCTTGGCCCTCTCTTCAATGATGTGAAACATGAAGAAGGTGGATAGACTTAAAAACACTGCAGATGTAACTTGTGTGAATGTGGGTTGCTTTCATAGGATCACTTTGAAGTTGAGAAGGCTTGCAGATTTGTTTTAGCTTGTTCTCTAAAAAAAAATACTATAGTTGTGCTGCTGCTCTTCCCTTTGTTTGCACTGACAGTATATGAGGGATAAAATTTTTGATTACATTTGTGAAACAAATGTCATGGTAATAATAATCTTTTTCTGGTTAACCGTTTTATTGGAAAACTGTTGAGCTTGATTCTGTATGTATTCTGTAGGCTTGCTTTGCTTGCTACATACACATTCATTAGTCTATGGAATTCTATTGTCTTGATTTGGAAACTTGGTAGTGTTTGATTTTTCTTCAGAATTTGTCAGAAAGGGAGAATTGTATTTGGTACAATGTTTGCACATAGTTTTTTGTATCTAAATACAAAACTATTTTAGATGGTGGGCAGCACAGTGGCTCAGAGGTTAGGGCAATATCCGCATGGAGTTTGTATGTTCTCCCCGTGTTTGCATGGGTTTCCACCCTCATTTTAAAAACATGCAGTTAGGTTAATTGCAGTGTTCTCCCCAGCCCCTTTTAGCCGAGTTAACCACCCTGCATTTGTTTAGTAACCATTGAATAATTAAACAATTATTAATTGATTTTAACTATATGCCTACTAAAAGCCTGTCCTTCCTATACATCCCTCCTTATAGTTTATTAGTAACCACCCGGCTGTTTTGGGTGGTTACTTAAGAGTTGGGTCACAATACAGGGGACGACACCCGCCTACAATTTCTTCCCACCTGGCTTAAAAACATTTTTTAGTTAAACACTGAATTGGCTTCCCCCCAAACTGACCTTAGCCTTTGGTAAAGACATATGACCATGGTAGGGACTTTAAATTGTGAGTCCCTCTGAGGGACAGCTAGTTACATGACTATGGACTTTGTACAGCGCTGCATAATATGTCTGACATGGTATATATTACAGGAGCAGTAAATAAAATAAAGGAAATTGGTAGTTGTGAAGGTAATCCTTTTGACAGAGGTAAGCTTATCACACAAGTAGTTAGCAGTACTTAACAGTAATTAAAGTGATACCTTCTAAGTAGAAGGGTTTGAGTGAAATACCATTTTGTCTGTGTGTTCAAGTTACAAAAGTGATTTTAACAGTAGAAAAAAGCAAAAGTCTGGTTTTTGTTAATGAAGGATAATGCTGAGAAATGTAGTTGGGGGTTAAAATTATCTATTGTCTTTGTGTTACGCCCAACTGTCTATTGGCCCCGTATTGTGACCCAACTTTTCAGTAACCACCCAAAAACTGTCGGTTGGTTACAGAAAAGTGCCGGGCAGTGCGCCCAGCTAAAAGGGGTTGAGGGGAACACTGTAACTGAAAATACATTCTGTAGTACAATTGATTCCAGGTTCTTTAAAAGTAGTACGGTTCATATATAATTAATAGCTGGCATAGATTTAAGATATAATCTACATGTAGATGAGCACCATTAGGCTGGCCAGTGGCATTTTTAAGAAGTCTGGGGATGTTACTGCAGTTAGCTTTAGGTCCCTATATATGATTAAAGTTGAACTCAAGCTTTACCTTCAGTGTTGCACAGCTGTACATTTTATTAAAATAGCTTACACCAATTTTGTTGCACACTGTAAAGATTCTTACAGTGTTTTTTAGAAGCTACAAAAAGTCACGCCTCTTATTAGCTGGATGACATGCAACATCATCTCCCCATCCTTTTCATTTATTTTATTTTAGACCTTTCAAATATAAAGGTTTTTCTCCCATTACTGCAGCTTCCTGTTTTCAGAATGGCCTGTACAATACCCTACTGGCCTCTCCCAGCAGCCAAAGTATGCCTGCATTGCATAGAAAAGCATAAGACCTATTGGTTATATAACGGAGTTTAAAATAGACAATATGATGAAAACTGAAAGGATGTGTTTTTTTATTATCCTGTTATATTGATGAAGGGGAAAAAAACAAAATATAAATTCTGTTTGTACTATTTACTGAATAGGCTTTTATGTTTAAAATGTAAAAATGTCACCTTGCAACTTTTACATTGGCCCCTTGACATGTATCCCCCCTCCATTAATTACGTGTGATTGTTAATATACCAAGATTGTGTCTTTTGCTGCAACCAAGTTTCTATGTTGATTGCCTTTTTATAAAGTGATATAAAGTAGAACGAGGGCAACTAATCAGGTAAATACAGTTTTAACAAATAATCTAGTGTAATACAAATGTATTTATAATATTTTGTGTATTACTTTTCCTGTCTCATCTTTTGTTTCAAACTTGGTCATTAGGGAGAAGTGCAGGTTTAAATTTTTAATGTAATTTTTTTTAACAAAAGTTATCTTCACTTA
>NC_092858.1:55220469-55230861 GCF_032062135.1 Pyxicephalus adspersus
AAATCTGTACTATGAAAAAAGGGTAATGTGACTGATTCTTAGAAAGTGTCTATTCACATTTTGTTTAAATCTCAGTGAAGGGAGCTTTTGGCCTAAAAATCCATTCATAAAAACGTAAACCCTGTTGAGGGCATTATAACCTGTGAACATGTGTATAGCATAGTAATATTTTTGACTTGTGTTATTGTATCAGAAGTTGGCTGAACTTTATATCTACTTCCACTTTACCATTCAATCCTGTGGCTGATCTGGTAGTTTGTTACCATGCGTTGCAGTTGCAACTTAATGCAGCTGTGTGAAACCAACTTTACTGTTTTTTTGTTTACCATTTTGAACTTGGTACAATCTACATTAGCGGAATTGTTTGACCCAGACACCCACCATCTGCTTGACTTTGATACAGGGGATGTTAAATGACTCAGCTCTTACAATACAATCTATAAATGAGATTCTGTATAAGTATACAGTTTGTGTGTCTAAGCCATGTATTTTAAAGTACAGAAAACTCACAAAATAACTGTATATACTACTGTTGTGTGGATAAATGTGTGCGTAAGCCCTCCTAAATCCTAAAGGGTCTGATCACATGCATGCATTTTACTTCATCCTTTTCAATTGCCACATATCCTGCATATTGCATTTTGGAGCTTTGACTTGTCCTTTTGCCATTTGGGAGAAATTAAATTGATTATCATATATACAAAATATAGCACACCTACCTTAAAAAAATCTGCAGCAAAACAGTTTAATGAACCCTAATGAATAGATCATTATTGATACTAATTAAATAAAAATGCGTTATGAATTGTAATAAATACGACAGTTTGCAGTGTAATTGCACTTCTTCCTTCTTGTGTAATTCCTTGATGAAGAACTGGTTGTCTATGCTTCATTAAACACATTCTGCCTATTCTTGTACTCATTATTTGTGTTTTCCCCACAGGCACCGAGTTTAGATGATAAAGTAGACTTACACTTTGTTGCTTTTGTTCATACGCAAGGACGTCTGTATGAGCTTGGTAATTATTTCTTTCTGTTTAGCAATATGTATGTTTTGATAATGTTCAACTGTGTTGTGGTAGAACGGATAGACACTAGGAGGTTGGAAAATGTAAGTATATGTACACACCCATATAGACTTTTTTTTTTCCCTTTTTATTGCCTTTTTGCATTACAAGAGACCAGCTGTTTTTGTAAGGCTGTATATTTCTAACTGCTCATTAAATGGGTTACATCTCCCATGATGGTTACACCTTCCCCAATGGTTGCCTTATAAATGAGCCACTTGTGCTAAATTAGAAGGCCCTGTCCTGAAGTTAAGGGCATTATTGTTCAGCACAGGTCGCTCAGTCAGAATGAAGTGATTAAATCAGGAGCAGAAATGAGATATTGGATAGTGTCAAGATTTATTTAGGACACTGACAGATGAATGGCAGCAAGAACAAGTATAAATGGCTGCCTTAGAGACCCTATATTTCATCACTAGCCTATATGGATAAGGTTTTAGACTTTTAAAACTATTTAAAATTAGGCATAAAAATAAAGAATGACCATATATATTTTTCAAAAATAGGGGTTTTACCAGTAACCCTCTTCAGAGTCACACTGGATTCTGATGGAGAAGAATACATAGGAAATAAGTACAAAGGTTCTATTGTTTGTAGTATTTTATTATTTTTACACTGGTTTCTGGTTACAATATATATGTATATTCTACCAAGTTGTAGTGCCAGATATTGTAAAAAACAAAATACTGAAAGTCATGTTATACTGATTTGATGTCCCAAATCATTTTTTTAATGCTTAAATCTAAGCTGATTTATAATATTATAAAGTGCTAAAATGCATTGAGCATAGATAAAGTGTGTTTTTCTAATCCTGTATCTCTTAAGTCTGTGGGGAATTATTAAGAGAATTTGTATTGACTCAACTATGACTAATGTTTTGTTTTTTTCCACAAAGATTGTTTTATTGGCTTTTTTTAATTGGAGAGGTGGGATAGAGGGTAAACAGATATCTAGGCATAAAAACTCATAAAGAGCAGAGCAAAGGTTTCTAGAAACTAGTATGTAATTAAAAAAAAAAAGATGACATCATGTTGCCAAGAAAAGCTTTCATGGGTTTGTAACCTAAAAATCAGTGGATAGTCATGTTCACAAGTTTATAATCTGCATTCTATGGATAAGGGCAAATAAAACATTATGAACGTGAGGGTGTTGTCTAGTCAGATATGTGAAGTAAAAAACCTCCAGAAATGCGCTGTAGGCTAAAAATATAGAAAAAAAGGAGAAAGAAGCCACAATCTATATTTTAGGTTCAATCCAAAGTGTGTTTGGTACAGTTGTAAGCTGCTGGTTGATTGGGGTTCCTTCTCCCTTTCATTAGCTTCCCAAAAACAAAGGGAGTTGTCACAGTGATCTGGAAAAAGATTAAAGCAAAGAAACGGAAAAGCAGGGGTTTATTGTTCATTAGGAAGGTATCATCTATCTCCCTAAGCCATTATGCTGTCAACCCAACACCCATCGCAGGTGAGGTGTAAGGATAATTATTCTACATATGGATTTGACCATATTATCAAATCTTTAACCCATGAACATATAGTTCAACATTCTATTTGATGCATACATTTCCATTTTCGTTTGTATTTTTAGTCCTATACTTTAATGTATTTATATCTATTTAAATACTCGCATTGAGATGTAATAATGATTACAACCTCTAAACCTACATCACCTGAATTATACCTTCACATTGTAACATGAACCCAGTTTCAGCTATCACTGTCTCACTAATACCCCTGAGGAAGCCTAAGGGCAAAACCTGTTGGAATAACAAGACGATTATAACGATTATCAACCCCTCTCCTCGCCCTAAAGTGAAGAAAGGGGACCGCATTCAACGCTATAACATTTGTCAAATCATGAATTGTTTAGATTGAGCCCTTCATTCCCCACTATTGCAAAAGGGCTTGGGCACTTTTGTCTATGTAAGTGTTTATTTTTTCTAAGCAAATTGTTTTGTTGTTTTGTATAATATAAAATACATAATTTTATAGCCAAAGGAAAACTTCTGCTTTTCTGTTTCTTTCTTTATTTTAATCTTGGTTGGCCACCCTATGATCCTTTCTTTCATCCTCAATACATGATCTGGAATAGAGTTAGAATTTTACCTTTCAGTAGTGCTGCTCTTAGGCATGATACTATTCATATTGTACATTCAGGGCCACAGTTTTTGTGCTTCATGACACTCCAACTAAATGTGGTGCCAAGAAGGTGCATTGGGTATGTACTTTGCAATCCTTTGTGGGGGTTTATTACTACCACATTAAAACTTTGTAATCATCTCTAGTCCTAGAATGTTGAAAGAGCCCTGTACACCTCTCCATAGATTCAAGATTTCTTCCTGTGCCACTGAGCTCTATTAAACCCATGGACGTATCTGTAAGAGTTAGTTGGTTTTCACTAATGGCAATTTATTATTATCTTGTATTTAGGGGGTTGATGCTTACAGGAAATACATATGTTGCATCTTGTAGCTTAAGATATTACAGTGCCCTTATCATCTGAGCGTGACAAGTTCATGTGAGTCAGCTGGGACAATACAATCAACAGGGTTAAAGCCTTGTGTTTGGTATTTTTAGGTTACCACATAGAACAATTCAGTTTCTTGTGACAACCCATCAAGGAGGATGTAGCCAATGGCATGCTACTCTATAAAAATCCACTGCTGTGCACAAGAGTACCCTTAGGGAAATGGGAACATGACGGTAAGAGCTAACAGTTGTCTTTTCTTTATTTCATAGATGGGAGGAAACCTTTCCCAGTAAACCATGGACAGACCAACGAGGATTCATTCTTAAAAGTAAGATCATTTACTTTAATTTCTGTAGAAAAGTTTTAAAACAAAAATATTTTTTGTTGCTTTTCACATAGTTTAATGCTTATAATAATAATGCTGATAATATAATACAAGAAGCCTGAAGTAATGAGTATGCATTGCTTTCTAGAGTTAAATCACCGTACAACATAAAAAACTAGGGGCAGAAAATGGCAATAACATATGTAGAGCAGTATACAGAGTGTTGACCCTGACTAATTGAGTTCTCCATGACTAATTTATATTGTGGTCCCCTTCCCACTCACTGGTCTCCACAGAACTGTAACTGCTCTTAACTATAGTATCCCCAAGCACATCTGTTTTGTGACTTCATCTAGGTTCTGATTGATAGGCGTCAACTTGGTGTGAAAATGTTTTTTTTGCGTTTTTCTTTTGTAAATGGGAGTTGGCATTCACCTGCGCTTTAGACGTTTACCCTGAACTCTAGCTAGCAAGCCCTTACCCATCCCTAGCATACCCTAGGGCTCGGTCTTATTTGTAAGTTAGGAATAGGTAAACATTCACAGTAGGTATTTCAGTTCCTCTATATCATTCTGCTGCTGGGACTGAACTGATTTAATAATGAATGCTAATCAAAAAAATGCTAGTTGCTTAGAACTACAAAAAAGCAGGGACCATGCAATAACAATCTCTTTCATAGCTTCCAGCAGACCAAAGGTTTTGATAAACTGTAATTATATAATTCTTAAAGCTCCCGTGTGTTTAGTTACTTCATCCATATAATATCACCTCAGGCTTTACAATAAGAACAGATAAACCTTTGCCAGCTATTCAGCAAAGATTCACAAATTATAGGAGATGAAAAGCCTATAAAGTCAATCCTCCCCGTTGAAACAATCTGTCCATGAGCTGAATAGGCTTCTTTTTAAATGTTTTACTTTTTTTTCCCTTAGATGTTTTTAACTTTTCAGTAATAAAAGAACCCCTGTTGATATTTTATGAACCTGTAATGTATATTTTGGTCAGGAATGGCTAATCCTGCAGTACAGTATGTTTAATGCCCTTGGATATCAAATGTATGTCCTAATAATTTTTCTGTAATTTTTCTGTTCCTTAGGATGCTATTGAAGTTTGCAGAAAGTTTATGCAACGTGATCCAGATGAACTGAGATTTACTGTGGTGGCTTTTTCTATAGTATGATGATGTCCAGACCATAATACTGCCAAATAGCACTTGAAAAGAAAGCCACGCGACAAGTGATTTTTATAATAATTCTGTGCAAATCTGAGTTCTCTATAATAAAAATAAACGGACATTTGCTAAGTCTTGACACTTCGTGGTGACTTCCTACTGCTGTTTAATTCTTTTTCAGTAAAGCCCTATGGAGATTTCTTATGAAATTATGCCAATAAGCCCACCAAGCGAACAGATCACTTTATAGAATGCTAAAGAGAGGCAGTAGATGAATTGTGTTCAGTTTTTATAAATTTAATTGTATTCAAAGTGTGGTCAATGGTTTTGTAAAGTAAGCCTGTGTGAACCATTGTACAGTTACATGGCTGTAGCAGATGGCTGTCATAATAAGCAGGTCGCACACATACTTTGCCTGCTCAGAAAAGATGCCAATATAAGAACAATGCTGGAGGTTGGGTGATTTAAAAAGTAATGGTTATGCTGTCTATCTTGGATGCTGGCTGCCATCCCAGCTATTTATGTAAAAGTGGCTGTTTTTCTACCAGCTTATCAGGCAGAAATGTCAGTCTCCCCAAACCTTTGCCCAATCTAACCTCTTTGCCAAACTGTGATTACACAAATGGTTTTGGGGGCTTTACAGTTCACCATTTCCTTGTCTTAACCCCTACAGTTAGGTCCATAAATATTTTGATAGGGACAACTTTTTTCTAATTTTCATTCTGTATATACCACAATAATTTTATTGTGCTTAGTTTCTTAGTATTGTGCTGGTATTGTGCTTAGTTTCTGCTGTTGGCCTGTTGTGAGGTATATTTTACCTTGTTTTAGCTGTTTGGTGCTCAGCATATGTTACTTTTCTGTATGCTGTTTAAATTACCATTTATTAAAGGTGCAAATTTGAAAGTCAGTAGTTGTGCTTTGTGACCTCTGGGTTTTTCAGCATTGCAAAGCCTTAGGACCATTTCAGACTTGTGTTGAGCTGCAACATTCTGCCGCAGACTCAACTGCAGTTCAAGTGAATAGCAGCAGTTGGGAACCATTTTTTGTAAGTGGTTCCTGAAAGTGAAAAGTCACTTTTGGCTGGCAGCTGCTTTTGAAAGAACAATGCTCTGTGCATATAAAGTTACCTTCAGTGTGGTTAGCCACTCCATGTTGCACTGCAACAGTTTGCATTATTACTGAGAGTTGTCAGCCAATCAGTTTTACACTGTGGGTATGAAAGGGCGGTTACAGTTAATGTCTGAAGTGTCTTTAGTATGGTAAAAGTGTTCTCTATAGTGTAATAATATTCTGTATTTTGCCATAAGGTTATTTGCCCATGCTTATCTGCCTTTACATATAAATATAGCACAGTGCATCTTTATAAGGGTCACTTTGAAGGTATTACATCTTACTGGTTACTGGTCATATAAAGCAGGTCAATTAAATGATATTAGTATATTACAATGTTGCATGTGTTTTGTTCCTTCATTTCTTAGTTGGTTACATGTTTTGTGTAAGCTCTAACCATATGGTGAACTGCACTGTACAGGTTCAGTTATCCAAAAGGCCATTGGGGAAAAAAAAAGAGTTTGCATTTATGTAAATATGTAGGTAAACCAGTCACAAACCTGGGTAATTTAGACTAAACTTATTTAAAAAAAATGTATAAGCAATAAAAACTGGCAAAACAATGAAAATATGAATAATCAGAGATCCATAGCCAGATCAATGAGTATGCTTATCTCAAGATGCCCCTCTTAAAGCGAGGTCCTCCTCCTATAATTGTATCTGTTCAACGCAAATGCCCATTGTCTTTGTATTAGATACAAACTGTCCTTTGCCATTGTGACCCAACTTTTTATTAATCACCTAAAAACAGTTAGGTGGTGCGCCCAGCTAAAAAGGCCTGGGGAGAACACTGCAGAGATCCAATGTGTATGTAAATGCATAATGGCCAGTGAAACAGCTTTCACAAACATCACGATTGACTTCTTCTCCAGTTGTCAATAATCATTCAATGAGCTTACAGTATACTCAGAATTGTTTTGTTTGTTGATATTAGACTGTATATAACATTCTCCTTTATTTACTCAGTAATGTATTGAGTGCAATAACCTGAGTATCTCTTTTCTTTGTTTCTTGATTGTTCCACAAATATTTTACCAGATAATCCATTGCTGGAATTTTGTGTATGACCGGTTCCTTGTCTGACTTTGTAATAATGTGTGAGGGCCTAATATAATGAGCAGCCTCATACTGTAAAGTGACAGATAAAGGTGCAAGAAATGTGTTGATTTGTTCCAATGTACATAAATGAGGAGTGAATGGGCAGATTTTGTGATGTGACATGGCCCAGTAGGGACAGCTTTTTTCCTCAGTTTAATCAGCTTTTACACTTCCCTAATGCCATTGCAGAAAAATAAAACCTGACTTCATAGAATACAAGCCATTCTTGCTGATCTGTATAAGCTTGAATAGTAACTGGACAGGATGGAAAATCCAAGTGTACAACTAAACTGTTGTATGTATGTGGTGAAAATGTCATGTTTATTTTGTTCCCTGCAGAATGATTGGTACCAAATAGCAAGGGTGGTGAATGTGAACTATTAGACCAGATGCAGATCATCTGTTGGGTGCCATTTAAAATAATGGGTCCTACAGCTCATGAGTTACCATGCATAGCTGACTTGTGTGGAAGAGTACATAGGTTTGTATGAGGCCCTAAAGTAAACATTCCTAAACTGATTCTCTTCTTTCTATAAATCGCAATATAGATGTTAAATGATTGTTGCTAGAAATGATCTTTCGTTGCTGTATACATGTCAGATTTGTGCCCAAGACTTGCACAACTGTTCTTCTCCAGTGACAATCATCTAAAGCAATCCTCTGGGAGATTTTACAAGCTTGCATTTTTGTTCTGGCTCTAAAAATTTTATGTCTGGTTGATGTTTTGATCCTAGGCCTTTAATATCATCTAAATCACTGCCCAAGAACGCGTATGCAACTCAGGTTATACAGCTAATTGTCACTTTGCTACAAAACTACAGAAACCAAAAGATTAGTTTTACATCCAAGCAGCTAAACATATTTATGTATTACGCAATTGTAGCTTCTATGCTTTCTCAGTGGTAGAGCTACATCTGCACTTCATAGACACACTGTTTGCTACTTTTATCTAACCTGTCTTTTTTTGATTTTTAGATTAATTTTTATCAGTACAGTATTTTATTTATTTTTAACCTATTCCTCAGCAGTTGCAAAAAAAAAATCTTTTACTTCAATACTGGCCAGCTTTATGTTATGTCCTTAGGATTCACACTTTTCAGCTGCTTCTAGGTATATGTCAACATGAGGTAGGCTGACATTACTCCTAGACTGCTTACTTCAGAGGAAAGAACTGCTGCCAATGAGAAGAGGAAAAGAAGCGGAAAGGCCTAATGTCATCAAAGTAGCCAAAGAACTAATTGTATAGTTTTAGGGGCATTTTTTCTCCTTTTAGTCAGACACTTTTATACATTTTTAGACCCTTAGTCTTTATTATATATTAAACTATCTACTTCTAGATGCTTTGTTACAAAGAAAATTTTGAGTTTTTGTTTTTAAAAGCTCTCCATCAGATACAGTGAACATGATTTGAATCAACATATGCTATGCTCTTTAGAAAACCTATGATTGTCTCTGACAAAAACAAACTATAAACTTCGAAAATACTCGTTACCAAAATAGTTTTCCCTACACATATTTTCCTCAACACCCAGGAGTTGGAAACAATCTTGCATGATTCTTTCCAGTGACAGATGAATGAACGAGCATTGTACACACAGTTCCCGTTCTATGAAGGGAGGAAGACAAGCAAGCAACACCCCTCTGTGCTCTTCTCCATTGGCATGCTTAGCACTTGTTCCTAATTGTTCATTTCAAATATATGAATATCGGGCGACTGATAAGAGATTAGCACAACCTTTTATCTCGAGCAATTTTTATTGGACGTGTGTATGCAGCCCCACATATGGTCCTTTTTGTCTCTCCCATCACGTCTGTCTGGTCTTTTTACAAATCCTAATGTCTAAAGTTTGCTGATCCACATAACAGCCCGTCAACTAATGTTTCCAGAGCAACCATATTTTAGCACAGCACATTTTTGTTATATTGCTTAATAATGTAATGGGAACTAAGTAGACAAAAAGAATAGTTTTGACAGAGGCAACAGAGTTCCAAACATCTAAATCATCCTGGGATGATTTGTACCAAAGACCTCATATTTCTTTCATATCAGAAATGATGACTTAAACCATTTTGTTGTTAGATTGTGAAATCTTTCTAACTTTTGGCTTTGGCATTTTTGTCTTTTTTTTTTTTTATTATTGATGTCAGGTTTGTCTAGAGATGCATCCTAAACAAATCTTAATTAAAAAGAGATGACTTTGGCGTATTCCCATGTACCAGACAAAGACAAGATTTTAATTATGTGTTTCCTGCATGCATAGACTTGTTTACTGATTTATTAATGTATTTCACAACAGAGCATGATAAGGTGAATAAAGCAATACAGTCCTGTAAAAGCTATTTATTTACAGATTTCAAACCATGACCAGGAGGGAATGTGTAGGAAAAATCCAAAGTTGTCTTCAGAACAGGAACATGAGGATACTTGTGCTGGTGACACCTATGTTTTGATTTACCTTAATTTGGAGAGATTTTCTCCCAGTTCCAATTGTATCTGCAAAACAAAAAGAAAAATCATTTTGAATAAGGCAAAACTCACAAAAAGAGTTCTCAGTTTTTCAGTGAGGGACAACATTGGCTACCAGAGATATGAGTTTATTTCACAAACTGCAGGAAAAGGACACAAAAGCCTCACCTCTGGTAAAGAGCTTCAACTTTATTTTAATGTTCAATGAGGAAGGATGCATATTGTCACACTTGTCTCTACTTTTAGATTCCTCAGTCTACTTTTGGTGGATCCAAAAAAAAGTCTTTAATGGATCTGCCTTTTGTTGGGGATCATCTCTGCAGTGTTCCTCTAGATAAGATTATCAAAAATCTCTCAGGAGGTAAGTCAGATGCAGTCACACAAAAAGTGGAAACCCAAGTATAAGTCAAGACAGTCTTTATATTCTCATAGGTGGAATTTTATTACCGATTGAGGGTATAAAGTACTCCAAGCCATCATCTTCCCTGCCATGGTAAGCTCTTCAAACCCATATAACCCCTACCCTTTTAGCAATAAGGTTCCCCAACCACTTTCTCACATGACAGGGTAGAATGGAGTATTCTCCTGTTTGTCTGGTTCTAGATATGGCTACAAAATGAAAAGGAGTGACAGAGGTCAGAGTAACTTTTTGGTATCCAAAGGTATTAGGCATATTTTCATGTCC
>NC_092858.1:55231618-55239521 GCF_032062135.1 Pyxicephalus adspersus
TTGGAAGTGATATCTGTACAAGACACTTTATATCTATTTAACTTCATCTGGAATATCTTTATTGGAGCGCTAGTACCCGGGCAAATGAAAAAAGGAAAGATTTGTTAACAAGCAAAATACAGAAATAGATGAAAGCCTGACACCCCACTGATTTGGATCGTGTTTAAAGTCATCATTTATAGACTGTGCAGCATGTCCAATTTCAATATTAGTACCTAATCATTACCAGATAAAGCATCATAGGATGATTTTCAGAATAAATGCCTCTCATACACTACATAAGGCTAGAAGAAACTTGCTTTGCCTTCTTGCATTCCATGGCAATTTAACAGTTAGATTAGAAGATTTTGTACCCAGTGTTGTAACATACATGCCTTGTTATTGAGTTTCCACTGGCACCACTTAAATAAAAATGATTACTGTCAAATGTTACACATCACACAAGACAGAATGATAATAGATAAACATAATAAATTAGGAAACATTATTAGTTCCATTACTTTTGTGCCAACTTATTCAGTGCTTTACAGAATGCATTTCACAGTGCACTGCAGTCCCTGCCCTAGTTCTGATCCAATGCTCCAATTCCCTACTAGATAGGCACTCTTATGCATTCCATGGCTAGCATTAGCCTTAAAACTGTATTGCAATTATTATTAGAATAATTTGTAGTTTATAGAAGATGGCTTTGTGTAAAGATAGCATGGACTGTGCTCATATCACAGGAGGTTACACGAACATTTAATTTTTAGCAAAATCAACTGATCTTTTCTGTACTTGTTAAAAATGTTCTTACAAGTAATAAGAATAATAACAATGCAGTCATAACTGTGATATAAAATATTTTTGTTTTGAATATCATTTAACACAACCACTGGATGTTAATGTTACTAGTCACTAAACTCATTACATGTGAATGAATATGCTTGACATTGCAGTACATATTTTTCCCTTTTTCTCAAGCTAAGGGTAAGAATAAGATAAAATAGTATTTATTTACAGTTTTAGGCTAGCAATGTGCGCCTGTCCTTTGACCAGCTAATTTGGAATAGTGCATTTCATTATATTGTAAGGCATTGTTAGTTACATGTATTGCTTAGGGTTTTAGCATTTTTATTTGTAAACTAATTAAGTGTTTTTTGAAAAGCTAAAAAAATGGGATAGTATAACATTTTCTATGTATGGTGTACGTATGAAATGTGGTGATTTGAGAGTTAGATTGTGTTTTTGTTCTTATCACCACTTTCATATCACCAGATGTATAAAAACAGATATGAGTTTTATTTCTTAGATTTTGAAAGTAATGATTGAACTGTATTAAGTGACTATTAGAAGGGCCATTCACTTAAGTTAATTAAGTAACCACTTTCAATGTTGGATGTAGTTTCCATGGCCCCATACTCATCATGTATCCCTCTGTATATAATTCATTCATTTTGGAAGCTTTGCTACTATAAATACTTAATAACACCATGTTGTAAACAATGAGGCAGTGCTACACAAAGACTAGAAATAGTAATTCAGCAAAGTTGTCCTCACAATGCTTTTTATTAGGTGTTTTTGAATGTGCAGTTGTAGATGATATTGTGTGTTTTGACTTCTTGTGGCATCTGATTATATATGGCCTGTGGGTTTTGACTTGAATGCTCTGTGTGTCCTCTTTGTGCTTTTTTGTGTGTCTCTGATTGTCCTTGCTCTGCCTTGGTGATCTCCACTTGTATGTGTGTTGTCTGCATGAGCGCTGTGTGTTTTGTATGTGCTGACGTGTGCAGTGTCATGGTTTGTCTCTATGGCTATTACTCTGCATTCTGTCTGTCACTTGTATGTGTGTTGTCTGCATGAGCGCTGTGTGTTTTGTATGTGCTGACGTGTGCAGTGTCATGGTTTGTCTCTATGGCTATTACTCTGCATTCTGTCTGTCACTTGTATGTGTGTTGTCTGCATGAGCGCTGTGTGTTTTGTATGTGCTGATGTGTGCAGTGTCATGGTTTGTCTCTACGGCTATTACTCTGCACTCTGTCTGTCTGTGCTTTGATTGTATGGGCATTTGGCTGGGTATGTTATGTGTGTGCCTTGGGCATCTGCGCTGTCCAATGTGGCACAATATCACAACAAGAAGGAGAATATATTATTGTTAATAATGTTCATTGCCAGCATATTGCACAGCACTGTACAATAAATAGGGGTTGCAGATGGCAAACCTGCACACATGACACATACAAACAATGAGACGAAAGAAGAATGGGAAAAGGATCCTGCTCAACAGAGCTTACAATCTATTGTAACATTGCAAAGAACAAAGGTGGAAGGTAGGTAGGATGTAAATCTAGTTGGGGAAAAAACTGAATGTGTTAAAAACCCTCCAGTTCCTACTGACAAGGAATAGAATGGATTCTTCTCTACAGAGCAGAGAATGTGCAACATTGAGAGGAGCAGGGGGATAGAACTTAGTCTTTGCTCAAGTGTGAAAAGTGAGAAACTTTTGGTCACAGCAAATGAAATGCTCTTCTCTCATACCATATACATATTATATACCAGTTTGTGTATGTGTGTACATTCTCACATGTAAATGTGAGGGGGGACTGAGGCACAACCCTTGTAAGAAACCCTTTGTTTTTTCCCTATGATTGGACCTATGAGACATTTATTTAAAAAAATCAACTTACCCAGTAGATAGGTAAATAATTACCAGCACATCTGGATCAAATGTCAGTTGAGGAAAATCAACCCAATTCCACCCATAATATGACTTTTTTTTGTTAATCCTGGTTTTTGGTATTTCCATGAAAATCTTTAATGGAAATAGGTGAAAATTAGCTAGTACAAATATAGAGACTCCTGCCATATAAACTGCATTAGAATGTTCAGAGCACACACAGAAGTATTTCTCAAACACAAGATAGGCTATAGCAGGGGTGTCCAAACTTTTTGCAAAGAGGGCCAGATTTGGTGAGGTGAAAATGTGTGGGGGCCGACCATTCAGCATGTACATGGGGTTAGTGTGGGTGTGGTCTGCGCGGGTCCCGCACAGAACATGCCCACCAGGGTGACGTGAGGGATTTCCCGTGCACAGAGCTGGGTGTCAGTGCCCGCTCCGTGCAGAGCATGTTTTTGAAATTAGAGTAGGCGTAGTCCGTGCAGATCCCGCACAGCTCACTCCTACTATAATGACGTAGGGAATTCCCTGTGCACACATCGGTACTCCCGTCCTGCCGATTATGCCCACCGAGTAGCGGGCCGATAATTGCAAGGCGGTTTATCAACTCTAATGAAATATAAAATAGCTTTTTTGTATGGGTGTATTTTATACTGTGGTCAACAGTGCTGGCGGGCCACATATTATTGATGTTATAACAGAGGCTGCGGGCCGGTGGAAAACTGAACACAGGCTGCAATTGGCCCCTGGGCCGGACTTTGGACAGACCTGGGCTAAAAGATATCGTATACATACAGCTGACGCCTGCACTCTGTGCCTGTGTTATGCACTCTTGACATAGAACAGACAGAACTAATGTCCATTTTACCCCATAGGCCCTTCTCATTGATATACACATTATGCAAACTGTATCATTGCTACTCCAGATCTTTCACAATCCTAAAAATGCTTATTATTATTTTTACACAGTATTTATATAGCGCCAACATATTACGCAGCGCTGCACAACCTCCACAGTCATGTCACTAGTTGTCCCTCAAGGAGCCTCACAATCTAATGTCCTTACTATAGTCAGGTGTCATTAATACAGTCTAAGGTCAATTTTAGGGGAAATTAATTAACCCTACTGGATTTTATTGGGATGTGGAAAGAAACCCACGCAAAAACGCGAGAACCTGCAAACTTCATGCAGTTAGTGTCCTGGTCAAGATCTGAACCTGGGACCTAGCACTGCAAAGGACAGAGTGCTAACCACTGAGCCACCATGCTGCCTTACACAAGCAATATCCCTGGGGGGGGGGACTCTTTACCAGTTTTAGCTTGGGTGCTACTGAACCTTGTCTCAACACTGACAGTATAAAAAGATCTTTTTCTTTCTCTGGTCAATGTCTAAATATATTACATCCTATTATATAAAATCTTCTGATTGCGGGTATCCTAGTATTCTGAGAATCCCTGTTTCTGACCACTGCTGTGATTTGGCATTTCAAGGGAGACCCAGTGTTAATTCTGGAAGAAACAGGAACTCGGTAGTAGAAACAGCCTTGAGCCCAAAATATACAGAAATGCTGTTTCCTGTTATAAGATCCTTGTCTTACAGATTTTGTCTGTTATTGAAACACCCACATTTAGAAAGTGTCTGCATTCTTTTGTCATGTCTGTATTAATAGGCAGTTGAGTCTTGAAGAAAATAAAAGTTTGCACCTTCTTGGCACTTACTCATGTCAAATGCAGTGTTACTAATTAAGAGCTTACAATTGCCAAAACATAATATGCAACTTCACAGAAATCTGTTGGTGGTGCTGTCAGATAACATGAACCTATTAGTACCAAAGGCTAAACTCGGCACAAAAACTTCAAATACATTATCATTTCCACTTTGTGTATTCCAAATTCTTTTGCAGAGCCAGATAGTACTTTGCAAAACAGAAATGACATCATAACTGTACTGCACATTGGCTTTACAGGGAACAGAGCCATGGGATGGATCCTGCAAGTCAACCTACCACTGCCTGCAGAAAACCATAGGAGTGGGGTAGATACAAGACCAGTCACCCAACACAAGGAAAGAAGGAAGCAGTGAGTGGTCTTGATTACAGGAAGCTCCTGGACTGCAATAAAAAATCTGCATACATTTACACAAAACATATCAGAATTAAAGAATATAATTGATGCTGGTCTTTAGATATGACTTATTCTGTATTTCAGCTTAAAATAAAGTCCGCAAAACAGGAGCAGTGGTAACTGCTTTCAAGTTGGCAAAGGTTCTTTATTTGTTACAATGTTTTAATTGGCAGATCTACTTGACATATCTTTTTTATATTATCATACATATTTTATGCCCTCAATATTTACATGGCTTTAAATAGTACTGAGCAGAAAAATAATTGCTATAAAGATCTGGGCACACCTTTGTGGAATTTTATGCACCTGCTTATCAATGGATGGTACAATAATATACATAAACACAAGGATCAGATACATCTCTGAGCTCAGCTTAATAACTGTGGTTGTGCTAGTTATCATTCAATAAACAGTTTACATGAATAAAACACAACGCAGCATAACATGCTCTGATTCACTGATCTCTTACCTGTAAAAAGTTACAAGGTAAATATGATACAATATTAAAACCACCTGGCTAATTGTGTATGTTGTCCTTGTCTATATATGACACACACACATCTGATCAGCCACATTCTGATGTTTATGTACCCATTGTAGGTGGCTTTTAGTGGTGGAGTTTGCCTGTGACTTTGCTGTTATGCCCCATGTGTTTTGACACCCTTCTGTCATGCCCAGATTACATTTTTAAGTGATTTGTGCTATAGTAGCTGTAACCCCACCACACACACATACACACACACACACTTGCTGCCTATTGGTACACATCTGTTGACAGGTGCAATTGTAACAGAATAACCACTGTAGATCACATTTGTCAGTGGAACATACACGTGCCTATGACTGGCCCTTATTTTTCAATCCAGCTGTGTGCCACCATTCAAACCATGCTACCACGTAAAATCCAAGTGCAAGTGTAAATCAAGTGTAAATTCATTAAAATTTTACATTTTTGGGACTATACATATACAATATCCCACACATATTAGGACATAAGAAGACACTCTGTACCATTACTGTTATCCACTTCAGTAAACTACTCCTGGATGTTTACCAAGAAATCAAGCAATGGTATTTAAACCCACATAATTTTGTCAGCCCTTCCTCCTTAAATTCCTTCTTTCCGTATAAATTGTCAACTGTAACTATTGTATAAAGTGCTGCCACTAGGAAAGTCACTGGGAAGCAACAACCTTTTTATAAGTTCTAGGATAGCGACGGAGCATAAAGCAAGTCATTTTATATGCATTGGGGCACAAATTTCATTCATTCATGTCCTTAACAAAACTGCTGTCATGTATATCAAGGGGCCTGCACATACTCGCAGCAGCCTTCAAGTTCTGCTGTTATACGGTATTCAAATATTGGTTTGTACAGATAGGTAAAAATCTGTCTCTTCCTGATAATGTCTTAACTTACCTGTCCTATCCAACCATATTTCTACTAGACATTGTGACAGCCATTATTAATGATGAGCCTAAAGTATTGTGAGGGCAGTTAGGTAGGAAAACTTTAACACCACCAGAAAGATCTGAAGCTTTGACCCTGAGAAAAAATGTGACAATCTGGCATATTACCATGGCTTTGATATTACAGCAGGTTTGTACAAACACCCGGTGCACACTGGTGCCTGCGCTTAATACTTTAAAGCATGTTTTAAAATTGTTTGACAGAGCTGCTCAGACTTCAGAAAGATAACATGAAAGCGGTATAGAGAAAATATATAGACTGCTACTGATGACATCTCCTACAATGTATACTTCATACCTGGCTGTCTGACTGTTTCTTCAGTACATTCATAGTCCCTGGGGGAACATACATACTACTGAAGACAGCCAGGCAGCTAGTTCTCACTAAATGAAGTCCTCAGAGCTCTAATATTTCTCTAAATACAGTTCTGCTGTTGGGAATTATATACAGAGGGTGATGTGTGACGGCAGGGAGGGAGGAGGATAGTTATTGACCCATGTAACTTTTACTGTTGACACATTTATTGATTGAATAGTTTTCCAGCAATCTTCACAGAATAACACTTTACATGTGCTGCCATTTATGTGCACAGCAGGTTTTCTCACCATTTGTGTCCATTGTTGTTTGCTTCACAGGGGACATGCTTGTGAAATGAGCTCAAGTTTGATTTATGATTTAAAGAATAGCAACTGAATTCCAGTACTCATAATCCTTTCTGACTGACGTGTACAATTTTTCTAAGCGCTTGTTCATACTATATTGGGAATTATAATGCTTATGATAACATTTGCTGCATGTCACAGTAGCACACATTAGGGAATTTTACATGCGTGTTGCAGTGCATTGCCATTGTTTGCTAATTGCAGCCCAACACACATACACAGTGTTCTGCAGCACCCTTTAATGAGCATATGCTCATTATGTTGCAATTTGCTATTTTTTGAAAAGTAGAACAGGACTTTATCTTTCCTGCATTGAAGTGCATCAGTGGCCAAAATGAATGGGCTACCTTGTTGTTTTATTAACATTCTTTATAGAAAAGGTAAAACAGTACACATAAAAACAACAACAACAACAACAGTGGAAAAATAAAGATATCAATGGATGAATCATATTTTACAAAGATAACAAGTCTTTCAATATAACCAGTCTGGATAAGCACCTAGTTTGTCTTAACACATGAAAAAACACCTGTGTTGAAGTGCACTGTGTTGTTCGGCTAGGCTTAATATTTCCCCAGTCTGCAGTTTTTTTTCCCCATCTCCAATTTTAGTAAAAAATTTCACACTATTTAAACTATCTACTGTAACTTTGCAACAGTCTTTTGTAGACTCTTGTAACTTGGAAGTGGTATCATGGCATATGTCACCTGTCTGTCTCTTCAACACATTGGTCCTACAAACAACACAACTCCATAGCACAAGATCTATTCCCAGTGATTGGACAAGCACATTGATGAGCCTATGCCCCTGATTCATCAAGCAGAATCGGATTATCAGTCGCGCATTCGCGATCCAAAATCGTACGCGATCGCGCTATTCAGCAACTGAAAAAGCTCGCGGCTGGAGCCACGCATCTCCGGCAGCTTTACACTGGCGAGCTTGTATTAAAAGTCACTGTTCCCCTAAAAAATCATTCTTTCTAATGGCACAC
>NC_092858.1:55241920-55328341 GCF_032062135.1 Pyxicephalus adspersus
CGCAGCTGAAATCTAATCGCCTTAATTGGCAGATTCACGCTCCCTATTGTGAAGGCTGGAATCCGGTTGGCAGTGAGGCGAGTGTACGCACACACTCGAGTCCGGACTGCGGTAATCCGCGATCGATGGCCGCGCGTACTTTCGCGCTTCCAGCGAGCGCGGATTTTATTGATGAATCAGGGGCTATATCTCAGCTTTCTATTACATGAGCATGATGAATGCAGGCATGGTACAAGTAGTAAAACAGTAACTGTATCATATTGCTTTAGCCAGAATTGTGCAGTTTCAATTGCATATATTAAAAAATACATTTAACTATTTTATGCATTAATTACTTAACTAAACAGTGTTTTGTAACGTTTGTGAACTTTTGTTTAAAAGATACTCTGTTGCCAAACCATTCAACAACAATCTTCCAGTGTTTCTCAACCTTTTTAACACGGGGGAACCCTGGAAGTAACTATCCAGACTTCAGGAAACAATGCTTTAAATACTAAATCCACAGCTCACAGTACATTAGTAGGGTGGTCACTAGAAAGAACGTCTCCTACATTGGTGACTAGTGGGAGAAACGTCACCCTTACAGATAGCCAAACATTTCATTGGTATCAGTTACACTTAAGAGGCACAAATTGCTCAAGAAACGCCTAGCAATCTCTGGAGGAACCCTGGTTGTGAAACACTGCATTAGATTATATATGCATTTTGCATATTATATTGTTAGCATGTTATTTACCTGTAAACGTCTCCATTGTGTGCTTCAGGGGCCTTGGTATTGCTTCTGGGTGCAGCCATTCTGGATATGATGTTGACAGTCCCAGTGGAATCTGAGCTGTCCCTCAAGAGACACAGTAAAGCACTCCCTATTACTTCTCCCCATTAGCTAGAGATGCTGGGCAGTAGAGACAGTAATTAAATACTCCCAGAACAGCAGAGGGCTATGACTTGCAAGCTGACTAGTAAAATAGCACATTGCAAGCAAATAAAACTAATTTACAAAAACTTCTTAAAATACTTTTTCTGTGCTTTTATTTACATTTTTCAATTTGCTAACTGGGTCTCTTTAAGTCATCAACTAACTGATAATACCAGTCTAGCCTAGTTTTATGAGAACATGTGTCAAACATAGTTTACAGGCTGTCAGCAAACAATCCTAAGTAATGGCAACAAGAGTCAAAACATCCGCTGCTTGGAATGGAAGGCTTTGAAGCCATGTAAGTTCATGAAAAAAAGAGTGTTACCAGTTTAGATAAACATTTTAAGTTCTAGTGTAACCTAATTATCTTAATATACCCTTGGGAAAGCTTAGAAGACAGAACAAATATGTGATATCTCACACATGTTCAATTACTGATGCCTATTACCCACATTTTTTTGTATGCTTAATTCATATGATTGTTGCATAAAACTTCAAATGTTTTTTTTTAAAAAAAGGAATATCTTCTATGTTCCAAATATTTGAATGTCTTGTTGAATGCACTTAAATAGGATTTGGGAGATTTTTTTTAGGTTCATGTGTTTTAAATGTTTCTTCACCAGGGAATGTTCTAGTGAATGTTAGGCTCATTGCTTTATAAATAAACAGTTATGGTGTAATTACTGGAGACATATGTATTGTTATCTGAATCTAGAAGTTTTTTTTCTAGATCTGTTCCTTAATCTTGTAGCTTTTTCTTTTTTCCTAAAAATGTAAATGAGACTCTCCTTAATTCAGTCCTCGGAATAGCTTTGACTTGTACCTGGATATTGATACTTCCCTTCATTCTCAGCTCTGTGAATTTACCATGGAAGACCTGTGGAATGCTTCATTTGTCCATTCATGCCCAGGAACTTTTAATAGACCCAGTTTTTTCTCTCCTTTTAATTTGAATCTAAAGGAACTCCTTTATAGAACTGATTTGCTAAGTCTACCAGTTTATGAGTTCCTGAATGTTTTTCTGCTTTGCAATGGGCCTAAAAGTGTCTCATTATATAGTTGGAATTACTGTTAGCTAGAATGAGTAACAATCTGTAACATCTTGCTAGCCTATTGCTAGGTGGTCTTTGTTCTTTCTCATTTACAATTATTTTATGATCAACTATGTTATTATGTGTTTTCCCAGGAAGACGGCAGATGTGTTACATTCACACAATGTCCAGTCACTTACCCCATGTAGGTTGCTGTCTGAGACAGTTCAATGCGATCTTTTTTTTTTAATTTTGCTAAAACCCCTGATCTTTACCCCTGGCTTTAGCCCCCTCCCCTTACCATGCCTGACTGATTTTTACCCTTTTACTCCCCTTCTTCTTCCTACTCCCAACCCTTTGTCCCTTTTTTCTAAAAGTTTAATAAAAACATATTTAGGGGGAGAAGGGAGAACTAAAACGTTAGTCAGGCAATCCATGCAGAGCCATAAAATTGGGCAGTTACCTTTGTTGTAAATGGGTGCGGACAGTGAAGAGGTGGGCTGAAGCACGCACCTTTGGGGGTTCTGCTATCTCCCTGGGACCTAGATTTTATTGGTGAGTTAAAAGTGGGAATTCTTTACTAAGCTTGACTTTGGCACGGCCTCATTTTACTACCACATTAGGGTTTTTTATTTATCCCATTCTCGGTGCTTTTTATTGGCCCTGGGGAGATGCACTCTAAACTTCCTACAGAATTGAGTGATTATTGGGAGCTGCGATGTACTAGATGTTTTCGGTTTGTTCATTCCTTGAGCATGTTTGCTTTGTTATTATACCTCTACTTTGAATTTTGCCATGTTTAGAGATTTGATACCTGCTTTAGAATTTCTTGCACCTCTATTCCTTTATTTTGGCACATTGTATTTTGTATTGGTCTAGTGTTGGTGGTAGTAGGAATGCTAACAGGAATTTCAGATTAGCTGCAGTTGCCATCAAGTAAACATAAAACTAATACTTTAGTGAACTAGTACTTTAGTAAACCACTATATTGCACTACGACATGGATGCAGACTGCAGAACAAGTATGTTGAGCTGTCTGTGAAACAAAACTAGCTATGCATTGTTTCTAAAAAATAATTAAATCTCAATAGTATGGAACTCTGTAACTATTTGACACATGCAGAATATAAAGAATTACTATGATATAACTTCATGTAGCTTTTTATTTATTTTTTGTTTCTGCAATATCTAAGAATTTTTTTTTGCACTAAATGAAGTGTATGTGTGGGCAAATAAAAAGCACAGCTGTCCAATTTATATATTTTTCACTACTGTATGCCACCTTAAAAAATGTAGAATTCATACTAGCATACTGAATATTTGTCTTCCTGTTAATAATGCGTTTTACAGACTTCATGCTATACCATGGTTTTAAAATATAAGTAGGCTATTTTGAGTAAAATGCATACCAATGCCTGACATTATAGACATAATAAAATACTTAAGATTATGAAGACATGGAATGTAGTGTTACAGGATTTTTTTATGCTGATATATTATTATAAAGTATTATGATTTAATTAGGTAGCTTGGCTGCTAATTACACAACAATATTGATCTAAGAATGTTCATGTTCTGTTGTTCTGCATGACTTTAAGGTTGATATTCTAGGCCAATGCTTGAATTAGGTTGAATTACCATATTCCACTCTGCTGAAACTTTATAGGAAATACATATTTTCTGTGGAATTTCAGCAGAAATGGTGGTATACATTGTAAATAATAGGCAAAGCAGATATATATTTAAGGCTAATATCAGAAACGGCATAGGATGCCAACACTGACAAAGACAACATTTACCAAAGCAAAAATGTAAAAACTTTCAGTATTTTCATGTGGCTTCACATTTTTCTTTTACAAAAGTTTTTATTGAAAAATGTAAAAGAATACAGTACACAAAATAATTGTACATACAAAATCAGTTACAGGTGGCAAACATGATTTAAGAAAAGCCAGCAGCCATGTAACCCATTAAAACACATTAGAACAAAATATATACAGTATATAAAACACTCTAGAAAACCTGAGTGAGTTCTAAGGATAATACTACACAGAAAATTTTGCCTTGATAAGTGTGGGTAAGTAATGTGCTAACCAACAGAGATGAACAACAAAAAGGAAAGGAAAGGAGAGAAGGATAGAGAAACTGAAGGAAGAGAAAGAAATAAAGGTCCCGGTGGGATTTCTGGGCAAGTTTTTCTTTAGAATAATAATAGTATTAGAAGAATGTCATTGTAGTAGTAATACAGTCTTTTATTGCTGACTTTGTGCCCAAGGGTTTCCTGGATGTCATGCAATCCCAGCAATGCCCTTGCTAAGGGGAGAAAACGAGCTGTGAGGAGACTTGGTGTTGAGCAGCTCACTGTTTTATCTGTACCTTGGATCATGTGCTGCAAAAATTAGTTTAATTAAATATTTAATGATGGGGAATCTGCCCGGCTTAAATTCTCCAAAGGTTTGTCAAATCTTGTTAAATATTTACCAAACTGAGACTTTGTGGCAAATCTCACTGAAGTTTTTGTGGAAGGGATTCTTTGTTATTTACTGGCCATTTGTTAGGGTAAAAGGTAAATTAATAATAAATCCTCCTACCAAACGACAAGTGGCACAACAGGTAAATAGTAAAGTTAGTGTTTTTTTTTGGTGTAGTACCCTTACTGTACAGCTTTGGAAGAGCCCACATACTTAAAGTACCGTAACAACAGTGTTTGCATTGGAAGTGCTGAAGCTGAATTTCAAGCTATTGAAACATGTGTGGCACATGTGTCTGAGTACTAGACCAAACAGCAAACAGAGGCATCCATGCAAAATTAACCCTAAAACTAAACATTAGAAATTTTGCAGCTGAGGCCTTATTTACCCTAAGCACTGGAAAAAGACACAAACTTAGAAGTAGAACACAAGATTTACAATGCGTAAAATGTTAGAAATTTAGCAGTTGAGGTCCAGCTGCAGAAGATTGTGGGAAGTCTGGCTGTTTCCAACGATAATAATTGGAAGTGTGTACGTAGCTTTACACTAAATGGGAGCTGATGGGAAGCAATTTGTGGACGTGGCTGCCAGTGGAAGGTGGCGCTGTTCCAAAAAATGTACTGTGGCCACAACCACTATTGCATTAGAATATGTTATCCTGTGTGCGGTTTTGCACTTCCGGGTGCACTGTGCCTGTGAGTGGCCAGCCATGAAAGGGGCCCTAAAGTATCCCTATACTAGCAAAATATCCTAATGAATTAGGCTTATGGTATGTTATAAAAACACAAAAATGTAATATTCTATAATCCCATTGTAAATAATGTGAATGAAAGACACATGGTCAAATCCCCTATTTAATGTACAGTGCTGCGTAATTTGTTGGCGCTATATAAATCATGTTTAATATTAATAATAATAATCAAGTACTCAAGCCCCAATCAACCAATAAAATGGTGAGTCAGAATTATTACTCCCTCACCAAAATCTGCACTAAATGTCAGATCATGTTTAATATTAATAATAATAATCAAGTACTCAAGCCCCAATCAACCAATAAAATGGTGAGTCAGAATTATTACTCCCTCACCAAAATCTGCACTAAATGTCAGATCAAGTGTGATGCTTTCCAATTGGGAAATCCATTTCATTTTAAATGGCAATGCAACAAATGTAGAGACCAGATTAGGGTAAATCTAAAGATAGGTATGCAATAAAGATACTGGAAGGATATCGTCTTATTTCTGATGAGAGTACAGGACAGAAGGTGAAGGAAATCCCCCTGAGATGTCCACACTGAACATGAGGTTCTGGTGTGTTCACCTCTTCCTGAGGGTACCAGTACCACTCCATGTTGCCAGCCTGGGGGCAGACTTTGAGTGACTGGCAAGGTGCCAGCTGTGGGGAGCTGTGTGAGATTGCTTGATCCCAATACAGCTCTATACCTGCACTATAAGAAACAGATAAAAAAGAAACCTGCCAGCAGTTTTAACCTTACAATTTGCTATCTAAAATGAAAAAAGAAGAAAATAAAGTGTTTAGTGTCCTATTGAATGAAAGCTTGCAGAGTGCAGTAGTCATTCATTATGTGGTGAGTATACAACACTTATTAGGCTGGGTGAACATGAGCAATTTGTATTAGTGCAATTATAAATGACAGAGTTCTACTATAATACATATTACTAAAACTAAATCACGTTTTAGTAAATGATTGCACAAAATAGGAGCATCCCTGCGCCCAGCATTACATTTACATTATATTTACATACATTTAAATATATAATGCCTTTATATTGTTCTGGCGCTTAAAAAACGCAGCAAAATACCTACAACCTTGTGTGAACTAACCTCCTCTCACCTACCGCTGGAGGGTGGCACGGCTGGCAGGACATTGGCACTACATTGGCTGCTGGCACGGACCAGTGGGCGGGACTGTGCGGGGCGGAGGGCGTGGCTTCGTGCTATCCTCCAGCAGTCCGGTGGGAGAAGTTGTGGGGGAAGGGTGGATGTGTTTGGAGTTCCCTAACTCACCTGCACCGGGACAGACGCGATACTCCATCCAGGGAGAGGACACAGACTGTGAGCGGACACTGTACGGAGAGGTAAGTGGCTGCACTATGAGAGGGAGCGCTTAGTAATGTCTGCTAACTGCTGGGAAGTTTAGCAGCTCCCAAGTTTCGGAAAGTTTGTGTAAGGAGAGAGGGGGCAGGCTGA
Source organism: Pyxicephalus adspersus (assembly GCF_032062135.1). Classification (NCBI taxonomy): domain Eukaryota; kingdom Metazoa; phylum Chordata; class Amphibia; order Anura; family Pyxicephalidae; genus Pyxicephalus; species Pyxicephalus adspersus. The sequence goes on from NC_092858.1 coordinate 55,248,550, forward strand.
GTCCTCACACAGAGAGCCTTGTGTCAGGTACATCCATAGGAATTGCTTCATAGCACATATGGGAGGTGTGGGGGGCCGCAAGGTGGAGATGTATGGGAGGTGTAAGGGGCCGCAAGGTTTGGGCATCCTTCGGGGGGTCTGCAGGGTCTGGAAGGGGGTTATCTGCAGGGTCTTGGTGTCTGCATGGGTGTGCATTGGAAAATGGTGTTTCTGTTGTCAATGAGCATCCAGGATTGTTCCACTTATCTGGGGAAGGTGATGAAAAGCTTCTGGCACAGTTCTTTCTGTCCTCTATACAGCACTGATGTATGTCCTTGTCACATTCCAGCACTAAGCTGGGCCATGGCATGCATTCCAAGACACCTAGAAAGGTACTTACAATTCCATAGAGGGTACCTGGTGGGAATTCAATCCTGGAAGTTGGAATTTGATTCTGCATGGCCACCAAGCTTGTTGCAGTATGTTTCTTTTGCTGTAAAATAAATCTGTAGGAAATACTGATGATTTTGCCAGTATTTTATAGAATAGACTATGAATATCTCATTCCAGTGCACAGAGATCCTCCTGTATGCTGATACATGTCAGCTTTATATCTAAAAGATAACCTATTGACTGCAAAACTTCAGCTGAAAAAGGCACCACAGTGATCACTGCATGGTTGTGTACAATGATATCTATGGCCTTCTGTAGCACTGCAATCTATTCATGTATTAGTAATAATCTAGTAGTGTGTGATAATAAATCACTAAGAAAGTTTACCCGAAGATAAGTTTGTTTGACTATTCAGTCTTTTATGTCTTCTGTTTTAGTGGAGACAATGCCATGTAATTCCTTCAGGTTAGAATACACCAATGTCAGGTTTTTGATCAGTTTACTAATTATAGACAAAGGTCGACCTCTGATCTTTTGTTGAATGTGTTTATGAACAACATTTCACTCGAGAAACCCATTTGTATTTGGTATTATTACATCATAGATACTAATAGATGACACCAATGTTCTTTGTAATGTAGAACACATAGCTGGATGGTGAGTTGCATGTCCAGTTTTTCTGGACTCTGGAGTCTATTTCATCTTCTTCCATTCACACAAGTGTCTGTGTTTAGCATATCCATAGCACCATCCCTGTGGGAATCTTTGTGTGACTTTGTTTGACTTTCGGTGTTCCCTATCTATCATTCACATGTGTACCTTGTATGAGAATAGAGTATCAACTAATGACCTCCAATGCTCATGATGTGCTTCTTTCATGTTTATTGCTCATTTGTCTCCCCACATTTGGTTAACATTGTTTCATACAACACCTGTATTTGGAACAAGTTGTTCCGGTCATTCAGAAGATACTACTATGGTTGTCTGATTGTTCAACAGGCCAAGCTAAATTGTTTAACATACCTATAAATGGTCTGTATGCCAGTAATATGATTGTTATATAAATGACATGAAGACTTCTAGGTGGTATTTGTATTGGCCAAGTTAAATAATCATTTCTTAAGAATGGGGGATTTTATTTCTCTGTTTATAAATCCTAAAAAATACTTGTTACTGCTTCTTTTTGGTGTGTTCAGTTTATGTAATTAGAAAGCATTTTATTTTATAGATTAAGTCCATATCTGTTGATCCTATCTGAAAACGTATGAGCTTCTAGGATCCTGTTTGAGCTTACACTTTTGATTTCTGTACTAAAATCTCAAGCAATGTTGTCCTCCCTTCCAGAGTTCTCCACTATTGGACTGCAGTTCACCTCATTCATGAATATTTGCAGACGTGGTACAATTCTTCTAGAAGCTTTATGCTTGATCCAATGGTGGTTAACCGCTTAGACCTCTTACAAAAAGTGCATTGTTTCGCTTAGCCTTAGGAAAAAAACTACTTAAAACACCTGCACAAGCATTTACTAACACCTAGCAGTTGCTGCCTGTTACTGCTCCCAGATGCCTAGGAATTTTCACTGCTAGTGCTGTGTTTTGAAAGCACATATGTGGATATGTACTATTCTTCTCTTTTTTTTTTTTTTTTGTCCTAACTTGCATTAAAGTATGCTTTGCATACCACGGAAGAATGCTTTTTATACCTTTGGGAGATTGTATACGAACTGAAGTCTGCTGTATTTTCTGCTGGTGCATTCTGCTCAGTGGACTGCAAGGCAATACACTGTTTTTGAGTATATTAACCCTAACGGGAAACGTCCTGACAGAAATCTTGATAGTTGATCACTTTTTGTGCTCTATGCTGACTTTTATTAGTTAGCGATGTTCTCTGTAAACCACCGAACCCCTCCCCACGCATATGGATAACATGTCACTCTAGGAAAGGAAGTGTGATACTGGCAGGATTACTAGGTAAAATACATTTATTGTTTTTTCCACATTTTGCATTAGCAGGCTGCAAGAACATTTTAGTTCTTGGCTTTAGATGCACTTTAAGGCCTGTATTATCATAAATTCGGTGTAAGGATTTATAGACATAACATAAGGTTACCAAGCTTATATCTGGCTTACAACTTCCTTAAATGATCTTGGTTAAATGCTGCTGAGGTTTGCATTATGAGATCTGCGTGCTGGTTCAGGATATAGTATGTAATATAGTCATGCAGGTTCTCACACCCAACCTCCCTTTTTAATGGTTAGAGTTGTCCTTCCATATCCAGTCATTGGATGTCTCCAGCCTGACAGGTGACAACAAAAGAAAAAACTGCAGTTGTTGGTTGCCATAAACAGCTTTGTGTTTTAGGCAAATACGACTTATGCTTTTTCTTTTCGGTTTGTATGTGTGCATTTCCTCTTGTATCAGTGCTGCAAACCACTGTTGGGGTTTGTCAGAATTTGGCTTGTCAGCTGTGGCGTGCTGAAAGCTGCTCTGTCTCTTTTCTCTTGTCTTATGAGGTTTTGCTTTAGCTGTGCCCACACTGGCATCATTAGTACCACTGGAAGTGATATGACCAGGGTCTCTGCTGTGAAAGGGAAGACTCTTCACCATGACCACCTTGTTCCCAGTGCATACTTTTCATGGTAGCTTTTCAAATTGTGGTGGACCCTTTTTATATATGGAGTAACACAATTTTGCTTGAATTTAAATGACTTTATATGTATTCATACAAATCTGAACAAATCGAATTTGCTTTTCGTGTATACCTTGCTAAATGCACTGCTTGCAGAAGTAACAAAGTTGATAATTTGCAAACTTTATTTTGTAAAATAATTGTTTTAAATCCCTAGCTAGCCAAACCTTTTGTGGTGTTTTATTTTCCTCTTTGACCTATTCGAAGTAAAAAACAGGTTTACTATATTTACTAGCACTTACTTTTGCAAAGTAAATAATACACTTTTACAAGTGAGCATGGTTTTATTAGGTGAACATCTTCAACCCCTTAGTAAGTAAACCTAATTAAGTTCAATTAACCATATTATAACCACACTGGCGTGTGTTAAGGTGCGTACACACTTCCAATTTTTATCGTTCCAATCGAACGACGAACGATCGATTGGGCAAAAAATCATTCGTAAAAAAGTAACCGACGCCGACGAACGAGGAAACTCGTTGGAAACGAACGACCGGACCGGCGGATCGGATTGGACGACGATCGTTGAACATCGTTCGTGTGTACGGTCGTTCGTTGATCGTCCATGGTCTGAGCATGCGTGATGAACGAACGTCCGTTCACGTTCCTGTCGTGCACATAGTTCCTCTATCGCTTAAACGATCGTATCTATTGTGTGTACAATATCTACGAACGATCGTGTCGTTATCTCTATGTGCAGGATCGGTGCTATATCGTTCGTATATATCGTGCATGAACGTTCGTCGTTCGTTTTCCAACGATAATAATTGGAAGTGTGTACGTAGCTTTACAGTTGTGATTAGGTGATAGCAGTAACACATTGTTCTAAATCTAAGGTTGGTACAAGAAAGACTGCTTTTTCCACATTACCCTCCCTGGTTGCTAAGTTGCTGAAAAGGTTGTGCCCCTAAATCCTATTGCAAACAAAGTTGTTTGTTTTTTTTCATCCATTGTGATTGTCCTATCTGAAGTGAATATTTTCTCTTTATCTGTTTACTAATCCACTTAGAAAACACAATTCCAATTTAAGGCTTTACTATTCATCATCAGATATATCATCAGCTGTTTGAGTGGCTCTAAAGTGGCCAAAGATGTGCACAGGTACATATCTGACCTGATTGGGTTATTGGACCCAAAACAATCTTCTACCTTACTGTATTGGTTCAGTTGTGTGGCAAATCATGCTTTCTTTATTCCCAACAGTAAAAGGAATAATCCAGAAACAGTTGTGTGTGTGTTTAAAGATTTTCATTTTGATAATGGGATCTTCTAACACCATTCCTAATGTTTTTCTGTAAGACTAAATTTTGATAACTGATGTTTTGATCACCACTTAATTTTTTTGAAAGGTATGGACACCCTTGCTTACACTACTGGTGAATGAACAATAATTATTCATCCCATTTGTAATTGGGTAACTAAGTGGAGGTGTGACTAGCTGTTCAGTGTATGGGCATTTTTGTCCATTTTTTGCAATAAAGGTGCATATTGCATTAGGAATCTTTCATCCTTATGGAAGATGTACTTGTTGAAAAAGTTTTGTGAAGAAAGTGGTAATATATATTATACCATAGCAAAATGCCTAGAAGAGAATCTAAACAAGCCTACATTTTAGAAGTCTGAGTGGGTTGTTTAATCCATGGGAAAAAGTCATCCACACCCAGGTCTTCTGAAACTTGTAAAACTGTCAACTTGTGTTGAGAGAAGAGATAATGTTGTTCCCTTCTCTTTCCCAAGCTTGGAACATCAGTACCATCTGCCCCCACACCAGGCTATTTTCCTTTGTAACAGTGAGCCTTTTATTCAGTTTACTACGCTGGCTTTAGTAACTCAGAGATGACCAGTTCACTGTTGAATTCTCTTGCATATGGTTTAAATATCTGTATGATCTTCAGAAAAGCAGGCAATTTACAAATTGTAGGATTTGATGCATTTTGAAGTTTGGAAATTGTAGTTTGCAAGTGTTTTTTTTATTACCTGTGACATAGTTTCACAATTACTGTACTGTAATGCTCCATGCTAACAGCTGTGCTTTGCATCTTAATGAGCCCTAATACAGAGATGCTCAGTACCATCCAAATAGATGCCAGCCCTTTGAAAAATCTTCCTCATAGCAGGTCCTATTCCTTCACTTTTCATGAAAAGCTGACATGTTGATTGAGCCAACACTTATATCCTTATGCCTGTTTCGTCTTAGATTGACGTCTGAATATCTATGGCCAGCCTAAAGCTACACACATATGTTTGTTTGTTTTTTTTTTGTCTGAATGTTCAAAAGTGTTTTGGGTGGAAATCTAGCATCTGTGCAACTGTCCCCCAAATTATTTAGGGAATTATCCTGTGGTCCTCTAACTTTTTCTCAGGTACCCCAAAAAGCAGAACCTTGCTGTCTGTACAGCTTTCTACAGAAATGCAACAATTGTCTTTGGGAATTACAGTTAAAGCAAAACTAAACCTGTGCAACTCCCCTATCCCTATTCCTTGGCATGACATTGCCACCTTCCTATTATTATTATTATTATTATTATTATTATTAATAATAATAATAATAATAAACAGGATTTATATAGCGCCAACATATTACGCAGCGCTGTACACCTCACAGAAATGATCTTTGGCTGTCTTGATTGGCCATGCCGGGATGAAATAACATTGCCTGTACCTTTCTGCAATAATTACCTGCCTAGTTCAGCATTTGTAAAAGTTGAACTTTAGTTCCACAAATGATCCAGTGACCATAGTTGACCATGTCTGTACGTAGAGTTAGGCCCATTGCTGATCATGGCCTACAATCTCCTAATAAAACAGGTATTTGTCATTTTGTTTGTACCGTCTTTGGTAATATGTCTGTAGTTCGGTTTGGTCAAGTAAGTCATTCTTTTGACTGTTTTACTGAAGGTGTTTCCTTGTCTTTTATGATTTTGACAAATGGCAGATCCTCTCTTGGAACTGTCCATTTATGACCTGCAATACTTAAACAGGTCCAGCAAAAACCATTTTTTTTTTTTTTATTCGCTACATATGCATAAGTTTTTAATTACCCCTACACATATAAAGGTTAGAGTACCTGCAGGTATGTACTAAATAAGTAGTAGTAGTTGAAAAAATGCATTTATTTTTCATGTGTTTTTGTCTGCAGAAAACCATGGAGTGGAATGAAAATTCGGAAATATCATGTGATTTAGCATTTTCCGAGGCACAGAGATGGATAGAGGTGAGGCTGTTTGTTACTTTACATTTGTGTCTATGAATGACTTTACTTTAGAATCTTTTATGCATGGTTCTCGTTGCAGTAAAGAAGGCATTTGTTAGTTTTCTAGGCTGAGCTCTGAAATGTAAACAATTTCCAGGATCCCGTTCCCATTAGGAAAAAAGTTCTTTTTAGTTGAGATGACTGGTCGTTTGCTGAGCAACCTAAAGAATTTAACTGTGTGCTAAGAAATGTCTAACGGGGTTTAGAAAAGCTAACTAATTTTAAAGTTGATCTTCAGAAACGTAATTGGGTTTGCACTACCAAAAAAAAACTATACCTACAAAAGTCACAGCGGTACAGATGATGCATCAATTGTTTCCACCCTTTTCGTTTAATGCCACAGTGCTAGTACTGCTCTTATTAGATGTTTGGAACAAAAAAATGCCACATACTTATTTTGCAAAATCAGAATTTTTTTATAATTGTGTGGCTGTTGATATCTTCTGTCAGTGTAACAAGCTGCTCTCAGCTCCCACTACTCTGACAGCAAAGGTGCAAAGCTGCTTTTAGAATCTGAAACAGTGACTGCTAAATTGGAACAAACCATGGTTTGAAGTTTTTAATTTAATCCCATGAACTAAATATAGCTGTTCTGTGTTCTTTACATTCTCCGAGGTTTAAAGTAGAAAAAAAGCTAATTGTTTGAAATTTACCTCCATTGTATATTGTTTTGGCACTCAAACATGCTAAGGCTACACAGGTCAGATGCACATGTGTTGTACATGCTAACGCACTACGTTTGTTGTGGTGCACAGCATTAGACAAATACATTTTAGATTGCTGACCTCCCCCTATTGTGCCTTTTAGTTTTTGATCACACTTGTAAGAGTACCATTAACTTTTAAAAGGATATTCTTTTAGGACTCTTTCAGGTGAAATATTTCCTTCACTTAGTCAGGTAAAATTATTTTACTTTTGAAGCTAATAATCTACAGCTTTTAAAGCTTGAAAGACTCCCAAGAATGAAATTCCAGCCCCCTGCAGAGCCAGAGCCGCTGTTCACATTTTTCTATTAGAAATGCATGCCATCCCTTGTAGTCAACAGGCAGAAAAATACTTGTGTTTTGGCATTTAGTGATTTGCATTATAATTCCATGGTTTGAGGAGACCATGTATGGAAATGAGCAGGTTAGAATGTAGACTATGCCTGGGTTTCCTCAGACCCTTAGACATTAGTATAACATTTTCTGCAAGCTGTTTATGGAAAGTTGCATCCGCTAATGTAAAAGATCTTTATCTTCATAACATATACATTTTGTTTTCAGGCTCCAGTAGCTTTTAGTCTAATATTTCTATAAATTTTCCAAATTACCAAAAGTCAGTTGACATTTTTTTTTTTATATCATATTCTACTCAGTCACAAGTACTTCTCCTGTGGCATAGTATACTAGCAGTCCAATGCAAATGCCATATGAATATTTTCACAGAAGTAATAAAGTAAACTCGGGTCCTGGGGCTCTTTTCACACTGCACTGCATTTTAGCAATGCAGCCTATTCCTAGACTCGCCTCAAGCTTTTGAGACAAACAATACACACCTGACGTACTGATTTATTGTCTAAATGGAGGTTGATGGTTATATAGGAAGCTGCACTGATGAACCAGGAAGAAAAATTGCCTACAAATCCGAATGACACATGCTTTGCTAAGGAACAGTGTTATATACCTGCTTCTTCATGTTAATAGTGCACCTTGCCTGTAAAATATGTGCCGGTACAGCTGCTTTTAGAATCGTTCATGAATTCCTTTAAACGGGTGGCAGTACAGGAATGCAATTGGAAGGCAGTTGCCACCCTATGTCAAGATAAAGTTAGAAATTGCAATAAAATTGGTAAATAATAAATGTCATTAGTAGTTATTAGTATGTTGTGGGTGCAGGTGCATGGGAACTAACTTAGTTTGGGAGTTCCTGGCAGCAGTGTCAATTTTGACAGATTGGCAATGAACAGGCAGGTAAGAATATTATTGTTGTCCAGTATTTAAAAAACATGACCTATTAGGCAGAACTTTACAAAGTTTGTCATGTCACTAACTGTCTCTCAGAGGGGCTCACAATTCAATGTCCCTGCCATAATTTAATGTCATTTTACCTAACGGCATGGTTTTGGAATACAAATGAAAGTCTTTTTTCTGTGTGATGTGGCACATTGAGCAACTCGTTCAAATAAAAGGGCTGCTACAACGCACATAGAAACACACTGCATTTTTGTTTTTGTACATTGCGACACACGGCTATAGTGCGAAAGAATCTCTAATTCTCAGTCTAGCTAACAGATGGTGCTGCTGGGCACCATTATCTTAGATTTGCTATCATTCACCTTAGCAGACTTGGAGCTCTTTCAAGTGATGTTCTATAGTATTTTTACCTTAGCTTCACCCCAGAAGCTATATAATTGGTTTTGGATAGAGGAGCTGTGTCAACACAGACACTAATTGGGCTGTGATGTGCCAGAGGAAGAATTGAGGCTTTGCTAGGGAATTGACTTTTTGTGAAGTGTTTGAGTGCTTGTATATTTGCAATCGGAAGATGAAATTTTACTTACAAAATGCATTCATGACCTTTTTTTTTTTTTTTCTTCTTCTTGGTCTTATAGGGATATATAATTTTTGTGCCATGTGGTATCCTGTAAAGAACAGTACGCTCTTTAACCACATTTATTTTTTACGTTTTCCCACGGGCTTACAATGCCGAAAAACCTACATGAGGCAATAAATATAGTGTAATTCATAGCCAAATATTGAATTGGTCTCCTCCTTTAAAACTGATGAGAAATGACATTCAACTATGCCTCCCTGCAGTGATAATTGTAGACTGTGTCATACTGTCTTTGCTTCACTATTGTCTTGCCTAAGCGGCTCTAATTCAACAGGGTGAATTCTTGAAATAACTTGTTTTTTATGGTTCTCTGAAAAGATAGACGGTCCATGGTTTTATTGGTTGTACAGAAAAAAAGAAATGTTTATACTAATGCACATATAAAATGGTGCTTTCTTAGCTGGTTTAACCCAGACGACAATCCTTTTTGGCTAGAAGCAGCAACAGTCACGTTTTTAAACACGTACAGTAAAATGCCTGAACAAATAAATATGTATCTGGTTTCGAGGATCAGATAAATAGTATAATGTAATAGTATATTAGCTAGTGGTGTTAGATGCTGTCGTCAGGTTTATGATCTGAAAATTTTATTAAACATTTGCTGTCCATGAAATGACCAAACTTGCTAAATTTGAGGTAACTTCCCTCCTATTTTCAGAAACAATGATCTAGTTAATTTACAATATATAGGAAGTCTTTTGTTCTAATTCCACTGTATTATTGGTAAAGGTAATATCTGGAATGACTATATTCTGTCCAGCCAGCAGAGGTCAGAATACCTCTGCATATTTAGTGATCCATATTCATAGTTACTCGGTCACCTGACTTGGCTTGGCTATGGAACAATATATCTAGCATTTACAAGTGCCATAAATTATCCTAGTGCAAAATGTGTAAATAATAAGTCCTATGCAGTGCTAGTTTTTTTTTTTTTTTTTCTTTTCAAAAAACATCTATGTCTGCCAATCTTTCTATTTTGTAAAATATATGCACCAATTCTTACAATTTGTGAGAGAACTGTGTCATTTACGTATTGATTTCATCATGATTTACAGCCCTATAATGGTAATTAAAGTGGACCTTGAAGGGAAGGTCCGTGTTTGGTGCACAGCAAATGCCCCTCCCCCTTAAATTGCCAGATATAAAATTAAATAATGTGCATATTTGTATATGTGTATATTTAATGTATTTGTGTGTGTGTGAAAAACCTAACCATAAAACCGTTAAAGATAGAAGTTTACTTATTTTTGTACCCCCATCTTCTGCATTGCTGGGCTTCGACAACATTCTTCTTCCAGAAAGAGTTCTTTGGAGCACAGAGGTGAAATTTGTGAGAAAATGCTTCCACTGACTGCAGTGTCATCTTGTGAGATTTCACATGACTCCACCAAAAAGGAATGTAATATTATATCCAGAGATGAGAAAGATAGGGATAAAGTAAATAAAATTCCATCCTTGAAGGAATACAAATTGAAAGAAAACATTTGACTTTTAATTCTCAAAATAGATAATTTTTTTGATATTCTATTACAAATATTCATTATATCTAAATATACAAGCACAATAAATCCATTCATTATAAAATAGCTATCCTCCAATGAGTTAGTCTAAAAAAAAAAAAAAAAAAAATCTCTAACTTTTAGAAAAGCACTAATGCTGAAAACACCTTTCAAACTGGGCAATCTAGTGTGCCTTACCCTATGGATAAATCATATCTTTCTTTCCAATAGGACCCCAACTGTCTCACAGGTATATCATTGTGTTTTATTATATCTGTTCAAAAGGTTAATAAATGTTTTCTTATCCAGAAATCCTGTTGGCTGATACACTGTTTTTTGTTGAATTGTTTTTGGCTATTTCTGAGATTTACAGAAGCGTGCATTTTCCTATGGAAGTTGGGAGGAGTAGAAGCTACTCTTAAATTGATGGCATAGTATTCTATATAGTTACATTTAGGCATGATATGGAACATTGCATCCATAGAAATATTTGTATCAATCTATACAAAAAGCAAATGTGATGACTTTATTGCTATTTTAAGATTATTGATATAGTTGCATAATCCATATTTATTTAAGAACTGTCACCTTCACATGTTTTATTTATAATGCAGAACCCGCCTGCTTAATTTATTTGATTGACTTTTCTGTGACTAACTGGTAAATAACGCGGTACGTAATAGTTCCGTTAATGGGAACATGTCAGTATCCCTCCACCCCTTCATTGGCAAGTTATGTTTGTATTACTTTCATCTGCACATGTAAAAATACCTATCATTGTTTTGGGACGCATACCTGGGGTATTATTCAATGGATGATAGGCAAGTGTCTAACCTACTTGAAGATTTCTACATTCCAGAAGGCAGGTGATCATGGAAGCTGTCAATATGCCAGGCCAACGCCTCAGGCATCTTTTAAAAGGTCCCAAGTGCAGAGAACATGTTTTACTGCCTGGAATTAAACAAAGAAGATTCATTTTAAAGTGTTGGCTTATGTTTAGCACCGCTAATCTCTTTCCCTTTGTTTTTCAAAACCTTGCACTTCCACTACACAATGACTTTATAGCCTTATCTTCTATCATTCTTTTCACTAGGTTATATATACATCATGAAATATACTTTTGGTGCTTTATTTTTGTTTAAAATTTTACAGATTTATACTGATCTAAACATTTTTTTTAAATTGTTTTTAAGAACACAAAAAATAATCCATTGTAGGATTTAGTGAACATTTCACACTGAATTTGCCCATTTGTCAGTCAAACCTTAGTCTGTATAAGGATTAGCAAGTGGAAATGGTGCCCTGTGTAATCAGTACTTGTACCCTGTTTGGTCAGCACTGGTCTGCAATTTGTCATTAGTTTGGCATTACAGTTGTTGGGTCAAGTTCCCTACTTTTCTGCAGGGTGTCAGATTTTTCCATAAATGACAGTTGCCCAATGTCTATGGTGTAATTTAAATTTGCAAATTGACACACGTTTTAAATTTTCTACTTATCAGAGGGGCTTCTATGTTAATCTTGTTGACAGTTCTTGTTAGGTTTTTTTTTGGCATGCTCCAATTTTAACATTGCTTGTTGTCTAATGCATCATAAAGTTGGGGTCCTCTAAGTAGTCTTCAACAGCGTGCTGTTAGAGAACTGCCAGTTACAGAATTGCCCCCCTTAATTCTTTTTTCTTACCTGTGCTGTATAGGTACCAACCCCTTTATATTTTATTGTTAAGCAATTCAAAACTAAAGTAATTAAAGTGGTTATTTATCAATAACTTTTAAAGAAATATAGTAGTTTTATTTTAGTTCTGATAAGGATCCACATAAAAAATCTTGTTTTTTCCCTTTTGTGAAGCTATTTAGAGTTTTTATTCTTCCTGGGAATATTAGATGCTTGTCTCCTGCAGTGAAGAAGTGGGGGCCTAAGGATGGAGTCACAGTGAGCAGCAGAGGGCACTGGCATCCAACACAACTGCAAGTATTGAATACTAGTCTTATAGAGATTGCAGTGCTGGAAAAGAGGGAAGGCACGGGACAAGGATTGCTCTAAATTTTAATACTGTACACTACATCTTGCATTTATGTGACATCAAACAGTAATTGTTACATTTACATGTTGAAATTTTTGGTTAGGGTGCAGTTAGTGGGGATAGTCCATAGAGCAGATGCAGAATGGTTTACGATAGCAGCAAGGGAATGCTTTTGCAGGAATCCCCACACATCAAGATATTAAGGATGCAGCCTCGGATGCTTTCCAGACACTGTGACACCATTTGTTTGTGGTAAGGATATTGCTTTACCAAAAGTAAGTGCAATATCTGCACATCTCGCCTTGCTGTGAAGAAGTCTTTTCGAGTGAAACAAATCAGGACTGAGACATTACTGCTCTACCTTTTTGTGTGATACACCTATTGTCTGTATCATGTAACAAAATTATTGTCGTGATATTTTTGTTTTTTACTTTTAAGATGCAACATGTGATGTTACAATTACTGTTAGGTGTCGCTTAACGGCACTATCGTCTTCTAACCCCTTGGTAAATCCCTGAACCTCCCTTGGTCAGTCTTGCTTTCCTAACAAAATATTAGGGGTAGGCAACCATTTACGTCTTCAAGGGTCCTATAACTCATATACAGTGGAACCTGGTTATCGCCGACAGCTTTGCTTTCTTGATTGCGCCTGCATCCCTAGCAGAGCTGTGACGTGTTCTGCATCCAAGAATACATACTACAACTCTGCTAGGGCTGCTGGAGCAATTGGGAGAGATGAGCAGAGCTCCACTCCGTGATTGTTTGAGGAAAGAGAAAAACCCTGATGATGGCTCAATTGTCATCGGAGTTTCCCTTTTCTCAGCCATTCAGCACTAGTGGTGAATAGGGACAAGTCTCCCCATTCAAGTCTAGTTCTGAATGGCTGAGAAACCTCACGAGTAACATCGGTTAACCGGAAACTACATTTATCCGGAATCGGCCATTCCCAGTGGGTGCTGGATAACCGAGGTTCTACTGTACCATATCTTGTACTACAAGGGAAGGTTGTTTGCATGCATTTAGGAAATTGATGGTGTCTTTAAATCGTCAAAGTGGCAGAGGAATCGTAGGGCGTTAGAGTAGGAGGTGAGTGTGTTTTTTTAATATTAAACAGGTGTTCAGTTAAGATAGCTGGAATTGCTATGATTGTCCTACAGTGCAGGTGGCAGCATTGTACACATTGAACACTGGAAAACTTGCATTTCCAGGGGGGTTTGTTGCCAATGTAGCCTGGTAATGTTTGTTTTATTATTGGTATTATTAGCCAGTATTTATATGGCGCCAACAAGTTAGGCAGCGCTTTAAAAAGTCCATTGTCATATCACTAACTGCTCCTCAAACAGCACTGGTAATGTTGGGAATATCTTTCTAGGATTTTAAAACTAACTTCATTTCTGTGTCCCTGTTGAAAATATTTCTATTCCTATCAGGTGTCAGGGAGATAAGAGAACACTTCTGTGAGAGGACCACATAAAAAATCTGACATTTATTTACTAATCCCTTCTTTCTCTATTCAGTACTTGGAAAAAGTTTTTGGCTTTAAGTACATTAAATTTTTTTCAACATACTGTTAGAAAGGTTCTACACCAGCTGAGTCATTTAGGATTTGGGGGATTTTGTTCATTGCACCAATGTGTGCCCAACAAATGTCAGGAAACTTGAATGTAAAGTGTGTGTTTGCTAGGCATGGCTTAGGCTACGTACATGATTGCAATATTTGTCATTGGGAAAGGATATTTCACGATCCTTTCCAACGACTAAGGACTGCACGATGCATGAATGAGCACTGTACATACAGCACCGTTCTGCTCTATGGAGAAGGGAGGGGGAGAACGACGAAGCATCCCAGCCCCCCCCCCTTCCCCCCCACAGCGCTCTCTCTCCCTTCACTTTCATTAGAACCGTTCGTTGTTTATCGTCCGTTGATCTGCCAGGACGGTCGTTTGGATGATGGACAACGGTGTACACACGTAAGATTATCGTCCCTGAGCGGATTATGGGACAAGGACATTGGAAGTGTGCACGTAGCCTTAGACCATGGCTCTTCTAATTTTTGTAAACCATAAGATACTAAATGTTTCTGCGTTTTGGAGAAATACTGAAAATGATATTTGGTTAAAAATAGTTTTTGCCAAATGTGACAACCAGTTTAACTGTGCCTAACCGATTGTTCTGTAGGATTTTCTGTGCTTGGCCTATATTATATACAGACACTTGCTTTTATTCACATGCAACATCATTTCAGATCCAATTTCCATTTAGTTAAAAATGATCATATCTGGAGTACCCCCTATTGTATTGTGTGTGTGTGTGTGTGTGTGTGTGTGTGTGCACACAAATGATCACATTAAATCCAAATAGAATTCTGGCTGCTTTTTAAACGGTCAGAACAGCAGAAATTCATATATGTGTTTGCAGTATTTTTGAACTTTTCATCCATTTACTGGAATATCTGTAGTACAGTTTTTAGTTGTGGACCAGCGTGTATATACTAGGTCTAAGGTCTTGTTGCTTTGTGAAGCTCCAATGAAGAGAGAGCTGAACCAATATAACATTGAAACTCTGAAGCAAACTGTTTTTACCTGTAGAATTTGCATATGGTAGAGCCCAGTATTTATATCCCAGCTATATGACATTTAATATTGAAAGTATCTAGGAGAGGGAGTTTAGTGTTCAGAGGTTAACTCAGGAATGCTGTTTTACACCCGCTGCAGGACTTTGACTTTTTCTCTACTGAGTTTTGTTTTATTGCCAGCAAAACAATTCAAGGCATTTTTATGATGTCTAGCTTCTTTCTCATGAGTATATTTTTCTTTGGTTGGTGTTTGATTTAATTGCAGATTGTTTTCACCATCAGCACAACCTCCCATGTGAAAGGTCATGGTATTTCTGATACAATGCGTTGTAATTAAAGGTCGATTATTTTGGAGTAAATCTGGTTTGGATGTAAAACTATTGTAGATGAATCCATGGAATGTTAAGTCTGCAGTCTATTGTTAAGGACCTTTTTTGTCCAATTAGCAGGCAGTTATGCTGACCACACAGTATGTTCTAACTGCATCTTCCATATTTACCAAAAACTGTGTGTTGTAAAGTCCCAACTAAACACTTCATTCATTTTACATCCAAACTAGTGGGACTTTGCACCACAAAGTTGGTAAATATTGTTGGTATAACATAAACATAGCAGATACAAGCAGAATCTGACTTTGTGGTCAGTTTTAGGTATGAGCAGACTCAAATAATGCTGTATTTACTTTATGATGGTTAAGCTGGCTACAAATGTCCTGTGGGTGGTCAGATATAAACAAAAACAATGTTTGCAGTTTGTTGTAATGGGCTTTTTTTATATGTATTACTTGCAATTCCTAATGTGAACTATGGGTAGCCAAAATGTATTGTGGCTTTTCCAGTTCTATCCCTAGGGCAACAAGAGACATGTGTGTTTTTTTTTTTTTTTTTTTCTCCTTTTGTCTATCGGTATACTTCATATTTAGTTAGAGAGGATGGTAAGTATTGCAGGGAAAGTAAGTCAAGAAGTTGAACTCTCCTTTACTTTCTTCTATTCGTTGCACTGTGCAGTTAAAAGCAGACCATCCATTAGGGTCTTTCAGCCTTAATTTTTACTCCAAAGTTATGTACGTTCTATATAGTATGCACAGGCCTAAAATCAAGTCTGCAGTACATAAACTCTACATTAAAGCTAGGTACCTCCTTGCATTAACGACTAACGATTATGCACGATTATTTTGAACGATCATATTGTGCACAATTCTGTACATGTTATAACAATACGATTGTTCAAATATAATCCACCAATATTGTACACACACTAGATATGATCGTTTGAACAATGCAGGAATTGACATGTAAAGGAGAAAGTGTACTGCAGAACCATCCACGATCACTGAACGACTGTACACACAATAGATAGTGAACGATCAACACCCAGTTAGATCCACCGGGGCGGTCGTTCATTTCCAGCGACAATCCTTGTTCATCTGCGTTGTTGTGCACTTTTTTTTGTTAATGATTATCGGTTGTTAGTGGTTTGTTTCCAACAATAATTATTGCAAGTGTGTCTTTAGGCAGGCTTTAGTGCTTGAACCTCAGAAATGGTCTTTGAGCAGTGTTGTAAATGCTTCTGTGGTGATGTCACAGTAACATGACACATGACAACATGGCACCTATTTATCAGTTCAAGTGCAAGGGTTTCTCACCCGCACACATTTAGGTAGAAGGTCACAGTGGTGGCTAAAGTTCTTAAGAGCAATCTGATGTCTTCCTCTCTGTCATTCTCTATGATATTTAAATGTTAACGTACATCATATCATCACTGAATATAATAGAAGCAGTGGTTGGTGATTTCTGGTAATGTTGGTGTCAGAAATGAGCATTAACCTAGGGTAGTGTCTTTTACCTTCTCCCACTACTTTATACCATTGTGCTATGCATGAGATGCTCTTGAGTGCTCTTTGAACCCCTAGGCATCCATGCATTTTCAGTAGTGGTTTCATGTGGTTGGCTGTGGTTGCATTTTTTTTTTTTTTTTTTTGTGCCATGCAGAAGTGCTCTATCTAATCGTTCTATTCATCATACTGCTGGGAAGTTTGCTTCAAAAACGCTTGTAAAAATACATTTTTAAAGCTTTCCCATTCAATTTTGTTGGGAGCATTTGCATGGTCCACCACCTAGAGATGCTGCATTAAGCTTGTGCACAAATGCATTATGACACACAAAAAAGTATTCATAACCGCTTCAGTGATAACCAGGGCTTGGGGGGGGGTTAAGGACTGGTTGACAGGTTGAACAACCACCCGTATAAACTTGGCCTAAACCTAAATATTTAAAATGTTAGTAACCTGCTTGTTTTCATAGAAAGTTTTGTGCCTTTGCATAGAAAAACTATTTTGATACCTTAAGAGTGTGCATGCCTGACTGTTACTATTTATTTCGGATAGTTTCTAATAATTTTATGTGACTTGCTCCTTTCTCCCTTGTGACAACAATGGTGGTTGGAGATTTGCTGATCGGGGGGGGCGGAGCTTGTTATTTAAGACTAAAGCTGCGTACACACGTCAGATTTCTCTCGCCCGATAATCGGCATCGGCCAGATATCTGGCGAGAATCTGGTGTGTGTACAGTCGGCGTCGTTTCTAGTCCGTGGATCCGTCCTGGCGGATCCATGAACGATGAGCAATCCTAATGCAAGGGAAGGGGGAGAGTGCGCAGCAGGGTGCCGCTCCGTTGTTCTCCCCCTCCCCTCTCCATAGAGCAGAACAGTGCTGTATGTACAGCACCGTTCATGCATCGTGTAGTCCTTTGTCGTTGGAAAGGATCGTGAAAGGACAAAAATTGCACGTGTGTACGCAGCTTAAGGCCCTACTTGTTTTTCTGGTGGGGTGGGTGGCATTCAAATTAACCTGTTGCTTTGCCTTATTTGGGTAAATTAGGTCCAGGCCCAGGTTTTTCAACATTTGGAAACCTTGATTATGGATTGTCTCTATATGACCAAGAATTTATTTTCATATACACTTTAACAATTGGTCATTGTATTTATGTGAACTTTTATAGTCCATAGTGCTCTATGTAGTCTTCTCTGGAAGTTATCATTACATAATATTTTTCTACTTCTCCTTTGCTGTTATGTGAAGGTAATGACGCCTTTCAGGATTAGATAAGAATGCAATGTAAATAGTTTCACAATTCACATGTATTTGAAAGCTCGGTACCACACCTACACTTGTTATGTTACCAAGCTTTATATTTTAATAAGTGTATTAATTACCCCATTGCAGCACGTCTGACATAATGGGAACAGTTCTGAAATATTGCTTTTGTGCTCATTTATATCTATGCAGGCTTGTGTGATTTTTACTAACATCATACATATATATATATATATATATATATATATATATATATATATATATATATAATAAACTGAGAAAACTGAAATGGGCTGTATTTGCATGTAGACTGTCATAGGTAACAAATCCAATAAAGAAGGGGGTTGTCCAGGGATGGTAAAGCCTCGCACAGACATCCGACGGGTATCAGATGATTGTTGCTGAAAATGGTCTTTTGTGATCCTTTCCGTTAACCGATAACAAGCTCTGTATACACAGCTGCACACTGTTCAATGGAGAAGGGAGGGGGGAAAGATGAGGTAGAACCCTGCTATGCTGTCATTTAAAAGCATACACATTGGTCATTCACGAATCTACTGTAACGGTTTGATGAAAGTTTGGGGAGCACTGTACTCCTGTCAGATTTTGGTCATATGTCTTGTGCAACTATTATCTGATTTGTGTAGCCTAAGTTTGGGAAGGAAAGTTCTGGTATACAACGTGAAGCTGGAATTTTGGGTTGGTATCCTTCAAGTGGAAAAAAATATCTTTGATAATCCTTTATAAAAATGGTAAGCTTTCCTGAAAAGAATGATGGAGCATCAAAGTATTAGTTTTAAAGATTCTGGGAATTATTACTGATAGAATGGTGCAATGCAGGGGTGAACAGATACATGCAAATTTTAGGAACATGTCCAATTTATTCTGGTTAAGCTTTCAGACACCTTTCAAGCAGTCAGTCAGAATGTGTTCATGATGATAAAAAAAAATCTTTGGGAATTTATACTGCCTTTATGTAACGCCGATAAATACATTACGTAGTTCAGATCGTCCTTGACAATGTCGAAATGCAATGATGCAGTATGGTAAGAAGCTCTTTGGTTATTAGTATGAGTTACACTAGACATCCATTGGTGTCCTTCAGCATGGCAGTGGAGCCTAAAAGATTTTTTGATAAACTAGCAAAGCATTTGTAATTATTCATGTTCTGAACATGCAGGAAACATTTGCAGGGTTATCAGCTAAACTCCTCTGACAGCTCAGTAATAATCTACATAAGTAATATAGTTGTATGAGTATTGTACATTTGTAAATAAGTTTTACTGTGCAGACTCTGAAAATTTTGCCCCCAAGGTAAGACTGGCCATGGAGTGCCTACAAAGTGTTTTTTTTTTTCTAGCCACTTGCTGCATTTCTCCCATGGCACACCTACTTATGTATGTCACAATATTTCTATCTGCCAGTTTTTATAGTTGATTCTCCTGACTGCCTTTTACTGTCTGTGTATTGTAGCAGGTTGGATTTTTAAAGTAATAAAACATTCATTAGGCATTTTTTATTGTATCAGTATTTTGTCGAAAATATGTTGTAACACCAATGGTATCAACTAATTTTCAATTTTCATCCTATTGTAGGAAGTTACAGGTAAAAGTTTTGAAAACCAGAATTTTCGCTCTGCACTTGAAAATGGAGTACTGTTTTGTGAGTAAGTATCCAGGCCAAACATATTTGGCATTTACATTTTAAAGAAAAAAATGCAGGGTGTGTAATTTCTAAATCCCTACTGCAACACAATGAAATAAGTAAGTTCCCACTAAGCTTGTTTAAAGCATGCAGACAATTTTTACCTGGACCAGCACGCCCCACAGGACTGATGGCATGTCAATGAAGCCACACCAATAAAACTTTTTAAACAAACTCTCAGTATCTACATTTCAATCGTTAGCCAGGCATTCTTAATCCACAGATTTAGGTTTTGATTTTCATAACGTGTGAAGGCCGATGTTTTACATAAGTTATTTCTTCATCCAGAACCTCACTCTGGACCCATTGTTCAGCATTTTTTCCAGAATCATCCCCTTTTGCATGTATGTAGCTGCCCCAATATTTCTATAGGGAACCATACTCATAGTGGCATGTAGCAGTCCTGAGGTGTATGGCTTTTCCCATAGAGATGTTTTCAGTGACAACTGCCAGGAGTAAGATTAACACTCATTCTGGGGAAATTCCCTTACACTTATGTGTCTGGGTGCCTTTGTTTCTTTGGGATCCTTTAGAAACCATGTAATTTTTTTCGTAGGGGAGCCTGTCACAAAGTAAAATGTTTATATGACTGGTCTAATATTAGCAACGCCAATAATTTACTTATGGGTTAGTAAGGCTAAATCTGTTCTGCATAACTACAAGTGATGTAACTGCCCTAAATTGTTAAAGGTAGTGGCTGGGATATGACTGCATGAGGCTAAAGTATTTTGCTTTGTGATCAAATCACTTTAAGGGCCAAACTACATTGATGCTGCTAGTGCATTATATCGAAGACATTACCCTAGCTGGAACTCTGTGTGCACCATGATCGCAAACCTAGCTATCAAGTAGGGTTGGGTTTGCACTTGCAGACAGTGACAGCTAGGGTTTATGCGTTCACTAGAACGCACCAATATGCTTCAATGTGGTTATGCTTGAATAGGTATATAGGCCTGAATATATGGATTGTGCTACATTGCATGCTTTAAGAAGTGATCCTTAAATATGGCTATAAATTACTAGGGAAAAAACAACAAATAATCCCTGTTTGTATTTCACTCTTATTTTGTTTTTCTTTTATACTTAGCCTTATTAACAAGATCAAGCCTGGAATCATTAAAAAGATAAATAGGCTGTCAACGCCTATTGCTGGTTTGGTAAGTAGTTTACAAAAATATTACTCATTGTTGTAATGCTCCTTGTCTACTAGCTAATGTTCTTATGGTACCTAGTAAGAAATGTTGCTTTGATTGGATGGTTGCTTTCATGTTGGATTTGCATAGGAATTTGTGTTATTAAAATTATTTCTTTTCAGAGCTAGCATTAAAGGGTCAGAATTTGGAGTCCCACAATGAACTATAAATGTGATATTCCTCTACTTACAGCAAATACAATTTTGCAGACCTTAAGTATATTAGCTGTTGGGTGCTTTCTGTAGCCTTTCTTTATGCGCAACTGTTTTTGTTTATTTTTCCTGACCTCGAGGTTAAGCTCTTCCCACAAGAGCTTGATATGCTTGTCATCTGGCCTTTGTGTTGTCTGGCATAATAAAGACCATAACCTGTCTTCTGTTTCTTGAAAATGCTTCTTGTCCTTCCACTAGTCAAGTGTCTAATGCAGCTGCTGGTGTCACTGTCATAAATTGGTATATTTTATGGTTTATTGTTTATATGCTCTCTTACCAGAAATGAGGCAGCTCTATACCCTTTATATTTCTTTCATTATACCTGACAGTTATTCGCTTTCTGCATTCTCATTTTCAGGCAAACACCTGGTGTTTGTGAAGGTTAGTAAAGGCATTTGCAAATTCCTTTGCTGGCTTTTATAGTCATTTCTGCACAGAGGTCTACTGTTTATGTTCACCACTGTTTGGAGGACTCTTACCACCTTAACTTTTGCAATGCATTTTAAAGCAGAACCTTAGATCTCCAGACCTCTAGACCTGCACAGACTGTTTGTCGGACATAAAGAGGGAAACTAAACTAAAAACTGTCAAAAAAATTAAATAAATAAAAAAAAAACACTTGGCTTCAATCCCGCAGGGCAGTCCGATCATCTGGGGGTGTCTTGCATCAGGTCCCGCTTTGTCCCAGAGCCCTTGCTCCAGGCGCCGCCATCTTCGTCTCTTTTCCCAGTTTCCTAATCCCAGGTCACCCAACCCAGGCGAGAGATCGAGTGACATAGGATGAGGAAAAAACTTGTCGAGCTCACTGCGTATGCCTGAAATCGGCAAATTACTCTTTGTGCGAAAAGGCTCCTTCTGCGCATGCCTGAGGTGCTCGGGCATGTGCAGAAGTAGCACCCAAGAGCCTCCTGGGATGTGTGACATAGGTACCCTGGGAGGCTCTGCGTTCTCATTCATTCTTGATCGCCTAGGTGAAAACAACAAAATTTTTACTTTACATAAAGGGTTGTCTAGCCTTTTATGTAAAGTGAAATTTCTGAGTTTAGGTACGCTTTAACTGACAGTGATCCATTCAGAGATGCGTTGTTACTGCTACCATCTCTCACCAGTCCTTCCACCTTCACCCAGTCTTTTGGGTTTGAAGTCTTTTGCTTCTTGAATGACGGAGCAGGGATGATGCAAATCCTGCATATCTGCAAGGGAGTTGTTTATTACAAACACAGAGTTGTGCCTGTGTTGCTTATTGTACAATGCTACCCAGAAAAAAAAAAGCTATGGTGGCCCTGTGGAAAGAACTTTGAACAAAATAGACTTTGTGGTCTCTTTGGTCATGGAAAAGCCTGTGATTTTCACTTAGCAGCCATTTTTGATACAGAACTCTGGCAATGCAGTACAAACTCAACACCGCAGAAACAATGTGGAGTGAATAATCCCATTCTAAGACGAGCACTAGTGAAAACTTGAATTTGAATTTTTCTAAGCCCCGTGAATTTCGTAGTGTTCTGTATGAGGTCTTTAAGGTGGTGGTGCCTTCCAATTATTCTGTCTTGAAACGGAAACTGGGTTACTGATTCCACTAAATGGTTAGCAGGCTAATTGTACTCACTTCCTATCTGTATTTTAACACATTGTAGCTAAGTAATTACTTAGCACATTGTTGTGTGACCTTACTGATGCTTTCTTTTTCCTTTTCATGGATTATTTTCTTCCTGCCTTTGTTTTCCTGTCAAGTATGGTTTGGTAGACAACCTTTTCCCTAGCACTAAATGAAGTGCAGATTTGGGAATATAATGTATGTAGGAATTTCCACCCACACTGTTACATTTTTTATTCTTTTACATCAATGCCATGTTAACATGGGGGAATATGTATTTTATGTTCATATTTGTGCTTAGATGCTTGGTAAGGTTTTGTGATGTGATTGCCTGATGCAGCTGATTTCAGTTTTGTCCTCCATCTGTAACGTTTTCTGATCGTTGCCCTCCGTGTTTTTGATAAACATGCATGTGTGGGTGAATGTACATGTAAATATCCGTATTTAATATGCAACTTCTCATCATTTTAACCTCAATTTAAGACTTGTTTAATTTCTCAAAATGTTTACCCTTCTTTTCATTAGCTAGGAAGAATGTTCCTTGGCCCTGTACAATTTTAAAAGGAAACTCAATCTAAAAATGTGAGCAGGTATATCATATCCCTTACTGCAGAAGGGACAGACTCTCTCTATACTGCAATAAAACAAACTTACCTAGGTATTTTTTAGTGCTGAAGAAACATGACATGCCCTCTCTGCAGTAAAGAACCTGCCCTATTAGTTTTTTTAAATGTTTTAGTTTTGTTTGCTAGGTGTCACTTATTGGCCTTACTGTTTTTTTACTAACTGAGGTGGATTTCTTGTGGTGTCTGCTCTTTGGCAGAATGTTTACCTTAAGATATTGATTTTCTTTGAGGTTTATCACAGAGATGTTAAGGCGTTTGCAGGGCGTGATTGTCTTATGACTACATAGAATAAAAATGTTTTCTATTATGTATACATGACTGCTTTTGCAGTGTATTGGCATCAAAATATTAAAGGAAAGAAGCAGCCTAAAGCTGCGTACACACTTGCAATTTTTCTCGTTGGAAAGGATCTTTCACGATCCTTTCCAACGACAAGGGAGTGCATGATGCATGAACGGTGCTGTACATACAGCACCGTTCATGCTCTATGGAGAGGGGAGGGGGGAGAGCGACGGAGTGGCACCCTGCTGCGCGCTCTCCCCCTTCCCTTTCATTAGGATCGGTTGTCGTCCATCGTCCGTGGATCCGGCAGGACGGTCGTTCGGACGATGGACGACACCGACTGTACACACGGCAGATTTTCGCCCGATATTTGTCCGATGCCGATTATCGGGCGATAAAAATCTGCCGTGTGTTCGTAGCTTAAGTTCCACTAAATTGCTAAATACCCACACTTTTTTTTTTCAAATTCTGGATAGAGTGAGGAAGGATTAGAGATGCTGTCAGGTTTTACTGTTTATGATATGAAGGTTGTCTCATCAGGACAGGAAGTAAAGAAAACTCTAAAACCGCAAAAAAAGTGCAACTTAAGTAGTTGTGTGTATTTGATATATTTCCCCCACTTCCTGTCTGTAAAAGGTTGTTATAAAAACAAGAAGTGATGAAAAATCCTCTCTAAAAGTGCCAAGCATTGGAATGAACAATGACCGGGCTTCTAATCTTTTCTTTTCTATTCAAAATAAAAATTTCCCATTGTATATATTTCAGATTTGTTCACTCGGTTTAAAAGCATACTGCTATACCGAAAGTCTCTGTATTGTGTGTCTGTGTGTCAGGTCCTTGGGTTGTTACTGATTGTGTTCACCCATCATCTTTGTAAAGTAGAAGCAGGTGCTGTAAATGGAGTACATGAGGAGCCAATGTTTACAATCTACAAGCATAATCCTGCATTTTAATTGTTCTGTGCCGCACTGTGAGTTGTGTTGGTGTGTGTGGTGCAGTGGGTGTAATGTTTTGTTACTGGATTCTGATGGTTTACTTTTGATTTTGAGGGACTAGAACAGTACTGATTTGGTTTCCTGCTTATTGGCATACAGTGGCACACTGTGCCTACAATTATTTTTTAATTATGCTATTATTCTCTGAAGTTTTAATCTCAAAGCTAGACTTAAAACTAGGCTAATAGAATGTTGTTGTGAAAACAAAACTTGTCATACTAGGATATGTCAGAATCTCATCAAATTTTATTGCCATGATAATGTACAACAGGTAGACTGGATTTTTAACCTTGATCACAAAACATAATGTGTTTTTATACAGTTGCAATCAAAAGTTATCTTTAAAAATGGAAACTGAGATTGATAAATTGTAAATATATTTGGATTCTATAGAGAAAAGGATAATTGCAATTTGAATAATAAATTGAAAAATTACCATAATTACTGTTCAAGTATACTAAATGAAGACGAAAAAGAAGGTTTTGGGGTATGTATATGGAACAAATAGGAGTCCAGTTTTAAGATTTTGCCCTCATTGGATTGCAAGGTGTCCCTTTAACGGGCAGATATGTGGAAGTTCATCCAGCTTTGCTTGGATTGTTCTCATTAGTATCTTCCCCAAAATGTTTTTTTTCCTCTCAGTTGGGGGAAGCTGAAAAGCAAAAAGTGGGGCAATCTCCAGCAAATTTAGTCTTCCCAGTTGTGGGTGCCATAGGTGTCCAGTAACCCCTGTAATTGTGTTGATGTCATTTATATAGCGCTGCCCTGCTATGCAGCGCTGTACAAAGTGTTAGCTTTCTTGCATATATTTTTTTTCCCTACTTTCTAAAGCCCACAGATTTTATGTCCAATTTTTCCTTCGTCTTTGTGTTATATCCCAACTGTCCAGGGCACCTGTATTGTGACCTAACTCCCTAGTGTCCCAGGTTTTGTACGGAGTGTAACCGCTAACTGTAACTGCAACCACTGCTACTTCCTACCACCTGAAAAAAAGGACATAAAAACATTAAACCATTTGTGGTAATGTTAGTTAAAAGGTAAAACCACTTGCAAAAACATGTGATCTAAACCTTGTACATCAAATCTACACTCTGGTACACCAGGGCTCTCCTGTGGTCAGCAAATAAATTATCTTCAGAACTAATAACAGATGGTGCATACGGTAAAGGAAAGCTCTTGGTGAGAGCAAGCAGCCTTTCAGTTCTGCTGGAAGAAGAACTTCCAACCGTCCCAAGCGGAGTTGACTGGCTTCTGACTGATGGTTCTCCGACATTATACATAAAGACCATGCTGGGCAGTTGTCTATTAATAGCTGGGTGGCAACTGAAAAGTGTTGTCTGGGGAAGACATGTTGCACGTAGCCCTAGTTTCTAGGTTAACTTGGGGGAGATTATGTACATTTATAACTTTTGAAAATGCCTAATGTAAGCAGATATGTTTGCAAACATCTAAATCTATTGTATGTTGAAAATTCTATCAATTTTTAGAATGTCCAAGCTACAGCACTTCAAACAGTGTGCTAGTCTGAACGGGCACAAAGTGATTTTTGTTTGTAATGTGGAATTCACATGGCAGATAAAAGCAGTTTTGGAACTAGTTATACTCCTAAACTTGTAACTATTTTCAGCCATGTTAGGTTACTAAATAGCCATTAATGATCGGAGTACACAGAAAAAATATTTAGCTGGGAGGTTTCCCTAATATATAAAATTTAGGTTGTTGCCTTTTATTGTGTTTTTAGAAGTGAATTAATATTTGTCAGTAACTTACTAACTAGGACCTGTCACTGTGTCTACAGAGAAGGTACAAATCTTCAATGCATCTTGATAAAATACTTACGATGTGTGTAACTGACATTTCTCTTAACAAAACCCTGTTCATATACGAAGAAACCCCACTCAGAGGTACTGGTCTATTTTAAAAGCTGGGGAAAAGTAGAGAACTTTGTGACTGTGGGTCAAAAAAGAGGAATCTGATTTATCACCATTTTTGTTCTTTTTATTTTCGGTTTCATTTTCTTTTTTTTTAATATGACACTGTAAGACTCTTAATAGTAGGCTACTAAATAAATTATATTCGACCCCTTAATGCACTAACCAGTGTAGTGTAAAGGAACATAAATGCGTTTTGTTTTTCTTATAGATTTAGCACTGAAAGTAGGCCAATGTGCTATTCAAGAATTAGGCTTTAAGCAAAGTTTGTATTCAGTAACTTTCTTATTTACGAAGGATTAATGGAAAAATGATCCTATAAAGTTTCCCTTGTTCCAAGTAGTGCTAAACACAGGCATATACTCAACATAAGGCATTTACCTTGTTGACATTGCAGGGGAAATAAATACAAATGTGGAGATTTCTGTAGTGCTTCTTGATAGATGTATGCAATAAACATCAAAAGGTGGTGGCTAAATTCCATTTTGTATAGTTGGCCAGGAAATGAATGCCTCACCCACCTGCTGTTTCAAGTATAACTATTGGGTGAGGAATATTTAGGTTCTCATTGGACTTGTTTCAAAAATGCTAGTTATGTAGATATGACTTCAAGGATTTAACAGTTGGGCAACTAAGTGGATGTCTTGAAAAGGCAGTATGGTGGCTAGCACTCTCCTGTTGCAGCACCAGGGTTCCAAGTTTGAATCTTATTTGTGTGGGTTTCACCTGTTTTCTGCCTTTCCAAAAATCCATTGGTGTGTGGGTTGACCTGAGACTGCTAGAATCATTTGATTATGGTATTGGTTTTGTGATTTGTTTTGAAGGACTGTTGGTGACATTTCTATAGACTCTTTGAAGCCTTGCAAATTGTTAGTGCTATGTAAATGCACAGTAACGCCAATATACCGGTATCCTTCCTAAATAAGCAGGCTGTTTTTATAGCTTCACACAACCTTCACAGAACATAGTGAACTTTATTATGGGTACCAGTAGTTCTAACAAGCATGTGAACTGTGGAAGTGGTGTTTCTGTAGTATAACATGGAGACTTTTACTGTTAAGGCGAATAAAAATAATTTTAATAAAAAAAAAAATAAAACATTGTTACATTTCAACACTTGCCATAACTGTCCATTTCTTTTTCTGTATCTTTTTTTTTTTTTTTTTTCCTTTTTGCAGTGTTAAAGGTGTGACTAGAATCTTCAGTATCTGACTATTCTGGTTGTGTTAAATGCCTACAGTTTGATGCTAAAGATTCCATGGGCGGTGCTTACAGTAGCTATTATAGATTTATTTTCCTTCCACATTTCAATGTGTTGGTTGCAGGTTTTTGTCCTGAAGAGAAGACCCTTTTCCAGCTCTTCTGGTAATATACTGCGTTTTCTAACACGGCTTACTGTTTCACTCTTGACTAATAAAATAGAACATATTAATATTGTGGAACAATTCAGTCCAGTCCTTGTCGCAGTAATCCAGCTTTGTAGTTGGGAAGACTTTCACTACATTCTTTTGGAAGATCCTCACAACAGATCACTGACAGGTTGGGGAGGAGACCAGAGTACTCCAACACACTCTCTAGGGCAGGCATGTTCAAAGTCAGGCCCGAGGGCCAATTGCGGCCCGTATTTAGATTTCCACTGGCCCGCAGCCTCCGTCAAAAAAACAATAATATGCGGCCTGCCAGCACTGTTGACCACAGTATAAAATACATGCATACAAAAAAGATATTTTATATCTCATTAGAGTTGACCAACCGCCTTGCAGTTATTGGCCCGCTACTTGGTGGGCATAATCAGCAGGACAGGAGTCCCCATGTGTGCACAGGTAATCCCCTACGTAATTATAGTGGGAGTGTGCTGTGCAGAACCCGCACAGACCACACCCACACTAACCCTGAGTACTGCTGAATAGTCGTCCCCCCTCACCAAATCTGGCCCTCTTTGCAAAAAGTTTTGACACCCATGCTCTAGGGCAATGGAGGGATTCCCTCTTACAACAACCTTTTGAAACTCATTTGATTTGGGTGTTCTTTCAGAAAAAGTTGCTTCAGCATTTGCAAAAAAGTGAGAAGATCCCATCCTGCAAAGAACTTAATTGCAGCCCTCCACCTGTATATCTTCCACACATAACAATGTGTGACAATTATTTAAAGAATTATTTAAAAAATTTATTTTTTCTCTTTATTAAATCCAGATGGACTCCAAAAAATCATTAATCCTTCCATAAGAAATGAAGGATAACAGCGATTTAAAGTTTTCCCCCTTTCCTGTGAAATCTCATCGGATCTATTAGTTTCTTTTGGACCTTGCAGGTCCTCAATGGCAGTTAAATGTTGAGGCCTTTGCTGATGCCAGCTTGGGCATAAAGTCTTATAGATAGGCCCCATTTTCTTGTTGGATATGCAAATGTGGTTTATGCTAGATTGTAAGCTCTTCAGGGCAGGGTCCTCTCCTCCTGTGTCACTGCCTGTATTCTGTCATTTGCAACCCCCATTTAATGTACAGTGCTGCGTAATATGTTGGCGCTATATAAATCCTGTTTAATAATAATAACAATAATATGCTGCTGGACTGCTTTTGGAAGTCTTTAAGGTTAATGGCTTCCTTTGTCTATTCTTGGACAATGAAGGAAAATAAATTGTTGTAAGATTAAGCCTTAAAATCCTTTCCTTAGGGAACACGGGTGCTCCTTCCCTGTTTGGTTATGGTATGGCTCCCATGGTTACAAGGCGGAGGTATTTTCGTCCTAGGAGTATGAGCCTTATGAGTAAGTACTCTTAGTACAAAACACATCAAGATCAAGTCATGCTTTCCTGGATTTCCTGTTTGTAAGTATTTTCCAATGTTTTTCTAGCAGTTTGCTCCTTCTAGCACAGACCTCTTCTAGTGTTGTTATATTCATACAGCTTTGCCAATATGTATGGCGTTTGAAAATGCATTGGGTAGATTGGAGTAAAACAAGTGCGATCTTGGAAGTCCAAGCAATATTGGCTTGGTTTTGCTGGTTATTGATTGTGATTAATTCATATTCATCCTGTTATGAATAAATACAGGAATGTATATTGTATCCTATCACTCTTGTAATGCAGCATATAAATATTGTAAAAAATGAAAGGACACCAAGAACATAGCTGCACAGGGTGTGGATTAAAGCGATGTAACATAACTGTCATATCTTTTTCCTTATAAGGATTTCTACAAGTAATGAAGGTTGCTTAATACTCTATATACATGTACAGGTGTTGATCTTGATCTGTTGCTAGGCGATGGTATATTGCTACAACAGTAATAAATTCCAAGATTCTATGTCAGTATGAGTGTGATTGTAAATTACCTGGGCCTGTCAATGCAAAATTGATTTCTAGCTCCCAGTTGTAAATATACATGCCCTTGACTTTACACTGTTGAAAAGAATTCTTATATTTTGTTTCAAAGATAAGCATGCAAAAATGGAAACTCCAGCTGTCTAGAATCACCCTAGAGAATATAGATTAAAGATAAAGCAAAAATGGTGTTAATGGTCCTCTTTGAGTTATTGTGTTAGGGAGTGTATACATGGAAATATGTGTGAACGTGTGATAATACTGATATATATATTTTATTTCATGTGTAAGAGAATTCTTACGCAAATAACCCATTTTAGTATACACCTCCTTTATTATGACACACCTACCTGCTGTAATATAAACAATTCTTTTCAAATGTCAATGCCAAATGTCATTGTTGAGTGATTCCACATTTTTCCCCTGCTTGATCTGAACAAAACATTTCTTTAGCTAAAACAAAGTAATTTTATTTTTGGAGTGGCACTGTTATTTTAACTTTGATTTTTTTCAGTGAGGTGATTAGATGTAAAAATTTTGATTTGGCAGCAAAAAATGTAGAACTTCATATAGAAATGAGCAAATCACAACCCAGTTTTGCTAACTTTGGTTGGATCGGTTTATCGTATGGTGCTTATGTAGCTGAGCCGACATAACTGGTTCAGACCAAGACTGCTTAGAAATCCTTTTCTGTCTGCTACTATTGCTTTTCGAGGTTGCTTCTATATGCTTCCACACTATGAGCTAGGGCTGTCTAATTCCAGTCTTTGGGAGGCATAAACAGTCATGTTCTGACTCTTTGCAAACCATACCTTACTAAATATACTGCTCACTGTTATAAAAAAAAATGTATCCTGACCCTAGAGGACTGGAGTTGGGCAGCACTGCCATAAACACTACCGTTTTTAGTCCCAGTAGATGTAGAATCCTACTGTATGTCAGGTTACACCAGAAATAGGAAGTGTGGTCTTTCATCTTTGGAGCTAAAAGTTGCAACATTGCAGAAATTATTGTCAGAAAAATGCTATATTGCCTTTTTACAACAGCCACAATGTTGTCTGGGTCACTAGTGGAAATAAAATGCCAGTGATACAATTTACACTATCGGACCCAAAGAAATGTAAACCCAGCCTATGCCCATTTTTTGTTGCTTGTGGCTTTTCATTTAGAGAAATACAACGTGTCTTATCAGTCCATAGTCAAAAACTAAAAGTCCATACTACCACATCCAAAAGCCAACATGTACATGAGGGGTTTGTATTTCCATACCACTTAGAGAACCATGAGGGCTAAGGAGTGCCAAGTCCATTCCTCAGTGTAAATCACGATACCTATTACATTTAGAAGAAGAAACCATAAAATGTTATATCAACCTGCCATGAAGGCATTTGTGGAATTTGCTATTATAAGGTGAGTGCTGTCTCCCATGGTCCTCGTGCATGGTCACCTTCTTGTGTGTTGGAAGATGGCAGGAAAGTCACATCTGCTTACACAGGTAAAGGACAGTGCAGGGGGTGACTGTGCACCATGTAAGCTAAGGAGAGCTGCCCCCTCCCTTCCTCCTCCACCATACATACTCCATAGCCAACCACCTAGGTTCCTCAAACAGGGATCCATGGAACCCTAAGGTTCCTCCAGAGGTTGCTAGGGGTTTCTTGAGCAATGAGCAATTTGTGCCTTTTAGGTCAGTTTCAACTGCCACCAATGATCATTTTGGCTATTTGTAATTGTGACATTATTCCCACTGGCCAGCCATGTAAGAGGCATTATTTCCACTGACATCACACTAGTTTGACATGTTGACAGTATATGTATATATCCAAGAGGGCAATATTTGCAGTGTTAAGCATACTGTAGAGAGGAGTCAACATATATCCAAGAGTGGCAACCAGGGCCTGAGTTACCAATAGAGGGTGATGGGAAATATAATGATAGGAGGCCACTCCAGGGTAACACCTGTTAAAGCTGGGCCTATGAAGTGAAATCCCTAAGATTGGCCATGTTTCATGAGACTGGTTAAAAATCTGTTCAGTATGACAGGCCAGGATACTTCCCAAAAAATGGGTTGGTAGATTTCCTTGGAACCTGTACCTGTGATCTGCCATAGAAGATTGCAAATAGACCAGCTCCTGATAGTGAAAATGCCTATTTCACTCCAGATGCTTGAGTCCTATTGTGTGGCCCTAGATTTTCACAGCTATATGATGAACTTTATAGGCCACCTTTCCTACATTAACCTCACAAAGAGCTTCCTTTTTGGAGGCTTGCAAACAACTAAACAGGGTCTCCAGGTTGCAGCATGTAGACTGGGCCTGCATTCAGACCCAAAAACCAAGAGATCACATTTATTTACAATTCAAACAAAAAAATGATTGCCAAAAAATCTCTCCTACATCTCAGAAATCACTATATCTGGTATATCCCAATTTGATTAAAAGTTCAAGAATTTTACCCACATAAACAATAAAATGTTTTCCTTGCCCGTTTTATTAATTTTTGCTGCCTCTTTAGGTATTTCCCTTTCTTATATTAGAGAAGTGTATCTTTTGTGGCATGTATAATCCTACTGGAAAGCTAATAAATTGGCTTCCTAAGAAATGTCATTCTTCCTCAGTTGTAAGATATACAAAAATATGTAGCAGGTATGTGAACCATTATACAGATTTCATTACGTACTGCTGCAGAAATCTCTCGTACATGATTAGACATATGAATTGTTGATTCTAAGAAACATGTCTTAAATTGTCATAGAAAATGACATTTGTTATGAAAAGGTTTTCAGAAATAATGTGAATTTCTCTCATCACCTTTAAAAAGTGGCAATAAGCCAGCTGAAAATAGATCCCTGATCTACGCACTTATTCTTTTTCGGTTGTACTATGGACACTTTATCCCACAAACCTGCCTGAATTGTAGATAAATGATTACAATTGAATAATCTTATTATCAATTATTTTACCTTTTTGTTTATTGTCCATGTGTAAATACTTTTATTTGTACATATTGAGGGTTACAAAGCTGAACACCTACATGTATGCATCTTTCATGTATATTTTGACTGGAGTTCATGCTGTGCTCCAACATAAACAAAACTACAGTGTACGCCATAAAATCCGTTATTAGATTTAATTTTGCACCCTATTATTATTATTAAACAGGATTTATATAGCGCCAACATATTACACAGCGCTGTACATTAAATAGGGATGGTACAAAATGGTACAAAAGGAGCATAAATTGTCCCTCAGCTCTTCTCTGATTTACTTGACTTCCAAAGCAATCAGAATACTTAGTAGAAAATCTTGCTCTTGGGAGGTTTGTGTCCCTTCTTACTTAGTTAGGCAATAAAGATGACAAACTTCTACTCTAGCCTGTCTGCTAAAACATTCCGTAAACACTTATGATTTATTGAATGTCTTCAAGGTTTTGTCCCTTAAAAAAACAGAAAAAAGTAAGCGTTCTATGGATGGCTTGTAAAGCTCCTTGGTAAATCCCATTGTCTTCTTCTATAGCTTTTAAGAAGGAGTAGCAGCATGTTGATGAGGTTGTCCTTTTTCTTTAAGAATATTTACAGTGTTAGTATTTGAAATCCTACACCATAGGACTTAAGTTCAAAATTCAAATAGGGGTATGGACGGCTTGCTTTAAAACCTTTTTTACTGCTTGTTAACAATATTAAGATATTTAAAAGTCTTAGTCTTGTGCACTACATGTATGTACATTTTACACTGTACATGTCGGAATCTGGTAAAAAAAAATGTTTTACATTGGTGCTAAGCCCCAAGGTCTCCAGTTGTAACCACTAATGGCACAATGTATACAGCAGTGCATAGCATTTGTCCCATGCCACTATATAGTGATTTTGAGGCAATCATTTTGAATATAGGGAATTGTTTGTTTTGGTTTTCACTTTAATGTTCTGTTGCACAAAAGAAAAGCCCAGACAGATTTGCTCATCCTTACTAGAGAGTACTTTTTTAATATGATTGACTATTCTTTCACATATTGTCTTGTACACGTGTTTATCATAAAGTATGGTAGAGATTTATATTTGGATTGTGTGTATGTTTTAAATGGTTTTCAGCTTTAGATGTTCTTTTGACCAGGTAACAAATAGTTCTCTCTGCTAGGACAACTGGTACGAAAGACAGTGAAGGGGATGTTTACTATACATTAAATGTTTTAACTACTTTAAAATTCTGAAGAAGAAACTCCTAATGAGTTTAAATAGAGTAGTATATATAACAGTATAGTAAAAAGTTATGATTTGACTTGATATTCCTCAATAAAGAAAAATATAGTACAGGTTAATATTAAGTTCATGAATGAAGCAGTTATCACCCCAAATTTTTTCATTAATCCAAGTTTAATATGAAGTGGTGGAAGGTAAACTTTCTGTGGATCATTGAGTGATTTATGCTACACGTTGTACTGGCCAACAGTGTGTTCAGGTCTGGGTGGCAATTCTTTTACTTTGTAATGGTTGCCCTCATCACGACTGTTCCACAGGCACAGAAAGCACATATATTTTTGTATATCCCAATTGCAGGCCAAGAAGGAGTGTCACCACAAACGTTCCACTTGTGCTCTGAATAGGTAATCAATTTCAAAATGACCTCCATGGATTCGTATGTCTCTTTTATTCCCTCGGCATGAGCAAGAGAAACGGAAGGTTTTTTTGTTACCTTTATGCACCAATACAGTTTTCAGTCTTGCTTTGCTTGAGTCTATGAACAATTTCCACTTCTCTGGTATGTATTTGCAACCTAACTCTATCATCGGACCACTCACGTTGGTACAGAAGCAAATGTCGTTTTCCAGCTTGTACTAACCTGCAAACTTTGTGTGATGATCCCAAAAGTGTGAAGTTGTTGTTCCTTTTTTGTAGCAAATTTCACTCCTTTAATCTGCAGGCTAAGAGTTCTTCTTTGACAAAAACAAGTCCCTTTTTGGATCATCTAAGTCTGATTGGATTATAAAATGTGGCTTACCCTCTTCAAATTGTGGTTCATAACATTCCTTAACATTGACATCATCCTCCTGTTCCTCATCTGACATGTCACTGTCAGTAACAAATGTAGGAGGGACTGGCACTGGATTCTCTGCATCATGTGGCCCTGGCTTCAGAGCAGATTCACAATCAACATGAAGGGTTTTTGATTTGATCTTCTTTAAAAACCCAGCAATTTTACTAATACAGAAGTAGCAGTCTGAGTGATGGTCTTTTGGCTCACACCAAACCATAGGCACAGCAAAAGGCGTTTTATTCCTTTTCCCATTCAACCATTGTGTTAGGCCAACGTAACACACCTGACAGCAGATATGAGGTGCCCAGCTTTTATCCTGGTCTCCAATTTCACATCTAAAGTAATACTTGTAAGGAAATCTCACCCTCTTGTTTAGGTTCTTGTGTTGATCACACGGGGTATACTTTCCACAAATGTAGCAAAATTTGTCCGGTTTATTAACACAGCCGCCCCTACTCATCCTTGGCTCAAAACAGACTCAATATGGCCTAGCTGTACTATCCAATATGATGGTTTTGCACTAGACAAGCCCTTCTCGCCTTATGGTTTTGCACTAGACAAGGTCCATCTCGCCTTATTTTTATAATTTTTTTTAACCAGCAGAGATTTGTGCACAGTTAGACACCCTTGTATACAATAACCATTTTTTAAGTATGACTCTTTACCCCAGAGGTAATTTTATTTAAATCTATGACTGCAATTCCTTTAGTGTTTCAAAACTAAAAAAGCGATATCCCATGTATATGTGGGTATGGAAGGCCATAAAAGATGTCTGCTTTTATCTGTTTCATATAGTTAGGGCTTACCGTGGCTTTTCTTTCAGTACTGGGTAACATGCAGCTGGGCCTCTATTTGAGTGCAAGAACTAAAATGTGCGGAGAAGATTTTATAGTTCTAAAAATATTGTCAAGTTAACCAAAATTTCGATATATAAAATACACACACATGCACACAATACAGTATATAGTGAGCATAGTGAGTCTATACTGTGCAATAAACTAGATTAATATTGCAGGAGCCTTGGAACCAGGAAATCGAAATGTCGAATCGAATGTCTTTGCCTCCAAAAGAATTCGCAATATGAATTGTAGCTGGCCTACAGCAGCCTATGCGTGGACCCCGGTGAGTTTATACTGACAGGTGACCCAGAGAATGCAATGTGGAACCAAGTAAATGCAGCAAATCATTTGGTTTCACATTGCATTCTCTGGCAAAGAAAAATAATTAGAAAAAACAATAAAAAGAAACAAGACTACTTACCCTACTATACTACTGACAACCATTCAGAGTACACTAAAGTGAAAGTTTTGTGTCACTCCAGGAATAAACAAAATCCAAAAGACTTCACTTCTGCATACCTTAATGTGGTCCTTTTATTTTTCTATCATGCAAATTGTTTAAAAAAAATCTTAGGCCTCTTTCTCCATTATAGGCTTGTTCCCGATTGAATGTTAAGCAAACCCTCTTTGTTTTCATATGTAAATGTTTTATATCTATCGAGAAGGAAAAACTTCCTCAATTTCTTTTCTACATTTCAAGTTTGGCCCCTGACTTGGCCTAAGTTTTTTTAATTTTGGCCCTCTGTGTATTTGAGTTTGTCACCTGTGCCTCTTTAATACCTGTGCCTCTTCACATCCCAATATGAAATAGCTGGCTTGAACTTGTTGTTCCACATCGGCTAAAGCTGTGTGAATTGTTTGTCAGCGTTGGACGTTTGTGTACTAAACCCCTTTTATGCCAGATCCCGGCAGGCTTCCTTGCATAGGCAAAGCAGCAGAGCGAACAATAATATATTAAACATCCTCTGAAGCAAATGGCCTGGGTGGGGCTGTCTTAGTTGACTTCCATGCGGTATTTGTATTATTTGCCTTTGGGTTACAGTAGGTGTCAGCACTCTGAGTTTGCCATTTATTAAAGAGACATTTGTAGTAATTGGAGTATCCTTTGTTAAACACTGAAAGATTTTCTTGGGATTGTTTCCTTGCACCTGTATACTTTGGCTGACAAACTAGTTCCCAGTGCTTTATGTTATGATTCTGTTACAGTCTTGCTGCAATGTCTAGAAATCTTGTAATTAGTTTAATTTGCTTATGATACCTTGTTTTTATTTCCTTTAACACTGTCACTAAAACAACAACCTCTAAATACAGAGTGCTTTTTAATAATCTTGAAGCATACAGTCAATTTGATAGTGCAGCTTTTGGTGTACAGTTCAGCTGTTTCATATGACACAGAGGATCATTTAAGTTTTTTATAGGTCAGGCAGTGCATAGCTGTAGCAAAATGGTGCTGAACAGGTGCAGCCTGTGAGCGATGCACCACTCCTGAATTCTTTTTGCTTTATTTTTATACATATTTTTATCTTTACTGTGCAAGAGCGTAGTTTTGACATTTTCAGCTTTCTTTATATGTGCACATTCTGTCACAATGTTGCTCAGCAGCCAAACCTAGATTCCAGGTGCATGTCCTAGTCATTGAGTGCTGTGTACAGACAGAATGTCCCTCCTCCTGTTCCTCACCCTCCTATGCCTGCTCTGGCAGTAGTTTCTGGGTGGGTCAATGTCATTAGCTCTAGTTATTTTTAAAGACATAAGAGGTGAGGTTTATCGTGCAAAGACAGAAAGAGGGCGTTTGTTTGTAGATCTGACATCAAAGTGTACTTTTCTCCCTACTGACTGCAGCAGGTAATCTTTGCAGCGTCATTCGACTACACAGATTAGAGCCAGGCTATTGCTGTACATGAATTATTACAGTTCATCCTTCATGCATATTTTCCTATCTCTTGTGTTCCTTGTGGACTTTGGAGTTTTGGACTTCAATAAGGAATTTTGATTTCAAGCAGTACAGCTAAGCAATCCTTTTTCTCCACTTGCCTTCACAGGATAATATTAATGTTTTCTTGCGAGCGTGTGAAAAACTTGGACTGAAAGAAGCACAGCTTTTTCATCCCGGAGATCTTCAGGATTTATCAAATCGAGTTACTGTCAAGTAAGTGAAATGAAATAATGATGCGCTATATATATATATATATATATATATATATATATATATATATATAATTAATTAATTTATTTTAGATCAGTGTGCTTTATTAACTAATATCTAGTGGACTTTTAGGTGTAGAGCATATATAGGCTTTGCTAATGCTGACTCTAATTGAGCAAATGTTGTGCTGGTGTAAAGTAGTAAAGCAAGTTTAACCTGTATTTTAGGTTGTGTATATTTTCAGACTAAGAACAGCACAACATGATCTATTTGCACGTTTTAGTGTATGCCATTTATCAAAATGCAAAACTAGCTCATGATATATTTTTTGTGTGTAGTGTAAAAATTTTGTAGAAGATGCTTAGGTGACTTATTGGTCATGCAATTTTATTCAATCCTAATAAAAGAAAAAAAAAAGTACTAATGATACTTAATTGCAAAGGCCCTAGTAAATCAGTGTATCAACACAGTTGCTTTTCCAGAAGCGTTTCTCCACAAGATAGGCCTTAATATAAAATTTTGTAGGCCGCTGGCCATTTTTATTTTGACCTTTTTTATGTAATCTATTTGTTTGGTCTGATCCTAAAATCAGAACCTTGTGAATGTGTGTACGCGATTGAGCCATAAATGCAAATCAAAGTGGCATACTTTTCAGTTGATTTTGTTAAAAAAAATGGCATTGCGTTACTGTTGAATACAGAAAAGTTAAGTGATGCATGGCAAAACAGTAAATGTACATGAACACTGTGCAATATATTAAAATTAAATTCAAATTCTGTGGTCCTGAGATTTAAAAAAAATATTTCCACTCATGCCAGAAAGGAAGAAGAAAATGCACAGGTACATTAAGCCTAACAATGCTCTGCAAATATTATGGTAAAAGATGGCTTGTATGATCACAAATATTGTTCCAGGTCTGTCCTTGTGCCTTGTATAAATAACGTGTTGGTGCACCTTGATCATAGGATGCATATTGCACAACTTTCTGGAAGTAGTTTCAGTAACTATTATATTATTTGTTTTGTTTTTTCTTACATTACATATTCTATGTTACATGTTATGAATTCTTATGTTCTATATGTTACATAAATGGTATATTTCTGTATGTTAAGCCTTGGTATAAATGATAGTGTTCAGAGTGAGCATAACTGACCTAATTTTGCGTGATTTTCATTGCTATTCTGGAAGTTTCTGATGTAAAAGACACGCCAAATGTTTAAGCTCCCGAATCGTAGAATGTTTAATAAGATATCCTAGTGAAATACAATGTGGTTATTAAGGCCTTGACCCTTTTGTGGAGCTATTAGGTTTAGCTATTTGAGATTCTGAGCAAGTTGACGGTCATATACATCCAAGGGAAGCCCAACACAGCCAGCTAATTGGCCAGTTAGGGTAAAGCATGTGTTACAGCAACCTTGTTGTTGTTTACCTAATTTTGCATTGCAGCAGTTCTATATAATAATCCTTGCACTTTTTATTGCTTAACTGGAGTGTCATATTGCAATGGGTTATATTTTATAGGCTACTGAAGGAAAAAAAATAATTATGTGATTCTGCTCTAGAGTATAATTATGATTCCTAGGAGAACTGCATGTTTTAACAAGCTACATAATAAGCATGCATTCAATATGGCAAGCTTTCACAACTTATTTGATAGTATGGAAGCATCTTAAAGTGTTTTACTGGATTTGGACTAATGGTTTGACATTTACAGTTTGTGGTTTTCCCTCCCTTCCCTTTATGCTGTCTCTGATTGCTCATGACCTATTTGGATGCTGATTCTACATTCAAGTGTCCTAAATGCAGACATGTATTCACACCTTTCAATTGCAACTGTAGGTAAAAAAAGTTAGAAATCATCTAAACCCACATCAAAAAGTATTTGCCATAAGACTTCAGGTTTAGATGTATTTTACTGTCCTGGCCTTTGTAGTGCTAGGCAAACCTACGTTGTACTGTGCATAAGTAGTGCCCATCCCACCACAAAAAAGTTGTTTTTGGAATGGGGTTGGATAAGGGTTAGACTCTTGGTCGTGTTCTAATTGCTATCTGTGTATCTTTTTGTGGGAGATGTCACTCTT
The DNA here is from genome assembly GCF_032062135.1 of Pyxicephalus adspersus. NCBI lineage: Eukaryota > Metazoa > Chordata > Amphibia > Anura > Pyxicephalidae > Pyxicephalus > Pyxicephalus adspersus. The sequence goes on from NC_092858.1 coordinate 55,288,598, forward strand.
CTGGTAGACTCCTGATAAGAAAAGTAAAATAAATCCCCCCAAATGGGGGCTTTAAAACTTCCTTGCCTTAACTTTTTTTTTTTTTTGGTTTGTTATTAGTGTCCCAGTTAAGGACATTTCACTTTTTTCTCTTCTGTCAGAATATAGGAATTGAATCCCAAAATTGGATATAGGGGGGAAAAAGCAAGGGCTGATTCCAGGGCTCTTGAGATCCCCGGCTGTCGTTCTCTAGGAGATATCTTGTGTTTGGCAGCTTTTTATAATGTATGCTAAGAACTCGCACTGACCATATTACACCATTCTAATCTTAGCCTACTATTTCAGATATTTTAAGTAACGCTTTCCTTTGCTTGTGTTCATGTGTGTGCTCTGAAGCCTTAAACATTTGATAATACTTTTATTAAACTAAACCCGTCATGAGAGAAACATAAGAACAACCCCTACTTGAACTTCTTCCAAAAAGCAGCAACTTTTTGTATGCATACAAAAAAACTGTCAAAATAGGTTTAGCAGGTGTGTAGAATTTAACATACTTATAAATTATTATTTTTTTGTGTGTGTGTGGTTTGGGCAGTCATATCAAAGCTGAGCCTTCAACTTGTAGGGGGTCAGGAATCAGGAAGCCTTAGGAAACCAATGAGTGCACAGATCCACGGAATTAATTTTGCAGATACAGAATTATGTATACTGTAGAGACTCCCACAAGCAACACTTTGGTAAATCACCAAACCTAATCCCCTAAGAGCCTTGAACTAGCAGTCAGATGCAGCAGTGCCTCTCCCAGAAATATTTCATTTTGGGACTGTAGACTTGGGATCCTTTGTAAGTGGGCATTTCTGGAGGCAGAGGGTTGGGTAAAGTTAAGTTAGGATAAGGGGCAGGTAGAATTTGTACAGTTATCCTTTTACCTACATAATCTCAAGTTATAAACTGTTCAACATTTTTCAGCCTAAATGTAATGGGAAGCTGTAAAAGAATATAATAGGATTAGCTGCAGTTATTGTTGAAAATGTACCGTTCAGTCTGCCAGACTAGAATTTATTATGGATTTGGACCCTGGTTTAAAATCCTAATTGTACCATGTCAAACAGAATTTTCTTTAAGGCTTTGGTCAACCACTAAGAGGAACCGTATTGGATATAAATAGATCAGCCCTAAGATATTTTCAGAAATGACACAGAGATTTTTCTAATGACAGACCAACCAGATGTCAGTGTCTGTCAGTGAAGTGTCTCTTTCATGTATTGTGTTCGCACTTTTAAAATGGAATTGTTTGCTTTAAATGTGAAACTGTTTCCAGCCCACCTACTTTTGATGACATGTTATCTTTTCATCATCATGAAATCATGTTACTAATATCAGGAAAAATGTATTGAATCATGTTCTGCTTATTCTTTTGTTTAATTTTGTTTAATCTTTTTCCTTATAGATTGTTTCTGGCCTCACCTGTTTTGCATTGTATAATAGAATTAAAAAACACGGCCTCATAATCTCTTTTTAACTAAATGTACACCATGATATTAATGAAGTTGCAGATGCTAGCTGTCAGTCGTTTTTGTAGTTAGACCCTTCCTCTGGCATATTTTATTAAGCTTATTGGCTATGCATATAAAGACGGTCTTATTCACCAGTATGGATCCATAGGCTTTCTATCCAACATGTGCCAAGGCCCAGTCCTGCAGATAGGTCCCAAGCATTGAGTTCTGTGATGGGCACTAGGGGCAAGCATAAACCTAAGCGTGTATTGCTGGGTAGCAATGGTTGGTGATATTGCTGGTGGTTAGATGAGCGTGAGCAAACAAGTTGGGTTTCATTCAGTCATGAGTTCACCGCAAGTACCTGAATTTGCATTCCTTGTACATTAGAGCTGAATTGTGAGATGTGGAAGTGGTACTAGAAGACTATCAATTTGTGTAAGCAAGAAAAATATTGAGAGGGTAGAGCTGATGAAAAATCTATCACATTGCATCTTCTCTGCAATGGGTCCAGGAAGATCTAAGCTTAGACAAAGGGGGTGGATTACCAGAGCACATCTAACAGAAGAGCACTTCAGGGGATGTCTCTGGTTTGAGGCAAAATTGTGCATCCAAAAAGGTTTGTCTATTTTATACTTGTCTATTTATTTTGTGAATTCTGATGGCTACATTCCAGAGCAGTTTGTGCAGCAATGCATTCTCATTGGCAGGTATGTAGGTGTTCTGGCTGACTGCATGGTAGTAAGCTCGTTTCCCCAGCGGTTCCAACATCTTCACTCAGTGCTTTTCTGGGTGCTTGATCTCCATTGACCAGGCTGGAATGAAGTGACTCCTATGCATGTGCACAGATTTCAGTTGGACACCTAGTTTTGCTGAGAATGTGCATGAAGATCTACATGCACAGCTCAGTGGAGGTGCCCCTTTTCTGACTCGTGAGGGATCTTTTTTAGCTGAACTGTGTAGTGTTGGTCTACCTAATATAAATCCAAATCCAAGCAAATATGTTGTAAAAAAAAGTGCCAAAACCACTCTTATCTGTCTGTGTAGCCATTATTTCCCCTTGTAATAAGTGACAGCTTGCTGACCTGGTGAGTACTGTACAAATCTTGAATAATCTTTCACTTTTAAGAGATCATAGTTATATGCAAATCTCAAATTTTCCAGTAAATAATGGAGCTTTTCCCGTCGCCTTCTATTCCTTCTGACCTGGAATAATCCTTGGCTATGAATTATACACTTGCTCTGTTTAATTTGCCTGGATTCATAACATAATTTGCTTTATAAACCCAAAAACCTGTATTAATGTTTCACATCATGCCTTAGGTAATGAGGTAAAAGTATTTGAACAGTGAGATATGTATGTGAAGAAATTGTGTGCCTTGGAATATAGTGGAGATCAAATATACTGCCACAGACTTCACCTGTTCGTAGCACAGAGTGCAGTTATAAAATGGAAGTCATTGGTAACTCGTGTCAAACGCCAGTGTTTGTTGAGGTTGTTTGAATCATTTATTTCACTTTCACAATGATTTTTTACTTACACACATACATTTTTCCTCCCCTTAGCTTCTGAACCCCATTTAGAAATGAACAGAACATTTTCCAATACAGCATTTAGGTGCACAGGTGGTATTGAAAACACCTGTGAAAATTTTTCTCTCATTATTGATTTTGCCTGCCCTAGACAATGCAGCAAAATACATAACACATCTAAAGAATCAGGTTGATGGATAATCCCTGTCTGTGTATTACAGGTTGTTTGATCTTAAATGCAACATAAGTAAATGAGTCATTTTTTGGTTACATGGGGAGTTATGGGTTGTCTGTACTGCAATGTAGTTCATTTGGTCTGATGATGAGAATGAAAGTTTTTGCAGTGTTAGGTACACATGCCAAGTGTCGAGGTCACAACCACAAAAATAATTTTAAAATTCTTTGCTAAATATTAGGCTTCATTTATTTAATAGGAAATAGACACCTTGCTTGGTAAATTTCCCTCTTAATGTTAGCTGTCTGTTGGAGACATTATGGCAAGCAGGAATATAAAATTTATACTACTATACTACTCCTAAAAATTAATTCCATCTTATCAATTCATTTATAAATATTGGTAAAGAAATGTAAGCTTGCTGTTACAACTATGGCACTTAAGCAGTCTAATTAAGTATGAATTGGATGAAATTTTTTACAAATTGTATACTAGTTTCACCTGTAGAACTATTTTGCACTATGATAAAAATCATTACAGGGATAACTGAGACTTAGAAGCACACAAGCACATGGTCTAGCCTTGGACAAATGCATCCATAACTCCATTTCTATATCAATCAAGGAAGATTTACTTTCCTATGTAATGGTGTAAAGAGCCAAAAGTGCACACTTAACAAGGCTGCTGCTGGTCAGGACACCAGACTGTTGCAATTTATGCTTTACTAATAGGCTGCTGTTCTAGTAGAAGTACTTCACTCATCATGCTGCCCAATATGTCTGCCCCTCAGGTGGGAAGACATGCTCTCATTTATATAGCTGTTGCTTCCTTGTGTAACCATATGTACAGTAGTACTGACCTCCAATAGCCACTAGTGTTTTTTCTTATATGTGGATACATTTTTTTCTCACTTTGCCAATCATCTGGCCACCACAATAAAACTGCTTTTTATTTGTAAAGTGGGCATCACCCTTGCACTGCCTGTATAGCCACTGAATAAGGTAGGTAGGATTGCTTCTAATTTTTCCATTGTTGAGGCAACTGATGTGAACTACCGCCCCCCCACCCCATCTGTGTAATGGGGGGGGGGGGGGGGTCAGGAGCATGTAACTTAGAGTGCATCGGTCAGCAGTAACCTGATGAGACATTTCCACATACATATATACTTACATCAACATACCTAAACTCCCATACATACACATCACATGCCTCACTAACATACAGACCAGTCAACACATTTTTCTGTCCATTTGCTAGCATGGCTGGCTGTCCCTCCACCCTCTTCAATTCCTGGTCATGTGTGCCTGGACTGGAAGTGGACAATCTAACATGGTATATTTCACCTCATGTAATTATTTGCATGCAACCTATCCCACTGTACAGGCAGAATATATGGTATATTACCATCCTACCATGGCCTGTGCTTTCATTAATCCTGTCGCCCGGTCACACCAGTTTGGAATTCACTTCGGAGCATTTCTGCTTAGAAAAATAACTCGATGAAAGACAGGTACCTAAGTATCTTAAGCTGCGTACACACTTGCAATTTTTGTCGTTGGAAAGGATCTTTCACGATCCTTTCCAACGACAAGGGGCTGCAAGGTGCATGAACGATGCTGTACATACAGCACCGTTCATGCTCTATGGAGAGGGGAGGGGGGAGAGCGACGGAGCGGCACCCTGCTGCGCGCTCTCCCCTTCCCTTTCATTACGATCGGCTGTCGTCCATCGTCCGTGGATCCGGCAGGTCGGTCGTCCGGACCATGGACGACACCGACTGTACACACGGAAGATTTTCGCCCGATAATTGGCCGATGCCGATTATCGGGCGATAAAAATCTGCCGTGTGTACGTAGCTTTAAGGAAAAGCTGGAAATCCTTGGGTTTTGTTATCAGATAAGTAACAAACTCTGTGCCTTATTCACTTAGTTCTTATCTTTTATTTTTCCTGACAACCTTAGGTATTATCAGCACCTGCTTTGCTTTAGAGGGTTTTGGAGCAATTCAGAGTTAAGCTACATACACACTTCCAATTATTATCGTTGGAAAACGAACGACGAACGTTCATGCACGATATATATGAACGATCGTATAGCACCGATCCTGCACATAGAGTTAACGACACGATCGTTCATAGATATTGTACACACAATAGATATGATCGTTTGAGCGACAGAGGAACTATGTGCACGACAGTAAAGTGAACGGACGTTCGTTCATCACGCATGCTCTGAACATGGACGATCAACGAACGACCGTACACACGAACGATGTTCAACGATCGTCGTCCAATCCGATCCGTCGGTCCGGTCGTTCGTTTCCAGCGACTTTCCTCGTTCGTCGGCGTCGTTGGTTACTTTTTTACCAACGATTTTTTGCCCAATCGATCGTTCGTCGTTCGATTGGAACGATAAAAATTGGAAGTGTGTACGCACCTTTATTCAACACTCAGTAACTCTGGGCTCACCGACTGAGTGCATTACATGAATCTTTTCCACACTAATCCAGTTCATCCTGTCCGTTACATCTCTGTGCCGTGCACCTGCGTGTGCCTCAGTACTGAGGTGTACAGATTGGGAGCAGGGAGCTCTTTATTGTGGAAAGGACATTCTAAGTCTTAAAATTGCAAACAAGTAAGTTTGTTTTATTATGTTGAATGTACAGTGAGCTACGCATGTGCAGTTTAGGAGAAGTAGTAGCCTAAGGACAGTAGTTATAAAACAAGGGAATTTGACATTCCCTCAAACATTGCCTGGGGGAATCAATTACTGCTACTGAAACACATGGATCTGGAAGATTCTCTTGATCGAATGTCAGATTCCCTGGTTTATAAATAGAACTCCTAAGCTACGTGCACACTTCCAATGGTTCTCGCCCGATAATCGGCTCAGGGCTGATATCGGACAAGAATCCAAAGTTTGTACAGCGCACGAACGACCGTCCTGGCGGATCTACGGATGATGAACGACGAATGATCGTAATGCAAGTGAAGGGGGAGAGCGCTCAGCCGGGTGCCACTCCGTCACTCTCCCCCCTCCCCTCTATAGAGCAGAACGGTGCGGTATGTACAGCACTCGTTCATGCATTGTGCAAGGCTAGTGGTTGGAAATATTCTTTCCAACGACTATAATTGCAAGTGTGTATGCAGCTTAAGTGTTTGCTTTGCATGCTGCTTTGTGTTTGCTCATTGTTCATACTTCCCACTAAAACTCTTGCTCTATATAGGTTACACTAGTAGATTTTGTGTACACCATAAGATGTAAAGGAAATTACTTTCTTGTTCTTCTAATAAGTTGTGGTATCATACAGAGAAATTAATTTTATTGCCTCTTTTAAATGAGGTAATAATGTCAGCTGAAATTTGTAAATACACAAAAATTAAAATAAATGTAGGTCTGTGAAAATACAAATATGTACTCCCCCCCCCCCCTCCCTCTTTTCGCAACATTTGCTGTTATCTATAACCATTGTTCTTCAGTTGTCATGAAACAATGCTTTTATTTTTTCCTTCACCTAATATTCTGCCTCTATATATTGACGTTAAAAGAACCGTTTTATTGCTTGTGAACCCAGCCCTGCCATTTGACTTTTATCACACAAGGTGCGGGTGATATGTTGCATTAGGAATCTCTATCTCATTCTAGTATGTGAAATGGCACCACAGGGTTTCCATATGAAACCCCATGCCCATCCAATACCGCTAAAATGTTGCATTTTTTAATTGCAAGGGAGGAAGAGCTAAAATTAAATTTAGACCTATGTATTCGCTAATCCTGCCCTGGTAAGAGTTGTCGCTGGAGCGGAGAGTAAGAATCTTCAAACAAGGAGCACAGACAGAGGTTCTAACCCCTCTACAGCCTATTTAAAAAAATAAAATAATGAAAGGGTACATCACTATCACAAATCTAGGGTTTCCAGAAATCTGAGGTTTTTGCTACAATTCTATTTTTACTCCATTAAGTGAACTCAGTTCTTGTACCAATGCCATTAGCAATTACCTTGCATATTACAAACTTTCTACAAATATTTAAACCTGTCCACTTTGTCACGTAAACTTGCATGAAAAGTTGTAATGATAGATTATACAGCTGAAAAATGTTGTCAGTGAAACATAGATATGTGTTGGGTCTCCCGTGACATAATTTGAGTGGCGTTTTGTATATGAGACCCTCCTAAAGTGGCCCAATATATATAAAATATTACCAGGAATCCACCATAACTTCTGGGGACAGTTGTAATTTTCAGTATCTGGAAAAATAACTAGGAGTAAATGTTCATTTTACATTCAACCCTAGCAAAGGTGTGACATTTGAATTAGGGTTCCTTTTTTGTTTTTAAAATTGAATAGTGATCATTTTTCCTGAAAGGTTTGCATACAACATCCATCTATCTGACATTACCATTTTTATTAAAATGTTATTATATCATAAGAAAACAATAAACTGAAAGAACTTTTACTTGGCAAAAAAGGTTCCATTTTACTTTGCTTGTAAAAACGTTTCATTTTATATAGCAGTACATTCATAGCTGCCGAACAAGTTGTACATTTAGATAAATATGTTTTACCAGATAAATTGTAATAGATCATAATAAAGCTTGTATTACATGAAGGTATACATGCATTAAGTGGCACAGTCATTGGACCTGTACTTTTAGAATGAGACAATCCTTAAATTGTTTTGTCACACCCTTGACTACACCTGCGATAATGTGAATCATAAGCAAATTACAGGCTTACTGAAAACTGGCAGCATAGTTATAGTTTAATCACAATTGATATTAATAATATATGGGAAGGCTTTGAGCGAGTTTAATATTAGAGAACTTACTAAATCCGATTTAAAATGAACTTGTCATTTATAATAATGTCGGCAAAGAAAGCTGGTCATCTCCTATTCATAATTATTTAAATATTTGAAAGAAAAAAATGGGAAACCTTAGCATATAAAAAGAGAGCAAAACGCCACATATACTTCTGCTAAAGTATTGTGCAGTACATTTATTTTTCTTTTTTTCTCTCGACATTGTGTCCTGTGTAGTTTGCAATGTAATTTTTTTTCTGGGAGAAACTGACTTCACTTCCTGAATAAGGACAAGTATTAGATTTAGGTATTTGCTACTGATTTAATGCTACATTTGTACTTGATAAGTGATAGTTTAATATAATTGGCTATGGAGGCAGTTTCTGTTTATGATGTAAACTGTTTAATTCCAGTTTTTATGTTCCATGTTATTGCAGAGTGCAAAATCATGTCATGGTTCATTGAGAGTATTTTTTGGAAAGGGGTCAAAGTAAATACTGGGTTCTTCTCGCCTCACAAATTGCGTTCTTTCATCAGAAGGAAGGCTTGAGTTGGCATATTTTCATGGCCTGGCATTACTGTTTTGTGTTTCCTGTAGGCTGATAATTGGGATACAGTAAAAATACGTATTGGCCACAAGTATGCTTAGTTAAGACTTCTAACTCAAGTCTTCTGACATACTTGTCTGGCATTAAAATGTGTGTGTTTATGTACTGTAGAAAAAAAGTTTAGTGGAAGCATTACACTCTTACTAAATGTTTTGTTTATTGTTTAGAAAGGACTTGCCCAATTTTTTGGACATTATCATTCACAACAGTTTCATAAGAATATGTTTTACAGTCCCTTGTGGCACTGCTGCATTTAGAATGCTGTATTTTTAAATGTTGAGATTGTTTCCATGTTGAAGTACCTTCTCTCATAATGGTATTTAGTAATAATGTTGTTCATAATGTCTTCATTGCATCCCACTGATCTTTTGTCACTAGCTGGCAAAACTTAGGCTACGTACACGTGCTCAACTGTTGTAGTCAGAAACTATCTTTCATGCTCCTTTCCAGGGACAAAACAACTGAAAGATGAATGAACGAACGCTGTACATACAGCACGATTCTGGTATGTGCAGAGGAGGGAATGAGTGAGTGGAGCCCTGCTGTGTTCTCCTCCGTTCACTTCTATTGCAGTCGTTTATCGCCTGCTGGTCATTGATCCATCAGGATGGATCCATGAATGACATCTGACGACCGCTGTACACATATGAAATTCCCACCCGAGACGAGCCCAGGAGCTTGTATCCGTCAAGAATCATCTGATGGGTGTACATAGCTTTACACAAGACTAATCCTTTAAAAGAAGATGATGTATACTTTGTCCAGTGGGCCATAAAGTAATTGTCATGGTCTAGGTGAGATCCAGGCATTACTGCCATCTGAAACTTCTGGTTGTGTCAGGTAGGCTGTTCTTTGCTGCGTGCCATGGTGCCACTACATCAATACTGAACCCTGTAGTGGTATCCTAATGATTGGTGGGAGGACCACAGTACTTGGAGGAGGCCAGATTATAAGACAGTCAACATTATCCTTTGTCAGCATATTTTATATCAGTATGTTTCTAAAAGCTAGTGACAAGCCTTTCTATACCAACTTTATCACCGCAAGTGTTTCTAAGCAGAAACCTTACTTTGATTGGCTGCCTTTCTCATATGGCAAATGTATTTGTAAGAGCTGTTTTAATTTGTTGAACCTTAAACAAGTAAACTGGCCCCGGCTGTGTTACAAACACCTTGTTGGCAATTGTTTCATTGTCCAGTGTTGGAATGTGTCGCATAGAAACAAGCTTTGAAACAAGCCATAACACATTCCATTCTCCCAGCAAGGGACTATTCTTTAATACATGCTGTTCTGGACTGACAAACTAACCACCAACAATACTAACTCATTTCCAAGATATTCTTTATGTATGAAAAACTGACCATCAGCGTGTTTCCTCACAGCCCACTTTCTAAGCCATTTCATGTAAGTCAAATTTTTCACTGCACAGGATTTCAGTGCACAGAATGGGATTCTGACGGGCAGCACGGTGGCTCAGGGATTAGCACTCTGGCCTTTGCAGCGCTAGGTCCTAGGTTCGAATCCCAGCCAGGACACTATCTGCATGGAGTTTGCAGGTTCTCCCCGTGTCTGCGTGGGTTTCCTCCGGGTGCTCCTGTTTCCTCCCTCATCCCAAAAACATGCAGTTAGGTTCATTGGCTTCCCCTCAAAATTGACCTTAGACTACATTAATGACATATGACTATAGTAGGGACATTAGATTGTGAGCTCCTTTGAGGGACAGCTAGTGACACAACTATGGACTCTGTACAGCGCTGCGTAATATGATGGCGCTATATAAATACTGTATAATAATATTAATAATAATAATAATAATAATCCCTGCCTCAAATACCTTTTTTTTTTTTTTTTTTTTTTTTTTTTAATTCATCCTACAAATTAATTGATCACCTTATATGCATTTAAGTTTGGAAGCTTAGTATACTTAGTGGTATTGAAAGGTAGGATTTTATTTAGCATCCCAGGGTCTGGGGGTAAACATGTCAGGCTTCTGACTCTGCGGTTACTTTTTATTTATATGACTGGGAAGGGGGGGTTCAAGTGATGCAGAAGGTCAATATATCTGGTTCTATAATTTAGAAAATGCATTAATCCATTCTTCTGAGTTACCTGTATAAAGGAATTGGTATAATATATGATTTTCTGTAAGTAGTGCATCATCTATCTTCCAGTTATACCGCTTCTGCTAAAGCTGGTGAGATGAGCTTGTCCAATTTCCTTATTTGAAGCCAATAGTGATAATTCCTAAATCCACTCACCTGATGTCTTTTTGTATGTGATGACCTTTTGTAAGCCAGCCATAAGGAATGTGCTCCTTTTTCTGTTTTGCTCATATTTTAAACCTTAATGTAGGTTTGTAAATGGTGATTTTTTTTACTTTATTATCATGTACTGTATGCTGGGTTGAAGAAACAGCACCGTAACTGGTAGACCTAGGTGATTCCTGATGTGCAGTGCTGTACTCCAGAGAAGACATAAAAACATATGTCTGCCAAAAGAAGTTAGTCCCTATTAAAAAGAAATGTGAATTACTTTCCAATGCTCCGCTTGAGATAAAAAAAAAAAAGGATTAGTTTCCATATCTTAAGTTATGTTTATGGTGGAATTTAACTTGAGAAATTAGAAATGACATTGTGAGCTAGGCCTGAGTGAACTGATTTAAATAGAGCTTATAATACAGCTGCAATTCAAACAAGTTTAAAGGAACATGCCTGCAAGCACTAACAGCAATACTGCTGACAGAGCATTTTGGGATTTTGCAATAACTTCTCTCTACTAACATAAAAACCTTTTAGTAATAGCTGTGTGTATGTTCGTATTGCATGACACCTGTTTATTGTACTAGGTGTGTTCTTTAATGGCGTTTTTGTTTTTAAAAATGGTTGTTTAATTGGCTTCTGAGATTGTTCTGTGGGTAGTTTTGAAGCTGATGTACCTTTCCTGTCTTGATCGGCCCTTAGGTCGCCAATGGCATTTGTAGTAAATCATGGTGCTCAAGTGAAAGTTGTTTTGACGGATCAAAACAGACATCCCCCCCCACACACACACACACACACACTCCCACACACACCCAGACCCAATTTCCTCTCATTTTTCCCTCCCTTTGCTCTAGATCTTTAGACCTGTTGATCTCCATACTAACTATTCTCATGGTGAACTGGCTTCAGGCATGATGCCATCATTTTGGGCTAATTAGGCAGGGTTAAGAATAATGCCATAAAACCCAGAGAGAAAATAAAAACCTTGATCAAATGTGACTGTTGTACACTTTTTTTTTTTCTGTGGATCTGACTGCAGATTTTTACCAAATTCCTTTTTAGACTCAGCTTTGAGTATAGTTGGAAATACCTTTGGGTAGTGCATGTTTATAATATATATTGTTCAGGGCCTACCGTTTGTGTTTTTTTTGTTTTGGGCCTTTTTTTGTTTCCTAAGTAATAGCCGCTAATAATAATTGGTGATCATTTTTAGTGATTGGAATGATTGACATGCTGCATGGGACTTGAACATCTCTGATACTGCTGCTTAAAGTGCTAAATGGCATCGTCCAAAAGGGTGTGGAGAATTCTAAATTCACACGTTATTCTGTAATTTGGCGGGGGTGAGAGGGAGTCTTCTGCTGTATAATTTGCCCATATTACCAACATCTTGTTTGCTGCTACAGTTTTCTTCTCACTTTATATAATTATTATACCTAGCATTCAGTATTGGGTGTCTTCTAACTTTAGGATCAAGGTATATAATTGCACTCTATGCAGAGCACAAAAAATATTGTCATCCAATTCCAAGTGACGTAAATGCTGCTCCCTAACGTTTAAATGGCCTATTCACCTTTCCTGTTAGTTATGGGAAAATACTGTACAATAACACTGTTTTGAGCTATTATTGAATGTTTCCACGTGATTGGGCATGCCTGGATCAGGGTGTGCTGGTCCTTGGTAATCACTCATTAGTGTCTGGAACCTACAATTTTATGTCACAATTGTGTGTTTTTATGATAGCTGTGTGCTCATGTTATTTCTTTTTAATCTTTTTTCAGGCAGGAAGAGACCGAAAGAAGATTAAAAAATGTAAGTATTGGTGTATTTTATAGAAGTTTTGTCCTTGCATGAAATGGAGTATCCAGTTTCTGTGTAAGTGGATAGGTGTTCTTAGTGTTATATTGTTCATTGGTACATTTGTACATTATTGAATTTTAGTATGTATTGCCTTGCACTGCATTTGTTGTTACTTTTATATAGTATAAATATTCTGGTAGATGTAACACTAAAGCCTTTTGTTTCAAAGCACTTTTTTTTGCTTTCTTTAGGTTTTAAAATATGTGACTGTCTAGTAATGGTGATGCTCTGGGGCTTAACATTAGCCGTTGGTGGTACCCATTCATATTTAATGTAATATATGGTCTCAAAACAAACAAAAAAAAACAAATGTAATTAACTGAGCCCTGAGAAGCCAACACTATTTCTCCAAAATTGGTTAGCACAATCCCTTAAAAACAAGAAATTTCTCATTAGATGGAAAGAAACACCAGGAGGAGAACTGCTGTATATTTTTGGAACATGCTGTATATCCAATTTGTTATTATATATTGTTGTTATTTTTATCCCACACTTATCTAAAGCTTCTCTTTTTGGGTTACTTTCTTTAAGGCAGACTGTTTTTATTTTGAAAATGGTGATTTGAATCAGTTACAGGGGTTGAACAGCAGCAGAAATACCATACATGGCAAAATATACCCCTGACTTAGGGAAAACCCTAGTCTATTGACAGCAGTCCGGATGTGTTAGAGGGTGGTACATTATATATCTGACTAAGCAAACCGTATAGGAGTTCCCTTTTCTCCACCTAAACCAAACACTGCATAAAATACATACTATATTTAGCATTCAGATTCAGCATTATTCATTATTAATCTAGCATTTTAGAATTTTTAATTCAGATCCAACTGTTCGTTACAGGTTTAATGTATTGTATGTGATGAGTAATAACTAGGTATATTGTATATATTGTTAAAGTAAGTGAACCCTTCCTAATAAATAATTTGGCGTTTTAGAAGAGCTATAGTATTAGAAAAATTTGAGAGCCACTGAGCAATCATGCAAAGATTGGAGGGATTGTTGCAAAAGGGATATCGCCTTCAATACTGACCTGCCTGATGCAAGTTGACCAAATGCCCAAACATATTGGCATATAGGTTAGGAAATACTGGAAATTGCAGTTATTTTCCTTCTTCCTATACTCCATGCCCTTGCCTCTATAGCACAATGGTCTCACTTCACTTTATTTTTGGTTTGCTTCTTTTGTAATAATTTATTTTTTCTTTTTATACCAAGGTTTTAATCACTTTATATTGGCTCGGGAGAAAAGCACACAGTTTACCATATTATAATGGTCCACAGCTTAACGTGAAGGCATTTGAAGGATTACTGGGACAAACTCTGACTAAAGTAAGAGAGCAAAAAAAAAAAACTGTGTTCATATTATTCAAAATAAGGTATTGGCAGGTTGAAAATCCCCAAAATAGGTAATTGCATATTAAATGAGTAAAGGCATTTGTTCATATTTTGTGATCTGGGGCACTTTGAAAATTAAAGATTTTAAACTCTATAAAGTCAAAAACGTTTGTAGTTTTGAATAGAATGGGAAGCGATAGGTATTTGCTATCTGGGACGGGTAATTTCCAACCATAGAGGAAGCAAGCAAAATTGTGCGTTAGGGACAGACAAAAATAAACATCCTACAGTGGTTCTAGCTTTCCATCACTCTATTAAACAAAAAGCTTTTTGATTTCTGTCTGTGTTAATGTTTGAGAGTTCTCCTAACGTCCAATCAGGTAAAACATTGCAGGACAGAGAGTAACAGTAAATTTCATCACATACACTGTACTTATGTGCATGCATTTTGGTAAAATTTAATCAATTTTTAACCCTGTGTATAGCACAGGCAACATACCTATTGGTTCACTTTTCAGAAAATGGTTTTTATTAGATAGGTAGATCGAAAGTGCCTTGTTTTTGGTCTCTTTTTCAATCTGAGCTTTTCTTTTTTCTGGGTGGCTGACAGTATGTGTTTGCATGGGTGCTTCTACACTTTGCTGGATTGAAGGTTTATGAAATATGTACAATTGCATCTTTTAGAATTGGCTAACATTTAATTTTTTCTAAACGGATATATGGAAAAAAATAGTCTGACTATTTCTAGAGAAATGCAGTGTCTGTCTTATACACCTGAATGTAAACAACCTGTTTGTATTCAACACACTTTAGCTATAAAATAGTAGTTTAGTAGTTCCCCATCGTTTCTTTTATCTTTTTTATTTCCCCCTTCTAAACTACTGATGGGATAACTTCCCAAATAATATACTGAAAGCCTTTCTGTGATGCATGCTAATTAAATCATTAGGTGAATGTCTCTTTAAATCCCAGGCTGCACCTAATATTGTACAGTAAGCTTCTGTGTTTGTAGGAGTTGGAACATGAAATATGTTTTACAAGCTGTCATGTGGTGAAAAGGGAGCGGTCATACCTTACAGTGTCAAAGTACAGTTCTTATTGACGTACTGCACATTCCCTCAATTTTTTTTTTTTTTTTTTTTATTGCACCCTATTTCATTTTTCTTCTTCTACATTTGTACACATTTTTTTCATATGTTTATGCCAGTCCCCTTCGCACCACAATTTCGTGCAATTCTGTTGGGCGTATTCCAACAGTTCCATGTAGTGGTGGTGATTGACCCTCTCCAACCTCCCACACATTTTTGTTGCCAGTGAGGGAGCCTATCTTAGTGACTGAGATTTGATGGTCTGATCTCATAAAACTCCTCATCCATTGCATAAAGAGAGGAGGACCTATTACTTTGTGATCGATTGAGCCAATACATTGCTTATACTTATCCTGTCATGGTTTCATTGAATATATGTCCTTCCTTTTTAGGTGAATTGGCTTTAGGAAATATTTTTCACCTAAATGTCATTTGTTAGGAATGTACGGTATAACCTCCCTTTTTATGTTGTATCCAAAATAGTGAAATAAACAGCAATCAAAAACAGACCAGGTTTGCAGCAGGTGTGGCAGTTCCAGTTTGCGAAACATTCACTTGTCTTTAGAAACTACCTGAAAAGTCTAAAGGTTGAGTCATTTGCTTGCTAATGTCTGCATTTGATCATACCTAATCAGGTTACACATTCATTTGTCATATTTTATATGAAGACTTATTTCAGGTTAGAGGTTAGATTAAGAGAAACTTACTTTTATTACAGTTATGATCAAATAAAATGTACCTTGCACGAGAATGTAAAGTAAGGTTTCATGGTTCAAATGATAGCTAGGACACAAGCTGAATACAGCATGAATAGGGGTTCTGTCCCACGGTCCAGAAGTCTTTTTGGAGGATGAGTGTTTGTAACTCAAGTAATGTCACAAGATTGTAAGATCTTCAAAGACTTAAACTAATGTGTTTATGCACTCTCCGACAATTTAAAGTATTAGACTGTAATAGAAGAGCACAGACAAATGAACACTAAGTGTTTTCCAAATTCTTGTGTAAATGAGTTCACTAAAGTTTGCTCCTCTCCTTTGGATCAAAACTTTCTGTAATTGTCTTTTTAACTGTAGCAAAATGAATTGGCACTCAAACAAAACATTAACACTGTAGACCAATAGTAATCCTCTTAAGAGGTATAGGGGAGCTCAACAGTGGCCCCTGACATTACCAAGGGACAACACTTAATATTCAACATATGTATTTCTACAGAAAACTCAGACATGTGGACATCCTTCTGGACACAGTCAAAGAATGTAGAAAGGTTACAGGTGCCTGTGGAGTCTAGAGAAATGCTACTTGTTTCAGATTGCTGCAATATATCCCACTAAAAAGTTGGTGTTCCTACTTCCACTATTGACTTTAGGGGTCCAAGGGCTGAATATCAAACTCTAAGTGATGCATGCAGCCCTTTAATGGACAAATTGGACAGCAGACCAATACTGCTTCAGTCCTCCAGTCTGTTTAGTTCCTTTACCAAGCTTTAATTTAGGCAATTTGTTACACTACTGGGACATCCACTATTCTCAGTAATAGGAGCCACTAGCTGTGCATCTTTGCCATTTTTTGATGTGCGAGGGAAATTGTGTAGAGTATCAAAATTAAGTATGAAGGTAAAAGTGATCTGTACCAGCTCTAATAAGCAGTGGCAGTCTGTAATGTCCATAATATTCCAGGTTATTTGCTACTGATGTGGTATGATCATGGCTTCACTCATGCGTGCAATATCTGTATATGTTATTACTATTAAACCTACACATGTTCTGTAAAGCATACATCTAATGTAAAACTCTAAATATGTGGAATACTCATGTCAATATACATTTTTCTACAGTGTTCTCCCCAGCCCCTTTTAGCTGGGCTCACCACCCGGCACTTTTCAGTAACCACCTGACTGTTTTCGAGTGGTTACTGCTAAGCTGAGTCCCAATACAGGGGCTGCCACCCGCCTTTCTGGTTTGTACATTTCTGGTTTGAACACTGTTCTCTGTTATATCATCCACACTTTTCAGGACCTTGTTTCTGTTGTGTCCTTTACCTAGGTAAAATTATTATTTGTATTTTTTTTTTGCTTCTGTATGTTTAAGTAATCATGTTACTGTGTTGCTAATATGTGTACCACCCTTTGCAGGCATTAGAGGAATCCAGCACTTTGAAGAGAAGCGGTAGAGACAGTGGCTGTGGTGATTTATGGTACAGTGAGAAAGGAGAAAATCTTGATACTGCTCATAAAAGGGACGACTCCTGGGATAGCTTGGACTCCTTTGGCTCCAGGTCTTACACCAGCTTTTCTTCAGATACAACCCTTAAAGAGAGTAGTGAAGGTAGGTTTGTCAACCACATTCCCTAAGATTTTTAAAATAGTTTTTTCATGCATTTTCATTAGTGAATTATCCTTCATTTACTTTGATATTGGTTAGAGAAAAGATGGAACAGATGCTTATAAAATAGAAGGGCAGTTTAATTAGCTGCAAACCACAACATAATCAGACTTTTTAAAAATAATCTATTTTCTTTACATTTGTTTAGATTACATTTTTAAAAATTGCCCTGTAAGACAATCAAGTAGATGCAGATGCTAGAAATCAGAGCATTTGGTAGCATGGGTAGCTTTTTGTAATGAGGGCAAATTATGTTTGGGGCTTCTTTTGAGGAATGCCTAAACCTAGATTTAAGCAAATGTCTATATAACAGAGGTAAAAGGCTTTTTTTTTTTTTTTTTTTTTTTTAAACCTACATATTTGTGTGGCAGTAGGGAAAGTTGTTTTTTTTTTTCCCCAGAATATTTTCTGTGTGGTAATATTCCTTATCTATGCAGAACTATAGAAAGATCCACATTTTCAGATTCCACCAATTAGCTGGTCTGCTATTTTCAGCTTTGTTTTGTTATGCATTGTGATGTTCTGCAACACACCCTAGTGATACTTGTTTTTTTCTTTTGGTGTATTTATGAGGGAATTAAATATTGACATGACTTTATTACGGTACACTTTTCATGGTTAATGGATATGTTTTAGGAGGAGATTGTTTTTGAGACAGTGTTTTTTTTTACTAAAAATCTTGGTGTGCATGTACAGGCCACTGCAGTTGAATGAACCTTGCCAAGTGCTATTCATCTTTTGTGTGTGGGGGTTTTTTTTTTTCTTTTTTTTTAATAGATTTGATGATAGAAGTGTTTTCATACTTTTGTAATTGAAAAAAAAAATACAAAGACAATGACTTGGAATAAGTGTATAATGAAATCTGTGCGACACTTTGTCCAGTTCACCTTTAATAATTAGTTATCCTAGTCTTTTCTTATTTTCTAAGTTCATGCTTCTTTCTTTCCTTTTTTTTCTGTTTTATCTTTCTTGTTTTCTTTCTTCCCTCCTTCGTTATTTCCTTCCTTCTCTATTTCTTTCCTTTTTTTTCTTATTCCTTTCCTAAAAGTAGGAGGCTGACACACAGGCTGATTAGTCTTAGCAAGCAGTGCACAAGTACAACATTCTTCTGTTATGTTTTTATTGGCCTTTTTTGAATTTGTTAGGTGTTCTGGTGACACATAAAAAATGGACAGACTGTTCTACAACTGTGGATTCTAGAAGAAGGTTTAGGCACTTGAGAAAGAGGTGGGGTTGGATGAAGCCTTTTTTCTTTCATAAAGGTGCTAGCTTGAAGCTATAGTTAAACTTTAAAAAAAAAAAACAGTGGTTGTAGCAAATACCAAATTAACAGCGGGGCTGTTGTTATGTACAAATAAAATTAGTTGTTACTCCTAAAATTCCCTACCTTTTCTAAATATAAAACCATTACAAGGCTTAAAAAAGTTTTGGAAGACAAACAGTAGTTCATTTTTTTTAAGTTTTGTGGTTATTCTTGAATTAGATTGTTGTATACATATGCAAACAGTATGTAAATGTGTGAGCATATTGTATTTATATGGTATGCTACAGTATAAACTGATCTGAAAAATAAACCGAGGTGTTTACTTGTAAATGCTCTAATTCGAGTATAAACCTAGGGCAAAAAATGAGGCCATCACAGTTATCATTCAAAATGGTAATAGAGATATCAGTAACATTAACATATTTAAATTGCCATATTTGAATTAATACACCCTTGTTAGGGTATTTTTTTAAACATATTTTCAAAAGCGCGTATGTAAGTGTGGGTCTGTATATTCCCTTTTTACATGTATTTAGTATTTTTAGGTTGGTTATGATGGGCCAGTTACTCTTAAGCTACGTACACACGTCAGATTTTTATCGCTCGATCATCGGCCAATTATCGGGCGAAAATCTGCCGTGTTTACAGTCGGTGTCGTCCATCGTCTGGACGACCGACCTGCCGGATCCACGGACGATGGACGACAGCCGATCCTAATGAAAGGGAAGGGGAGAGCGCGCAGCAGGGTGCCGCTCCATCGCTCTCCCCCCTCCCCTCTCCATAGAGCATGAACGGTGCTGTATGTACAGCACCGTTCATGCATCGTGCACTCCCTTGTCGTTGGAAAGGATCGTGAAAGATCCTTTCCAACGACAAAAATTGCAAGTGTGTACGCAGCTTAAAATGAGGTTTGTGCTTTATTGTTGGTGACCAATAAATGGTGCTGTGTCCTTGTGTAAAGTATGCAACCAACTCTGTAATGCCAAGAGCTTGTTACACACTATATGAATAGCAAATCAAAACATTAGTATCAAAATATTTTATAATTATATAAAAATGTATAATTAACCTAAAAATATTAAATCATGATTGGGTTAATCAGGTCCACCTTCTACAAAAAAATATGGGTTTCACCATATATTGTAGAGATACCTACAAGATATAGAGATATTGTAAATACCTCATCCACTTGTTAATGTATGTATAATATGTAATGCATTTTTCTCTAATTTAATTGCGTACACCAACATATAAATCTTATTTTATTTCTATTTTATCTTTCAGGTGGAGAAAGTGACGCAGAGTCTGAACTGACCTACAAAATGCAAGACTCAACTAAAAATGACATGTCTTACAGACGTATTTCTGCAGTGGAGCCCAAAGCAGCTGCTAATTTCAATCAGTTCCTCCCAAGTAAAGCAAAACCGATAAATTACATGCCAGCACCCCTGAGGAAAAAGAAGGTAGATAGGAATGAGGACAACAGAAAGAGTTGGGCTAACCCAGTCTTCACAGAGCCAGATGGGTCGTTTTCTAGGTATGTGTGCCTTGCATGTGTTCTAGCTGACAGTGGTTATAATCCCTCTTTTACCTACGTGTGTAGTTCTATAAAAATGAAAGTATTTTTAATAAGTCTTTTTTTTTAATAGTCATAGTAAATGGCTTAATGTGCAGTTTTAACAATAATTTTTAAATATACATAAATATTAGTATTCTATTAGGTATTACCTTTCACTACATTTCAAATATGTGCGCAACATCTTTTATAGAAAGTCCAAAGCTGTGATGCTTAGGAGGCTTTGTAGAAATAAGGTATTCAGATAAATAATTTGCAAAACATTTTTGAAGCAGTTCAGATTCTGAGGATGATGGGAAGTTACCCGATCTGCTACTTGATGATTTAGCACAAAGAAAGTTTCACATAAATGCCAAGCCAGCTACACCTTCCACTCTTCATGCTCCATTCAATACAGACTCTGTGAAACCTTTCAAATCTGAAAAAGAAATGACACCTGTGACTTCTCTGGAAGGTCCATTCAGGTCAGAGTTATGAAGTTAGCCATTGGGAATTCATAATGTCTTTCTTGTGTGTGAATATTTATCTTTTACCTCTTGTTTGAATAATGTAAGCCTGCTTGTTAAGGATTTGAAAGTGGGTGATTCCTGGTAAGACAAACCAAATGTTTGCCGTGTTTCTGGATTTGTTAAACGCATGCTGCGTGAAGTGATTAAGCGTTGCACCATTAGTAACCAATTGGCCTTTTTTGTACATTAGCCAAGATCAAGGATTGGTTCAGAAGAGCAAAGTTGTGCTAATAAGCCATTTAGATTATCTCAGATCTTCTTCAGATGAAGATGAAGATTTTCCAAGAGAATTTCCAAATATTATCAAGGATGACCTCTATGCTAGAAAAGTCAGCCTACCTCCACATCACTTGAATGAAAAGGCATTTCTTCACAAATCTGAACAAATAAAGGATCAAGCTCAGAAAGTAATGCGGACTAGGACTCATTCTCGACAATGGTACAATGAATTTCAGGGATTCAGGTTTGTGTTCCTCATTTGGCTGTACATGTACCAGGATTTCTTGTTCTGAGGACAAAAAAACAAAAAGCAGACATACATGTTGAAGGATTCAAACATTTTAGTTTTTGTCTCTCTTGCAGTCTAAATATGTTAGATTATAAATACTAAAGTAATCTACACATATGCACTGCAGTGTATCTGGGGCAAGCTGTATTGCTATTAGCTAGCAGAATTTCACTAAATACATCTTTTGCTTTCTGTACAATGTGAAGTATTTAGAAAATCAGGACCTGTAGAAGTTTATATGGGAATACTGCAGACATACCAGCATTCTTTTTTTTTTTTTTTATGCTATATTAGTTGTTTGCCTATTAGTTACCCAGTTATGTGTTTGAGTGAAGCCTTTCCTCTCCCGTTGTCTCTGCTTTCGGGCTGTAGTTACTTTAGGGATATTGCTAAGTTCTTGTGTTTTGCATAACATACCATGCAAAAATGTTATTGTTGGGTCCGGGTTAAACAAGTGAAAAGTGAGATTGCCTATCTTTTCAATCAGGCACGACTGGAGTTAATATATTTATATCATCATGTTGCTTTTTAATGGCGAGTCCCACAATGGTGCATGTTCTGCAGGTAACGTTGCATACACACTGGCAGGGTAAATTGTGTTTATGCAATATAAATTGAATACCTGTACCTATTTTATACAAAACATGCACTGTTGTTGGGACTTGAGTAAGATTTGGTAAGCACTAGGGTACAGTAGTATTGTTGTGAAATACTTTATATCTGCAAACCAGATTGATTATCTCATTCAATATTTTATTGTAATGACTACTGCAGTAAGCGAGCTGTTGAAGACTGTGAATGGACATCTGATATTGCTGCAGTCCTAAATCTCAAAGCCAAGGTCTTACAAGATAAGGAATCTGAAGCACAAATGGACACTATCCTCATTGGTAAAGAGAGCAAGAAAGCAGTGGATTCATCAGAAAAGCCAAGGTGGTGACGATGGCATGATTTGCATGTTGGATATTGGTGTGCTTAACTCCCTATAGCCATTTAAATCATAACCATAAGTGTGTTATGTTAAGTTTTATATGGTTTTAAAGCATTTTAGAGAACACAAATTGAAAAGAATCTCATACATTTAGTCTGATAAAGTTTTTTTTTTTTGTTTACTTTTTGGATATTGCAGTCAATTTTTAATACTTCAGGCTCTTCAGAAAATAACCTCTGATTTGATGTCTTCTGAAAATAAAGAAAAAATTGACCCAACATCTGGTCCTAGACTTATACACTCTTTTCCATTGTCAACAAATATGGAGTCTGAACATGGCATAGTTACAATACCTGATCTGGAAAATGATGATTTGTTTGCACGGAAAACTGGAACATTTCACCTCAATCAAGTGATCAATCTTGGAACCCCTTTAACTCAAGTACTGGAAATTGAAAAAGATATTGTGTTACAGAAGAACAATGAAACCGAAGAGCTTCCTGACTTGGTAAAGGATGACATGATTGCTCGTAGGGCCCAGACTGAGTCAAGAGAGGTCCATCTCTCAGGTGCACCAGAAATTTACAATGCTGTCCCATTTCCTGATCCTTTGACCCTTCCTGAAGAAATACAGTCGAAGTTTCTCTGTTTGGTTAAGAAACGCACAGGACCTGAAAAGGAAGATAACCAAGGAAGAGTACTTAATCCTTCAGAGGCGCTCAAAAAAGAGGACATGTTGACACGAAAGGTTCAGTTGTGTCAGTCATCTCGGTTAACAAAACCTAAACATTTTATCTCTGGCCCTTGCAGTGAGGAAGACCTGAAAAAATGGGATTCAATAAGAGAGGCTAGCAAAATAAAACACAAGAAGCGTCAGTTGGTGGAAAGGTCAGACAGTGTTGTGTGCATGAAAGCAAGCTAATTTCTGAGTATTGCTGTGGTACCTGTTAAGTTGGTGTTTATTGTACTTGGTGCCTTATGAATGTGTCTATCCAGCTGGTTTTTAGAAGAAAATATTTTAACTAATACATACTGTTTATTTTACGTGTTACTGGTATATTGCTTTGCATGTATGAATACAGTCATACTAAAAATGTTTTGGTCAATGTAAGACCTGTCCTAGAATTTCGATATTTTTTATTTTGGAATCTTAGACTAAATTTATAAAGTTTGTGATATAACAATTATATATGCCCAATAACATTACCTAAATGGCTGTCGTTTGACAATAGATCTGTCTTACTTGTTAATAAAGTGTTCTGTGATGCAGCTTTCCTTTGAGACTTATAGAAGTGAGTGTGTATTCAAGCAAATGTATATATGATTTTTCTCTCTGGTTTCTCAGACTGCGGGAAAAACTTTCCATTGACAATGGGTAAGTTTTTTTAATTCAGGTGAAAAGCTTGTATTATCATTGTTTCAAACCTTTGTGCAGTGATAGTGTTACATTTTTCATAGTTAATAATAATGCAGTGCGGGTGCATATATGCATGCAGATTTTTACATGCTCTGCTTAAAATAATATATATGGGGACATATCTAACCCCCTTAGGAATTATTTCCTGGCAAGCATTGTGTGGCTGTTTATTTTGGCAATGTTGCAGTACTGACTAAAATAGTAAATTGAGAAAATTACTCTGTGTTCCGATTGCTTCAACAGTTTGGCTTTTACGTGTCTAAGAAATTTTAAGAGCTTTTTTTCTGTTTTGTATTGACCTGGTTACTAACAGCCAACAAGTGTTTGAGTTTTCTTTGTCAAATCTGTATATTTCATTACCCACATAATTTCAAGTTGAATCTGTAACTTTTCCATTTTCTTCTTCTTTCTTTTTTTTTTTTTTTTTTTTTTTTTTTTTTTTGTCTGCTGCACCCAAGCAGACTATGAAATAGTCAGGCGGAAAGAGTTTTCTTTAGATTTACCTTTCTGCCAAACTATATATATATTTTTTTTTTATCTGATACGTTGACTGGAGTAAATTGTAAATTATACCACCGCTTGAAATGCAGCAAGAGAAAACACTGAATAAAGATTATTTAAACTCTTATTCATGCACAAGGCCTAATATTGATTTGGCCTAGCTGAAACAACCTAGTACACATCATTAATTGGTATTTGTTCTGGCAGCAATTGATACATTATTATGTGGATTAGTTGTGAAATAGCCAGGGTCTTCAGGTTACAACATTTGAAACCTCTGCTCTTCCCTACAAAAGGCTATTCTGTAAAACATGTTGGCTGCAAAAGAGCTGTATCATATATACTGAAGAATTACATGATACAACAAAAAGCTACAATATTTCACTAAAAAAAGATCAAACATCTCTGTAAATTACAATAGCCTTTCTTGTAGTTGTTTAATGCAATATGTACATTATCTCTACTAAATAGATAAGTGTGAAACCTAACCTATTCACTTAGCACTAAGCTCGAAATGTATACAGTTATGTCCAAAAGTCCCAAAATACACTTGTTGAAGCAGGTTGACAAAGGTCATTGTTACTTTAGTCTGGTAATTGTCATAAGAACCCTTGAGTTTTTATCTAAGTTCTGGCTGATCCACTTAGACTGCACTTTAGACAATCCTAAGAGTCTTAATGAATGCAGCCTTTAAATGTTTCACATTCCTTTTTGGTTATCATTATGCATGTGACCAGTTGACAATCTCCAATTAGCCAGAGCTGCCCAGTATCCTCTAGTTGCAAAAGGAGACTGTTCAGTCTAGCAACAAATAAAGGGAAATGTGCTAATTACCAAAGTTGAATTCTAGACTGGTTTGCTCCCCACCTCATTTTGTTATATTGGAGGAAAAAGAGGTAGGACATCTACTAAAAGGGAACATGACAAATAAAGTAAAATTTTACAGATGTTCCCTTCTCCACTAACTAAAACCTAAATTAAAAAAAAGCTTACTGCAGTTCCATGTAAATCTCAGGCAGTTAAATTCTCCAACATACAGTTAGGTCCACAAATATTTGCACAGAGACAACTTTTTTTAATTTTGGTTCTGTACCACAATTAATTTTAAATGAAACAACTTGGATGCAGTTGAACTGCGGTCTTTCAGCTTTAATTCAGTGGGTTGAACAAAAGGATTGCATAAAAATGTGAGAAACTAAAGTCTTTTTTTAACACAATCACTTCATTTCAGGGGCTCAAAAGTAATTGGACAATTCACTCAAAGGCTATTTCATGGGCTGGTGTGGGCAATTCCTTTGTTATGTCATTATCAATTAAGCAGATAATAGGCCTGGAGTTGATTTGAGGGTGGGGTGCTTGTATGTTGAAGATTGTGCTGTGAACAGACAAAATGTGGTCAAAGGAGCTCTCCATGCAGGTGAAACAAGCCATCCTTAAGCTGCAAAAACAGAAAAAAACCCATCTGAGAAATTGCTACAATATTAGGAGTGGCAAAATCCACAGTTTGGTAGTACATCGTGAGAAAGAAACGAAGCACTGGGGAACTCAGCAAAGCCAAAAGACCTGGACGTCCATGGAAGACAGCAGTGGTGGATGATCGCAGAATAATTTCCATGGGGAAGATAAACCCCTTCACAACAGCCAACCAAGTGAACAACACTCTCCAGGAAGTAGGTGTATCGATATCCAAGTCTACCATAAAGAGAAGACTGCATGAAAGTAAATACAGAGGGCGCACTGCAAGGTACAAGCCACTCATAACCCTCAAGAATAGAAAGGCTAGATTGAATTATGCTAAAAAAGCCAGCACAGTTTTTGAAAAACATTCCTTGGACAGATGAAACCAAGATCAACATTTACCAGAATGATGGCAAGAAAAAAGTATGGAGAAGGCGTGGAACAGCTCATGATCCAAAGCATACCACATCATCTGTAAAACATGGTGGAGGCAGTGTGATGGCTTGGGCAAGCATGGCTGCCAGTGGCACTGAGACACTAGTGTTTCATAATACAGATGGACAATGACCCAAAGCATACAGCCAAAGCAACCCAGGGGTTTATTAAAGCAAAGAAGTGGAAATCTCTTGAATGGCCAGGTCAGCCACCTGAACGGAACCCAATTGAGCATGCATTTCACTTGTTGAAGACTAAACTTCGGACAGAAAGGCCCACAAACAGCAACTGAAAGCCGCTGCAGTAATGGCCTGGCAGAGCCTTAAAAAGGAGGAAACACAGCATCCGGTGATGTCCATGAGTTCAAGACTACAGGCTGTCATTACCAGCAAAGGGTTTTCAACCAAGTATTAGAAATGAACAATTTATATTTATGAAGTGATTCTGTAAAAAAAAGGCTTTAGTTCCTCACATTTTTTTCAATCTTTTTGTTCAACCCACTGAATTAAAGCTGAAAGTCTGCAGTTCAACTGCATCTGAGTTGTTTCATTAAAAATGAATTGTGGTAATGTACAGAACCCAAATTAGAAAAAAGTTGTCTCTGTCCAAATATTTATGGACTTAACTGCATATTAGCCATTGCTCCACTAAACACACATGGGTATGTAGAATTCTTAAATAGTAACGGATTCCTTTTGTGATGACAGTACTGATATAATGCATATCAAGTTTTAATTAGCGATTTCGTTAAGAGTTTATATGTAGTGCTTGGCTTTGCTTTTTTCTTTCATTCCCTGATGCATGATTTTAACTTTTTTTTTTTTTTTTGTGTAAAGAAATTGTGAATTTTTCAATTTTATAAAATATAATGCTCTGTACTTTTTACTGAAAGATTATGCATACACTCAGCTGCTATTTACAATGGTATTTTTATTTTTATACTATGAATCATATTTGGATGAATGTATATATTTTTATATGAACAGGAGTAAATCACTTGAAAACTGCAATGCAGAGGAACTTCAAAACCTACGAAAGATTCGCTTTGAAGAAATGCAAAAAATAAAGGGCCAGTTGCAAGAGCAGGACCAGAAATGGCAAGATGTAAGTGCCCTGGGCTTTATTGCTTTTTCTTTATCTAATATTAAACTGTAAGTGAAGCCAAAGTACACACACTAGGTTTATGCCACACTAACAATCTTTCCTGATCATTTCCAGTGATGATGGAACAAATGCAATTGTGCATTTGCAACAAAAACAATTGGGTGACAGTCATTTGTGTTGTTCTTAATAGAAAATGATAGTGCT
The DNA here is from genome assembly GCF_032062135.1 of Pyxicephalus adspersus. NCBI lineage: Eukaryota > Metazoa > Chordata > Amphibia > Anura > Pyxicephalidae > Pyxicephalus > Pyxicephalus adspersus. The sequence goes on from NC_092858.1 coordinate 55,316,020, forward strand.
TGTTCCTGCTTTGTCATTCATTGGTATGCTAGGATGGATCATTAAATAACATTGTGGCACTGATGTACATAAGCTAAATTTTTGCAAAAGCAATCAGTCCTTTGCCTTAGGTGACAATCATCTAGTGTGTGTAAGCAGTCATACTGTTTTTGGGAGATTTATCTATTTGTCCACGTAATCTTTGATCTTCTAAATAATTGAGCAGCTGAGTGTTTAAAAAAAAAAAAATCACCCAATCAAACATACAACAAAAAGTAGAAAAAAGGTTTCACATTTATATATACTTTACCTTATTAAGTGTAAATACATTTTACAAATGAGTTCACTTGCTTATCTGTTGGCCCTCTGCACTAAATGGGAAAAACATAAACCATTAAAAAAGTAAGTAGGACATTTTTTGCAAACTCTGTAGATTCTGTAGATGCTAGTGACATTACTAGGAGGCCTTAGCACTGCCTACTAGGAAACCTGAGTATTCCAAACACCCAAAAGAATGGGCATCTGCACTATGCTTAAGAACATTCTTGAATGTCATAATTTTCACAGCAGTCGACAGCAGTGGGGCAAAGTTAATTTCTTCATGCAAAGGTAGTTCCCTTTAAGCATAAAATATTGGTGAATATTGATTTGTTGGAAGTAGTAAGACTCAACTAATTGCCATGAAATCACATAATCAAAAGAAAAAATTTGAACTAGAAAGTTTAAAATATACTCCCGATTTTTACATGGGTAATGGTATACATACACACACACATACATACATGCTTGTTGACATATACTATAGACATACAGGCTAACCCTCTGTTTTTTGAAAATAATAAATTCTTTTGATAAAACCTAACTGTGGACACACTGATATGATTTGCGCAAACAGCATTTATTGTTGTTCATGTTGTCAATGTTCATTTATTTTTATTTGACAAATGGCTGTTCTTTACCTTACTAAGGACTTGGCAAAATGGAAAAATCGCAGGAAAAGCTTTACATCAGATCTTCAAAAGAAAAAGGAAGAAAGAGAGGAAATTGAAAAGATTACAAGTGAGCCCCCTGAAAGAACTTATAAGACTTTTAGAGAAATGCGTGAAGAGAGGTAAGTCTGTCTTTGTTACATGTAGTTAAGCTCATGTCCAGAATAAACCTTTTTCTTTAGATAGGAAAAGGAATCACTAGAGCCATGATCAGGTTTTTATTGATGTCTGTTGGGGTAATTTCCCATTACTTTTTAGGACATAAAATGATCAGAACTTTTTCAAGCAGGGAGCATTGACAAAACCAAAACATAATTTTAGTATAGTAATGACTGCTTAGAACTTCCACACTTAAGTAGACCAGTTGTTTTTTGTTTGTGATAATGGTCTGTAAAATGCTTGCAACTCTGTCTGGACCAGTGTGTTGTCTGTAGGTTGTTTTTTTAAGTACAGTATTATTTTTGTGAAATAATTATTATAGAAAAAATGCTAAAAATAGAATATAAATAAATACATGATTATTCTTACAGTTGTGTATCTTCTCAGTATAGCTTAAGGCCCAACTAATCCTAAGACTGAACGAGGCAAAGCCATTGTGTTGATTAGTGTAAAGTATAAGTATTACCTTTTCTAATTCAAAACCCATTGTGTAGCTGTACAAGGATGTAACTGTGCAGTCGTCTGACTTCTTCTGCCCTTTAGTTTCCTGAAAACAGATTGTGGTCAGACAATTGCTCGTCACCTTCTTGTGAATCACGCCAGCTATAAAACCCTGCCTCTTCGTGTATACACACTCTCAGGGTAAAGGATGCTGGTAAATGTAGTCTGGCATCTATTCTCCATACATTGGTTGTCACATGGTTATATCTGATTGACAGTTGTTACCATGTATTGTCCAAGGCCTATACTAAGTGGATTGTCAACTCAGCACCGAATAAAAAAATATTTTTAGAATTGTAAAATGAAAAAAAAATATATATTATCGATATGTTTTGCATGTTGAAAAAGACACATTTTTTTTTTTAAGCAGAAGCAATGCAGATTTATTTTGTTTTCTGTAAGTGAACTATTTGTATAGCACAATGTTGTATTTAATATAATGCAGTGCTGTTTCCTTGCATTTTCCTTCTGCCTGTTCATCACTCAGTGACATGTTGTTGACGACAATTGTTACCAGTTAATTGTTTCTTTATTTAAAGGGAGAATAGAGAAAATGAAAATAACAATAAAGAGCAGCAAAAAACAGAGCTCAGAAGGTTATATTCATCAACTGATGATGTCTTTGGCGAATCAACCCCACCATCCAAACCAGCACTCGAAAAGAGTTACACTATTGATATCCCATACAAAAGAATTTCAGAGGTTTCTTCATATGCCACCCCAAATTCCTACAAAAAAACGAATGATAATGATTTAATGCAGTTTGACGATGAAGCCAGTTCAGGCGTCGAGGCTGCACCTCAAAACAAAGTTCATAGTGATATCAGTGTCACTGTGCAAAGCTCTCAGAAGGAGTTTAAGCCCCTAAGCAAGACAATGTCTGCTGATGTTTACACCCCTTACACGAGTAGCACAACCTATTCAACAAAGAGTTATGTGAAGCAAGAAAACTCGTTACCCCTTAAAACCAGTAGTGTACAAAGCCAGTCCTTTTCATCCAGTTCCCTGAACACCGAAAGCAAGCCCAATGGAATTTCTTCTTCACTGCCAAGGGGGTTCCAGAAAACAGACACTAAACGGCTGTCATCTGTGATTACACCAAGGCCTTTTGGATCCCAATTTAAAGGAATAACACCACTAACCAAATCTTACACAGTAAGTATATTTTTTGCTTTTGGTATAATGGTAAAGAAGTAGCCCCTCCTTTTATATTTTTAGTTTTCTCTGCCTATGCAGAATATTGAAGGCATAATCAGTTGCTATAGCAAGGTCATTATCAGTAAGTGCTAATTTCAAACATTTTGTGTGTGTATGTTTTTTCATAAGCAGCCTACAAACAGTGTCTTGTTAATGCTTTCTGTCATAATACATATATATGCCTACATATAGGCTACAGTGTTGGCTTATATTGGAGTCAAATAAGTTATCAGCTGATACTAAATAGTCCAGGTTGCTCTGTAGTGTCGGTAGAAAAAGTTCAGTCAGCCAAGAAAGAAAAATTTCTAATTCTTTGAAAAAATTATAAATAGTCTCATTCAATAAGCTAAAACCTGGTTAACATGGGTTTCTGAGCGAGACCTACACAGAATTTGATATAAATATGATACTATAAATCAGTCTACAAAACTTTTAACATCCCCTTTGAGCTAAATCAATGTTATGATGCATGATACATTTACCAAAAATGTATTTGTATTTTAGTTGGATGATACACGCAAGTATAATGGGTCATCCTTCACCTCCAATTACAAGACAGAGGTAGAGAAACCCAGCAGTGCATTCCATAGTGAAGATGAAGGTCCTAGTGGAGACGATGAGAAGAAAGATTTGAGGAGTGTTTCCTCCAAAGAATTCGATTTTAAGCCAGAAAAGACCATTATGTCTCAGACTGCCGATTTCAACTCTTCTAGCTCTTTGGTAATAATAACATTTCTTATCCTGCATAAGTCTTTTTATTTACTTGGAACCAGTTTACCTCCATTATTCTGCCTGGAGTTGCCTTATTTTGGTCCCCTGAAAATCGAGCATGGAAGAGTGTTGCAGCATGTAATGGAAACCTAGCGTGGTAACATTTTTGGTTTGATTTAGTCATAATGGACCACCAGAATACCTTGTCCCCTTTTCCTGCCCTTATCAACCCAGCCATGAAGAACTGTAATGAATAGGCTTTGCTATTTTCTCATTTAATTTTTAACAGGTATATACTTATACATACATACATACATACATACATACATACATACATACATACATACATACATACATGTATGTATATCTACGGCTTATGTCACATTAGTGTAACCTGTACATAGTAACTGTGTAAATAAAAGAATGACGACTATCTAGAACACTTGATACCCAATCTGGGAAGTTTGAAATTATCTTCCTACTCTTTTTGTTAAATTTTATGCAAATAGTCTAAAAACCACTGCAATGATATTTGGAATATCCTAGTTCACCAGGGGCCTGTGCTACTTTTACATTAGTGATCAGTGGAGAAGCGACCTTTTTGGAATGCTGGTGGGAAGAAAATGTGTCCCCTTGGAATAAGGAGGGTCAGTGGGTGAAGTGTTTTTTTTAGAATTGGGGGGGGGGGGGGATCAGTTGGTGATTAGAATGTTTAGAATGGTGGTCTGCAGGCAAGGTGATGCCTTAAATGTATTTTTAAGTTTTAGTGCCATTAGTTACTTACCTGAGAGATAAGATTACCTAGTGCCAACCCCTGGCTCTGCAGTCATGATGGCCTTGGAATTATTTAGGCAGCATCCCTAGCAACTTCAATTGAGAAGAAACTGCTGTGACTTCTCGATGTGCAGGTTTTTTATGCACATTTTAATAATGGTAATAAAAAAATTACATGCCTGCTTAGTATTTTTGTTGCTCTGACTTTTGTTGGGGGTGGTGTCAGTCTATGGAACTAAATCACCGAACCGGGAGGGAAATTGTTGTTAATGGAAGCAGCCTAATACACATTTATGTTTATTTTGTGGTAATCTTAAACTCAAATCCTTAGTGATAGTTGTTGAAAGCCTCACTTTTAGTTCTCAACTTCTTGTTGAGAAAAATGCCCATTTTACAAGCAATAAAGTGTTTAACTTTATCCATGTTTTTACCTAAAAAATGAGTATGCAACCCGTCAAACAAACCAGTTAAGAATAATGTGACAAACAGAACAAAGCATGTCCTGAGTGTCTCTCATGCATTCAGTGTGACAGGGATAATTACAGAGTATACAGTGTACAGCCTGACTTCACTCCTCTGGATTGGCTTTCTTCTGCCATGGTCACAGACACAGGATACTCAAGTGCTGCATGTGCTTATTTATATATTATTTTCCCAGGATCAGTACAGCGACATGAGAATCAGCATCAACCAGAAGCCGGGAAACAGCGACTTTGGGTTTAAAACCACCTGGAATAGTGCTGGAGTTTTTGTAACCTCTGTAGATGCAGGTAGTGTGTTTGTCCTCATTTTCATATTGCCTGTTCTATGTATCAACAATGGAGAAATGCCTAACTCTTTTGTTAGTTATTTAGGATCTTAGGTCAAGTGTAATTGAATGCTGCAGTTGTAAATATATTTCTGAAAATACTATTTAAATTACTTAATAAAGAGCAATGATGATCTATGCAATATAATTGTTTATTATTGATTACTGCAGTTTCCCTGTAAGTCTTTTCTAAGTAAAGTTTTACATTTTTTACATGAGCTTACAAAATGGGGAAAAAAAAAAGTTAAATGTGTAAATTTGTGTTAAACTTGCTATATAGATTGTTTGACTTGAGGCACGCATTTTATTTTTCAGGCAGCCCAGCAGAATTTTCTCAACTGCAAATAGATGATGAAATTCTATCTGTTGACGGCATCAAGGTTTCTTCAATGGACTATAATCAGTGGAGGGAAGCAATGGACAGTGCTCTGGAAACTGGAAACCTCTCAATAGATGTCAGACGATATGGCAAGAATGGTGAGTTTCACTAGCTGTCAGTATTGCTTTGACTGCACTGAAGGCAGAACTAACACTCTTCATTTTGCCAGTTTGCCAAACATTTTTTTCCAACTTTTTTAAAATTGTAATTTTTTAAAGAAGACATCTTTATAAAAATATATGAACAATGAACAACTGGCAGGATGTGCTTTCAATTTTTCAGAGTAATGCTTTTTTTAGTAATCATTATTTAACAACCTTAAGATTAGGCCTAATTAAGCTTCTAGAAATGTATGTAAAACTTGAATTCGTTGTGTTTTTAGATTCTGATTTTTTTTTTTTTCATTATACCGTTCTTCCATTAGATTGTAGTTCTACTTATATACTGTTATTGTTTTTGTGATGTTCCCTTTTTGTATACTTTAATATACATAGAAATAGGAAGGTTGTATACAAAGTTAGTTGAATATTTAAAAATTAACTTTAGAGTTTTGATTTTTTTTTCTGTGACTTGCAGCAAGTGTAGATTTGATACATTGGCAAAAAAAAACTGTTAAAAATCATACATTCTATTAGGGAAAGCAGTATACTATAGCCTTTGGAATCATGGTTGTTGTGATCCCTAGCTAACCCTGCTGGACTAAGAAATCCTTACTTTTTATTCACTGTCAAGTGAGAAAATACAACAGATATAAGGATGTCGACGGGCCAAGCAATAGGCCAGTCAAAGTAACTGACTTAAACTATACAGTTCCGGAAACAAAAACAGCTAGTGAGGGTTCAAAGCAAACCAACATTGGATTTCACAAAATTACAAAAAAACTGTTGTGTTCTTGGTACCATGCTATTTGTGCAATGTGAAGCTTTTACTAAACAACTTTTTCTATGTCCTGTTTGAGTAAAATCCCCACTTTTTAGTTATATAGAGTTTTTAAATATTTGTGTCAAAGGTACTCCAACTTAAAAAATTCTTGACCAAATTGTAACTATAACAAAAAACACATGTTTTTGGCATACAATGTGTGCTTTTATTAAAAAAACAAAAACTAACTAACCCCTAATGTTATCATGAATCATCATGCACTCTTGCATCTTGCATTGATTTCTATTCTTGGAGAAATTGCTCTTTTCAGAGAGATGTAGCAAATGATAACTTCCTAATTACAATTACGACACAGTGGCATATTTATTTATTTTTTTCTTATAAAGATAGAGTTGGAGTGTCTTTAAGCTAAATCATATAGTTTACCATGTTATTGCATGTATCGCTGCATGTTTGGGAAGGTGATCTTTTTGCAGAAATCTAACACTCTAACGCTGCTTTGTCTGTTTGCTTCATCACTTTTTTGTCGTCCCATGTACACGTCTTATAAATGTTCTTTCATTAACTGTCATACTTGTGTTGCTGCTTTGATTACTTACCAATCAGACTGGGGCAGAGATCCACCTTCCCTGCCGTATAAAAGCCATAAAACCCTCAATCTGACCAGTATGGATACCAAACTTGTAGGTTCTCCTGAAAATAAGTGGATTGATGCAAGTTCCAGAGGAAGTAGATCTCCAAACTCGTCACTGGGAAGCAAAGCCACAGACTCAAAAAATGTAAGTAGATTTCAAATCTAATCATATGTTAGTAGATAATTAGTGTGTATTGTGGTAGAATATACAAAACACTGGTTCTAAAAAATCAGAGGTCATTTTTATGTAACTGTTCCCATAAAATAAAAAAAGACATGTCAAACATATTAAAGACTAGACAATATAATCTGTCTCCTGATTTCATTACTTTTAGTCTGTGGTAAACTGGCCTGGATTTCTGTTGTGTAGATCCTTTCCATATAGCTAATTACAGGCTTTTCCAGTAAAGTATACATTTGTGGTCCTGGTGCATGCAATTAATTGCTAGTAATGGCTATAAGTTTATAAAAGCAATATATGTACTCCATTCATTACCTTGTAATTTATTATTTGTTAACCAAATGTATATTTATGTGCAGCAGCTAATAACTATAAATAAGATAACATGCAAACCTCTTTTGTTTACATAGGTTAAAGAGACAAAACAAATGAATGGTCTAAATGATGATGTTGATTCTAAGCCAAAAGGTAATACATTATAAAAATAACTGTTGTCTGTTATGTTTAAGCCATGTCTAGGTTTGTTGTAGTAATTGGTGTCCAATAATTGTTTCATTTAAATTGTGCCTCTGGTGATTTCTTGGTTTATGGTGGTCTAGCTGCAAGTGTTTTTGGTGTAGATATGGACCTTAAATCCGAAGCTGCACAGAAGGGTGTTTTTAGTGTTTCACTGTATTTTGCGTGTTTAGTATATGACATTTGATTTCCAGCTCTTCTCTTTAAGCTGGTTAGAAAGTTGGTTAGTAAAAAAAATCATTTTAATTTCATGTTTTTTGTTTTTTGTTTTTTTCATACAAGTTTGTGTGTCAATTTTCCTGATTGCCATTAATAGTCTACTATTTCATGATTTGTGAGATACTGTGCCTAGTTGAATACCAAGTTGCTTTGGACAGAAAGGCCGTACGTACCAGGTTCCCTTTGCAAACTATGCATTTGAATATATTTGTTGGTAGTTCTCGTCTCACTCTTATGACAGTAGTGTTTTGCCCATGTGCCTTGTTTAAATATCTCATGAGTTTAAGTACAAACTGATACTCTTTGTGAAGAGACATCAGACAGATCTTGTTGCACAGCAAGGTTGAGTTCACCCTCTAGAATACCATTGTCTAATTTCCAAAGTGAACATGCAGTTCATGAGTAAATGCGATTTAAATATAAAGATCAAGCATTTGAAAGTTACAAAATTGAAGTTTTAGAAAAACTGTGGAACTTCCAATATATGTACCAGACACACTGAAAACAGATATAATTAGGACTGTGTCAGTGGCTCAGTTCCAGGTCCCATCTGTTAGATTGGACTATGACTATGTTCAGAACATTAAATTATGAGCCCCTCTGGGACACATAAATATGGATACTTTAAAGCACTTCATAATGTGTAGATAAATATTAGTGGAATAGAAATGCATAAAATGTGTAGTAATGACTGAATCAAAAGTAGGGCTAAATACTGTCTGATCATACATGCTACTGAGTGATCCCAAATCTCATAAAAGTGACTACAGAAATGTGTAGGAGCTCTCTCTTATGAGACTTTGGATTGTTGTTCGACCTCTCCCTTTCCTAGGAAGTTGGGGTGAAACCTTGTGTATAAGGGGAACTTACGGTCAATATATATATCATTTTTTTTGGCTCAGTCTAATAATAAGACCTAGCCTTTTGATTCAATGTCCACTTTTAAGGGGTTTCACTTCTCAGTGATCAAGCTATATTGAGTGACACAGCTGCTTCTTTGTTGTGAGAGCTTTGTGTACACACACAATGGATATTGCTAAAGGTTTCTCTGTCCTAGAGGCCAAACCTTTAGGTGACTACAGATAGGTATATATATATATATATATATGAATGTCTATTGTTTTCTTATCAAGTGTTTAGAAATGTAACTGTTATGCATCTGACTGTTCAATGGTTCACTTAAGTCATACACGTGGCATGCAGTGATCGCATGAGTTAAACGTCTTTGCTATTTCTTCCCATCCCATTAAAACAGAATCTATTACCCAGTTAGTTTCATATTTATCATGCTTTGTCTCATTTAGTATATTAGGTTTTTGTTTTGTTTTGTTTTTTTGTTGGTTTTTGGACCATATAAGTTATGGAGCTCTGGGTAAAAGATTCAGCAGCTAAATGTTTCTGGTTATAAAGCTTCATACTAAAACAGCGTTGCCACTTGCGATTTGAAATATATACTGCATGTGGTTCAGGAGCTTCTATCATATTGGGCTATTAAAGATGCTTGCTTCCATTGCTTTTACCTGCACGTGGTAATCTAAGTAAAATTTGATGATTTAGTTAATTTAGAGCTCAAACTGCTCTTAAATGCCTAATTATTACTTGTATCCAACGGTGTGGTGGTGACCTATGTACTAAATGAATGTATTTTAAACATGTATTCATGCTAAGAAAAGTGAATTGTGTATGTGCTTTCTCTCCCAGAAAGGTTTAAATGTAGTGATGGTTTGGATTCTTCATCGTTTATTATCTCACTTTATTTACTTAGTCATAAAATTGTTTTCCTTTGTATTTTTTAAATTAGACAATGAGCCAATTTCTTTGAGAAACTATAAAAGGCGGTCACAGTTTTTTGAGCAAGGTAACCCTTGTAAACAAGTAATAGATGCTGTGCTTCGGTGACTATCCAAAGGGATCTTTTAGTACTAACCAAGGTGCTGGGTTCTGATCTTCTACTGCCATCTGCTGAAAGCAACATAATACATGTGTTTTCTCTTCAGGATCATCTGGTTGTTCATACAGCTCATGGGTCTACTTATGTGGTAAAGGGTGTTTTTTTGTGTTCTGGTATTTCCATTGTGGTTTGATGAATCACTTCAATGCCATAACCCACACTCTGTAGGGAAAAGCCTATGGCTATATATATATATATATATATATATATATATATATATATACATACACATACACGTGTGTGTATATATATATATATTTCTTCCTCTTCCTTTTTTTTGGAATGTTTTTGTCCTTTTTTTAAAGAAATATTTGTCTTTATTTTATTTTATTTTGGTTAAATATTTGATAAGTTGAAGTTATTTTGTGTTAATATACTGGACAAAATAATACTTGGGTATAGATTGTATTGGTCAGTCATTGGTTGGCAAATATTTTCTAGGTCATAAGTTTCTACAGAAACTTGAAAAACATTTTTGTGACACATGTAGCTGAAGAAATATATTATCTAACTAGTAATCCTATGCAGTCTAAATGAGCCACATTTCCCTAGTAAATTTACAGTAAACTAAATACACGGGCCATTTGGACTATAATTTTGTCTTTATGTTTTTGCAAAAAAACAATTCTCTAATGACCAACTGTGTTTGAGGAATAGAATGTGTTAGACCAGTTTGACAAGTGCAGACAGGTTGAGACTTTTTCTGTGCATGTTCAAGCTTTTCTGTTCTAACTAACCAGCATGTGTGTGCATGTGTGCTGCTATTTGTGATTTAAAAAAATATTTTAAATTGTTATGCAAATTTGAATTTGTTTAGTGAATATAATGCATATATTTATAGTTGTGTTTACAAAGCAGGTTTTACAGATTATAAACTATTAGCTGGATTATTTAATGTTTTTAATCATGTCTGTTTAGTCAAATATGATGTAAAAAAATAGTAATATACTTTTTTTCTTGTATCTATTTAAACAAGAGAAACAATATATAATTTAAATAAAACTATGAGGAAAATAAAGTAATTTTACTCCAGATATACTGTACAGTTTTGTACACAGGTAAAAATTAGCTATTTATTTTAACAATATCTACAGGTAAGTGGTATACTAAAAAAAAAAAAAATCATATGGACAATATGTTTAATGCAAAGTTGAGTAGAGAAAATTTCCAGAAGTAAATGTATATTTTCACCGATACTCATATAAGTAGACTTTGTAGTGTTATACTTGTGCTGTTAGACTTAATTCAAAGTGGGCAGTGTAGATTACCAATGAAACAAGTCCATATATAATTTACTCGTACTGGAAATATATTATTGACCTAATTTTATTTTAGGTTAGTGTTCTGAGAATTGTGAACTTTTAAAGTGGGCATGAAGTCCAATTTGTTCCACTGGGGCTCTCTCTGCCTCCCCTTGCTGTTGGCTGAGTTAAAGTATATAATAAAATCTCTGCAACGCCTGCCTGTAACCAGGGTCTGGCCTGGTAAATGAAAGCGGGTGCGTTTATTTTTTTTTTTATGACCTTCTTGCAGTCATAGACTTGTAATCATAGCTGTAATCATAACTAGGATCCTTTCTCATGTATACGCAGGACATGGTGGCTGCTGTAGGCTTTGTGCTAGTTTACTTAAGTAAACATAGATACTTCTATTTTTTTTTTTTTTTTTTTTGAAGGGAGAGTAATAGCAAGTATTTTCCTATTATTTGAAAAATGTATTTTTAATGCAAGAATTCAAATGTACAGTTCCATTTATGTGTTCAAACATGTAAATTATGATGGTAAATGGGATTCCTCCAATTTACTTTTCCCTTCTGTTTATAGGAAGTTCAGATTCTGCTCCACCAGATGTAAGTATTCATTTACGAGATATTATTATTAACCTGTTTTTTTGGGAACAAAAATTTAAAATGTAGTTTAGCTCTTTAAGTCCATTAGCAGGATCTTGAGTCTGGAAATCCAGACTCCAGTGTGGTTCTTCTTGCTTTTACCTAGCTTTTCTATACACACAAACATGTTCTTGTGAATTTGTAAAAACTAATTCGTAATGCTGTTTAAAGACCTATGTGATACTTGAGAAAAGTATACTGTATTTTATTGTATATTTAGGTGATCTAACTTTAAGTTAGATATTGTCCAGCCCTGCTAAATAAATGATATTCAATTCAATCGTAGTTTATTACAGGATAGCTTAAACTTGTAGTTATTTTACCTATAGGGCTAAAATAATTGTTGCTCTTATTACAGATGCCAGTTCCATCAATAAATGTTTCAACACGATGGTCATGGGATCCTGAAGGAGAGCGAAAGAGGCAGGAAAAATGGCTTCAAGAGCAAGAACAAATTTTGCAGGTAATAAAGTGGGCAAAAACATTTGGCATATAGATATAAAACAGATGGCTGTGACTGAAAACTGACATTTCAGAATACATGGATGCTGATT